>NC_081346.1:20846564-20929036 GCF_029784015.1 Lycium ferocissimum | reverse complement strand
CCGATAAGCATAAAAAGAGTGGAGAATTGAATGCAAAAAAGAGATCCAAATTTTCTTCTAACTTCAAACAACAGACCTCACAGACAGAGGCGGATCCAAGATTTGGAGGTTCCGGGTGCCACTTTATCATAAAATTAGACGTATTGCAATTTACATGGTCCAAATAGAGTAAACTTTTAATCGGTTTGAGCAATTTTAGGTTGCCGTTTAGATTATTTGTCTTTTCGGTTACATAGACAAATATTTTTCCAAATATTGTATAGAAAAAATCATGCTCAAACCGATACATCAACTCAAGCTCAGAAGCATAATTTCTATAACATAAGGAAGACTCCTAATCAACATGAACCAAGACTCAACATACCCTTTTCTTTTATATTTTGTTAAACCATTTTAAAAAAATAACATGTAAAATTAAAGATAAGAACTAGCAAGGGAAGAATAGCTGGTGCAGCAGGGAAAGATTATGAAAATTTTGACGAAGAGAGGAAAAAATTTGGAAGAAGAGAAAGGGTTTGTTGGATGAATTTACTGATATTTTATGCTTAAAATGATAAGGAAGAAAAATGGTAAGAATCCAGAGAAGATAAAAAAAAGACTTGCTCATTTGATTTTCATCGTGAACGTGCTTGCTTTTGTTAAGTAATATATTACCAAGTTCCTATGAGAAAAAAAGAAGGACGAAAAAGAAAGCCAGCAAAAATTAATTAAAAAAAAGGTCAAACTCCACGTAGGATCATCTTAAACATCTCACATTCTTATTGGGGGTATAAGGTTAAAAACTTAAACTCCATGCCACTATTAGTTATGCTGGAATTTTTTTTAAAAGCGTTGGAGCAGGGTTCGAACCTGCATCCCTGGGGAGGGATACACGGCGTTCAACCACTGGCACCATCGACTTCCTTTGTACTACGGGTGGCATGATTAGTCTTTATAAGATATTTTATACATATACACATATATACATAGAGTTTCAACCGAGGAGTCCAGGTGGCGTGGCACTCCCACGCTCCTACATAGATCCGCCCCAGCTCACAGAGAGTGGATATAGTAAATGAATGAAACTTGACCACATCTTTGCTAAAGAATGACACCTTAAATTTGAAACTTGAAAGGACAATTAAATTGCTTGGATTCTATTTGCATCATTTAAGGAATATCTCTATCCTCAAGATACCATATAAGTTCAACATGAATTACAACCAATTAGACTCTGAAGAAACCACATATTCAACCTCAGATATGAGATTTTTATAAAACAAATAATTCAAAAAGGAATTCCGAGTTGAACATAGTGAAATGTAATGTTGTAAATAGCTATTGCGTCGGGTCCACCTATAAGGGGTGCTAATTAGCTCGTTAGCCCATTAGCTTTTCCTCCTCTTAAACCTTAGATTATAATGTATAAATACACTAATATGGGTGTTGGAAGAAGACGGGTTTCACCATAATATGATGGCTAGTGTTTACTCAAAATATGCTTTGCATCTCCTAGAGGATTTCTAGGTTGTGCAAACAAATTCCTACCGGTGACACGAGTCGTGGCTGCTGCAGATCCACTTTCGTTAAAGAGAAACTTGTAAGCCTCTTAACTACTGAATTTCGGTTAAAGACAACATAGTAAAAATGAATCTTGACTTACAAGGGAGGGGAAGATCCATCCCGTTGTCATCGTAGTAGCGGTGGCTGCAAGTAAAGCCGTCGCCTTCAAAGAAAAACGACCTCGACTTGCTGTTTCACATTCTCTACACAAGTTAAGGTACGCTTCTAAGAAAGCTCAAATCCATAACTCAAGGCCCCCACAATGCTCGATGAGAAGCATTGTCCCCGAAAGCCCACGTGCCGAGGCCTAGGCCACCATTTCCACTGCATTCTGCGCCAATCCGAAATTGACATGTCCTCGTCCTATGGCCACATATCTAAGACTTTTTGAAGAAGTCTTGTTTTGTGATCCACAGAAAGTAGTCTCCACATAGCGCAAAGAATTTACAGTGGATAAACAATTGACATATATAACAGGAATGTTTGGATCAATATTGCCAAAAATTGAGGTGCTAGGTTAAGTTGTGGTGAAATAATTGGGAAAAGAAGTACAGTTCCTGTTCTGTTTCTCCAAACCAGGGTCAATTGTCCTAATCAAGTATTTATCATAGTTGATTTCGAGCACGTTGTATTTTCTTGAACAAACTTATGACAGTACGATTGTTCTGCTAATTGAGCTCGAACCTTGAATCTCCACAATTTCGGGGATCAGCTCTCAGTCGAAAAGGAGAGTTGATATTATGAATATCACCTTAAGAAGAAGAACACTGATTAATGTTTTGGGCTTCGGATATGTTGCGCAGATTACAAGTAGTAAAAGAGTAGCAATCCAAAGCTTTCTTGCAAACATCATATCTGCAAATCGACTATGGTGAGCAGAGGCGAATCCAGGATTTCAAGATGATGGGTCACTATTAGCTACGGGGTTTTTTGATTCCATTTTTTTTTAATTTTTTTTACCTTTGGTTCGTTCGTTAGCTTAGCGCCTATGGGGTTTTTTGATTTTGTTTGTCTTTTGGGACTTGAGTAATTAGAAATAAAGGGGAAAAAAGTCATTAGATGTAATATAAAAAAGAAACACGTTTTTTTTTATTTTTGGGTAGTTAGAATTATAGAAGAAAAAAGATTTAGAATAATATAAAAAGGAAAGTTAAAAGACTGCTTTAGAAAAAAAAAGGCATAAAATATGCAGGAGCTCAGGTTTGATCCCGAGACCTTGAGGGAATAAACACAACCCCTAACCAGTGCTACACTCAGCCAGATTTGATCGTATGTTTCTTCAGTTAACGTTAGATATATTTTCAGAATTATACACATAATATATCGAGTTTAGTTGAGTGACCATATGTTTACGTGACTCAAAATTATGCCTAAATTCGCTTTTGATGGTGAGTTTGTTATATGATTTTGACTCTATGGTGAGTTTGTTATGTGATTTTAACTTTCATTGGTACCGTGGAGAAGATTCATCGAGGTTGCTTTCTTGAATTAATAGTTGAATGAGGAGCATGGCTGCTGTTAGGGGTGTACATGGACCGGGTTGGTTCGGATTTTTTAAACACCAAACCAAACCAATTGCGTCGGGTTTTTAAATTTACACACCAAACCAAACCAATATAATTCGGGTTTTTTAACCTCGGGTTTTCTCGAGTTATTCGGTTTTCTCGGGTTTTTCGGATTTTTTCCGCTATAGTCTTGATACAAAACATATAGCTTTTACTTCAAATATTTCTTTAGTCCTAATAAGATACAACTATATAATTAAGGTGTTTCTTAAGAAAACACACAAAAAGTGAGAAGAGTGATGACATTGTATTAAAATATTCAACAAAAGCTAATAAAATCGGTTAAAATAAATATTGCTAATTAACAAGCCATAAAAAAATGACCATAATCTAAAAATATTAAGTCATGCTAAAATAAGTACGGCTAATAAGTATTAATTACATGACAAAGAAAAAAAACTTAAGTTATGTATTTTCACTCTCTAAATCAATTATGCAAACTAAAGAATAGATATCTAACATTATTGTCATTCCTAGTGGTAAATTGAATTTCTTTTGTTAGCATTGGTGTTGAGTTGGTTTTGATTTGGACTTTATTTGAGTTCCTAACATCCATAGGATATAAAACTTATTGACATCCAAATTCTAAGTTCAAGCTTGAATAATATGATAATAGATTAAAAAACTACGAAAAAAAATTTAAGAAATATTTATAAATTACATTACAAATAAATATTTTTATGTATAAAATATTATAAAAATTGAATACATGTAATGTCGGGTTGGTTTGGTTCGGTTTGACTTTTTTTATTTAAAACCAAACCAAACCAATTATGGTCGGATTTTTTTTTTTTCAACACCAAACCAAGTCAAACCAAACCACTAGTCAGGGTTTTTTCTCGGTTTGACTCGGTTTATCGGTTTGGTGCGGTTTGTCGGTTTACTTTGTACACCCCTAGCTGCTGTTAACAAGCTAAACATCCAAAACTGATGTTTGATCTGGTCAGGAAGTAGATACAATCAAGGCTAATAATCAGAAGTTTGTAGTCATCCATTAGTTTTTTGTTTTTTGTTTAATTTGTCAACTGCGTTTATTATGGAAATTTGAGTACTTTGACTGGGAATTGGCCGTGTGTGTGGTTGGTGTGAGTCTGTGCGAGGAAATGGCCATTTATTCTTGTTCTTCAGTCAACACATAGACACTCATATTACTTAAAAAGAAAACTCGTCCACTTTAGGGCTAAAATTACCCAATGTGCTTTGTGTAAGATAGTTTGTAATATAAGAGGTCTTAAATTAAATAGGCACATTTGTTGAGAAACTAGTCAAATGCCCCCTCAACATATACTCGGATTAATATACGCACCCAAAACATGACCTATTACCCTACAATTTATTTTTTATATATTTTTGTACCCTTTTTTGACTGACGTGGCATAAAAAAAATTAAATGACCAGTTGCACGAGGGAGAGTGTTGCACACTCTCCGCCACATCGGCGCCAGTGTTGCACACTCTCCGCCACGTCAGTGCCACTTTTCCTTTCTTTTTTTTCATTTGATTTTTCTTTTATTAATTATATTTACACTAATTTTCCATTAAACCCTCCATTAATTTTATCTTCTTCATCACTAAACCCTGTTCTTCTTCTTCTTCTTCTTCTTCTTCATTTCAAGATCAATCAACCCATTTTCTTCCTCCATTAACACACACACATTCAATTTCATCATCAATCATAAATATCTTTTCAAGAAATCAACCAACCCATATTCTTCCTCCATCAACACTCACACATTCAACCTATTTTCTTCCTCCATTAACACACACATTCAATTTCATCATCAATCATACATATCTTTTCAAGAAATCAACCAACCCATTTTCTTCCTCCATTAACACACGCATTCAACCCATTTTCTTCCCCCATTAATACACACACATTCAACCTATTTTCTTCCTCTATTAATACACACATATTCAAGGCTAATCCTCACTGTTGTGTGAAAGACTAAGTAGGCATTTGGCCATAGATTCCAAATATTTTTCACAATGACTCTTTGGAAGCGAGGCTTAGATCTGTGTAAAATGGGGCAAAGAGAAGACAACAATGCCATGGCCGCAAAACTAACTAGTTGCATGATCCGGGTTTGCCCCGCCAAGATACAAGTCGGGTTTTCTCCATCACCCGAATTTTAGCCCCAGAATTAGCAATATCATCACTGCTCCATCTTTTCCATAAGAATATATGGACAGTTTTCACAAGTAAATTGAAACGGAGGGAGTACTACTACTGCTGCTGTTGCTACTACCAACATCATGTCAATGGCAACAAGTTTTTTCTTTGAGCTAAAATGAACCAATGTGTGTGTGTTAATGGAGGAAGAAAATGAGTTGGTTGATTTCTTGAAAATATATGTATGATTGATGATGACATTGAATGTGTGTGTGTTAATTGAGGAAAAAAATGAGTTGAATGTGCGTGTGTTAATGGAGGAAGAAAAAGGGTTGATTGATTTCTTGAAAAGATATTTATGATTGATGATGAAATTGAATGTGCGTGTGTTAATGGAGGAAGAAAATGGGTTGATTGATTTCTTGAAATGAAAAAGAAGAAGAAGGGTTTAGTGATGAAGAAGATAAAATTAATAGAGGGTTTAATGGTTAATTAGAGATTAATTAGTGTAAATATAATTAATAAAAGAAAAATTAAATGAAAAAAAGAAAGGAAGAGTGGCACTGACGTGGCGCCGATGTGGCGGAGAGTGTGCCCTTGTGCAACTGGTCATCTAATTTTTTTTGTGTCACATCAACCGAAAAAGGGTACAAAAATACAGAAAAAATAAGGCTAGGGTGTACATAATAAAAGTCGCCCCGATCCGCAACGCGTTGGTCATAATTAATCTGAGTATGCGTTGAGGGGGCATTTGATTATTTTCTCCACATTTGTTCGTGAAAGGGCATGATTATTCAGAAAAGTCATCTCTCAAAATTTATAAATATAAGGACACTCTTGAAGTAGCATACAAAAAAATCTGCAGGTATAATCTGAGCTTTGTCGTATTCTGAAGGTAATTGCTTGTAATTTTCTCTTTAAGGAAAGTCAATTTTTCACGCTCAACATTATCTTCTTCGATTATGTTTACCTATTTTTCTAACACTTTGCGTGATGATCGCTTAAAGTTGAGATCATTCATGTTCTTGTCAATTAACTAAACTTCCCCTCTTTTTTTACAGCCACCTTTTCTTCTCAGCCTCAAGCTATTTTTCCCACCATAACATCATCATGAATTTACCATTCTAGTATTGTTTTTTGATTTTTATAGATTTCACATGAAGAAGATGATTGCTGCCCTAATTTTAACGACCAAACCTTAAATAGAGGGCAAAATAGATCATTTCGCAAAGCACAAGGGTAGTTTTTCACCATTTCCTCTTCTTTTTTTTCGGTTAACATTTTCAAGTTCGGTACAACTGCACGCAGTAGCATCAGCTCGAGTTATACTCCTTTTGTTTCATTATATGTGATTTTATTTACTTTTTAATCCGTTTAAAAAAGAATGATATTTTTCTAAAGTTTAAAAAAATTAACTTACATTTTTCATCTTACCCTTAGTGACAAACTTTTATAGCATCAATATTCTAACATGCTTAAAACACATGTTTCGAAAAACTTTATTTATTCATTTATTTTTTTGTTAAACTTCACGTCCAGTTAAATAAGTTCACACAATTAGAAATGGTAGTATATTATACTAGTCCTCCCTTTGTTTCATTTGATATATTTTGCTTTTTTTTTTAGTCTGTTTAAAAGAAAGAATGTCACCTTTTTGTATTGCAACTTGCAAGTCTCACTTGCTGTTTTGTGAAGTAAATTTGCTGTTTCAGGAATCAGCTTTATTCAAAGTTCTATTGAGTACAAGTTATAACAACCAAGTTGATACATATATACAGCAAGGACATAGTAGCTAAAGAGTAAAGGCTTCTGCTTTTTCTCTTGCTTTATCAAACTTGCTTGGCTATTTCGGTCGGTTTTTTGAAGGTGGACACCAAACACCGAACCAAACTAGTTCGGTTCGGTTCTTTCGGTTTCGGTTTTTTAAAGTTCGGTTCGGTTCGGTTTCGGTTTTTTCAATTCGGTTTTTTTAATATAATATTAGAAGCGATTCCATTGACACTAATTCATATTCTCAAAAGCAATAAAACATAAAATTGATAAATCAAATCAAAATCAAACAAACAAGATACACAAGTTAATGTAAAACTATAATCATGACATAGGATTACTAGGTGTTATATACATACCGTAAGAATAAATAAGAAAACACATAAATGACATACATTAATCCTAAAGAGACATCCTAGTTACCTTTCTTTGTTAAGGATATTTGATTTTTTCAATTGAAGTGGAAAATTAGGATACAAATGCAAAAGAGGACTTATTACAACCGGTTTTTTTTTTTGCTTTAAACTTAATGCCTAGACTATTTTAATTTTTTTGGGTAATGTATTAAATTAAAAGGTGCTGCTCGTTTTTCTCTTTGTCAGTTTTATCAAACTTCGGCCTGGCTATTTCGGTTTCGGTTTTTTGACGATGGACACTAAAACACCGAACCAAACTAGTTCGGTCGTTCGGTTTGTGAAGTTTTCCGTTCTGTTCGGTTGTTTTGCTTTTCGTAATTATGTACCCCTAGTAGCTAGTAGTATTAGTTAACTACAGTCTTATTCTGTTCTTTGTGGAGAAAATATCATGCATAACATTTACTCAATTCGAACTTGCACCACTTTCAAAACTGCTTCCAACCTCACTGCTAAATTGGCTTCCCTCTGCAGTAGTCCGCATGTTTATCATGCAAGATAGCTACCACGGCTGTAAAACAATTGATAGGTGTATGTGTTGACTGAACCAATTCCCAGTCAACGCACTCAAACTTTTATAAAAATCCAGTCGACAAACAAAACACAAAAAGGGGTGGAAAAAAAAAAAAAGAGACAACGACTAATCATAGACAACTTTTGACTTTTAGCCTGGACTCTATCTAATTCCCGGCCAGATCAACTATTGATTCAAGAAAGCAACCACATTAGCCGATGATAGTAAAAAAGACAGAACAAAATCATCATAGTCAATTTGCAGATAAAATGTTTGTAAAAAAGCTCTGGATTGCTACTCTTGTACTACTTGTAATCTGCACAAACATATCCAAAGCCCAAAATATTACTCAGTGTTCTTCTTCTTGTGGTGATATTCATAACATCAACTTTCCTTTTCGATTCAAAGCTGATCCAAAGAATTGTGGAGATTCAAGGTTTGAGCTTGATTGACAGAACAATCGTACTGTCATAAGTTTGAATTCACGAAAATATAACGTGCTCGAAATCAACTATGATGAATTCTTGATCAGGGCAATTGACCCTGGTTTGGAGAATCAGAGCAAGAACTGTACTTCGTTTCCCAATTATTTCACCACCACTTATCCTAGTTCCTCAACTTTTGGCGATATTGATCCGATTATTCCCGTTATATATGTCAATTGTTTAGCCACTGTAAATTCTTCGCGCTATGTGAAAACTACTTTCTGTGGATCACAGAACAAGACTTTAAATTCTTCCCAAAGTCATAGCTATGTGGCCATTGGACAAGACATGTCGATTTCGGATTTGGCTGAGAGTTGCAGAGTGGAAATGGTAGCTTGGGCCTCAGCTCATGGGCTTTCAGGGGACAATACTTCCCTATCGGGCATTGAGGGTGCCCTGAGTTATGGATTTGAGCTTTCTTGGAAGCGTACCTTCTTGTGTAGAGAATGTGAAGCGAGGCAAGACAACACCTGTTTTGCTGAAGGTGATGGCTTTAGTTGCAGGCACCGATGCTACGATGACACGGGGATAGATCTTCCCCTCCCTTGTAAGTCAAAATTCATTTTACATTTCACCATGTTCAACTCGAATTCCCTTTCCGAATTATCTGTTTTATAAGAATCCCCATATTGCGCCCAAGGGTGTGGCCTCATGTTCAAATCCCAACAGAGACTAAAACTCTAGGTGATTTCTTCCATCTGTCCTAGCTTTGGTGGACTGAGTAGACAGAGTTACTTGGAACCTGTTGCTGGTGAGAGATGACAGGTATCTCGTGAAATTAGTCGAGGTGCGAGCAAGCTGGCCCGGACACCATGGTTATAAAAAAAAATCCTCATATCTAAGGTTGAATATGCGACTTGATCGGAGTCTAATTGGTCGTAATGAATGTTGAACTTATATGGCATTTTGAGGATAGAAATATCTCCTTAGATGATGCAACTAGCATCAGAGTAAGTTAAATGTACTTTCAAGTTTCAAATTTAAGGTGTCATTCTTTACCAAAGATGTGCTCAGGTTTCATTCATTTACTATAGCCACTCTCTGTGAGGTCTGTACTTTAAAGTTATAAGAAGATTTGGTTTTACTTTGCATTCAATTCTCCACTCTTTTTATGTTTATCATTTACCCTCTTTATTACAAATTTCAATTCTCAGCAACTTATTTAAGATGTAGCATCTGTATTTACTCATATTCCTATATTTGGATAATGCAGGCAGCATCCACTACTATGGCGGTACGTATGAGATACTGAAGTGCTATAACTTCATTACACTAAGCATTCCTTTGAAAGGAGACCGTTAAAGCAATATGTTTTACAGTATAATCCCCCTTCAAGTCTTTATACAATTTGTTTCCTCTAACGTAATTTTTCCGTTGTGATTTGCCCATTTTGACAGTTCTTACTATATTGTACGGTGGAATAGTTATAGGTGAGTCTTCTTTCAACAAGGATAAGAATTCTTGGTACACTCTGAATTCTGAAAATGAAAATAATAGCTTTGAAGCTTTTACTCAAGCCCCTTTACCCTAGGAAAATGGATGTGGTTTTCTTACTAATTCCTTCCATTTTCTTTTTCAAATTATGCAGTTTCACTTCTGTCATTCCGATTTTTCTGTGGATTCATTTTCCTGATTGCATTAGTAGTGTATAAATGGAGAAGACGACACTTCTCTATGTATCAATCAATTGAAGACTTCCTGCAAATCCAAAGCAACCTCTTGACAATTAAATACTCCTACTCTGAGATTAAGAAGATGACTAATAAATTCAAGGAGAAACTAGGAGAAGGAGCTTATGGAACTGTCTTTAAAGGAAAGCTGCGTAGTGGTCCTTTTGTTGCAGTGAAGATGATGCACAAATCTATGGCGAGTGGGCAAGAATTTATTAGTGAAGTTTCCACAATTGGAAGGATTCACCATGTTAATGTCGTGCAGCTCATTGGATTCTGTGTTGAAGGCTCAAAACGTGCTTTGATATATGAGTTCATGATCAATGGTTCCTTGGACAAGTACATATTTCTGCAAGAAGGAACTGTTTCCTTGACTTACAAGCAAATGTTCAACATATCTCTTGGAGTGGCCCGTGGCATAGACTACTTACATCGGGGCTGTGACATGCAGATCTTACATTTTGATATTAAGCCTCACAACATTCTTCTTGATGAAAATTTCAATCCCAAAATATCTGACTTTGGGCTTGCAAAATTGTACCCGACAGATGATAGTATTGTGAGTATCACTGCAGCAAGAGGGACAATGGGTTACATGGCTCCAGAGTTGTTTTATAAAAACATTGGAGGAGTGTCATACAAAGCCGACGTATATAGTTATGGCATGTTATTGATGGAAATGGCAGGCAGAAGGAAGAACATGAACCCATTTGAGGACCACTTGAGCCAAATTTACTTTCCTACATGGGTTTACGACCAATTTAATGAAGGAAATGATATAGAGATGCAGGATGCAAGCGAGGAAGATAGGAGGTTTGTCAAGAAGATGATGATTGTGGCTTTGTGGTGCATACAAATGAAGCCTGCTGATCGTCCTGCCATGAACAAAGTTGTTGAAATGCTTGAAGGAGATGTTGAACTCCTACAGATGCCCCCAAGACCTTTTATAGCTCCTCGTGAGATTGCTGGAGATGGTTTTGAGACAATAAGAATTTCCAGTGACATATAGGTGACTACTCACTGTTCTGTGCAAACTATGGTCATAATTTACTTAATTTCTGATTTAGTTCATGACGTCCAATATCTATCAGAAGAACTCAATCTCAGCCCACAAGTAGTCATTTCGGTGAGACTATTTCCTCCTTGGTTTTAATGGTAAGTATTTGAGTTTAATATGATGCTTTAGTAAAGTGTATATTAGTTTTCATATTGGTGTTGTAAATTATTGGAAAAGGTAAATATCAAGCATAGATGCATCAAACAAGGAAATGATTACACCTTCAAATTTTCGTGTACGCGGATTGTCTTTATGGAGTGAGAACATCTTGTTTTTCTCAGGAGAAGCAATTTCTTGGTAAAAAATCCCTTTAAGAGGATAACCTGAATTTAAACTTGCCACAGCTCATACAAGCGAAATCATTAAGGGTTACTGCATCATCTTCACTCCTTCCAGCACCATTGGGACTACTACTGTGATGGAGAGCCTGATAGGTATCACTGAGCACATGCATTTTGTAGTAGAAAACTTATCAGCATCACCTTCTACACACCATTTAATCACAGTTATGTTGGCATGGCCTTCTTTAGTAGTTAGGAAGAAATTTGTAAGGCAGAAATATATTGTATCCCCCACCACAGAAGCCGAGCAAATAAAGCTTCTAATTTTTGCATGTTAAATCTTAGTTATCATCCCAGGTTATCAGACTGATGAATGGTTGATGATTAAACTACCACATCAATGGCATTAAGTTTCCTTTTAAAAGGTATCTCCTTGGCTAGATTGAGGCCCTAATCTCAATTAAACTGAAGTGTATTTCCTTGCAAACAATTACCTTGGTGGCTACTTGATTTGATTTTGATTCATTTCCTCCTATATTTGTCTGAATATTTGGGTGATCCGTATATTTTGCTGGCGTCTATGAGAAGAGAAAGCAAGGTGCTGCACCTACATATAGAAAACGAAATGTGTATGGACTTTAGCAGCATTCCTAACCATCTTTTCGATGATAGACATTATACCCCCCCCCCCCCCCCCCCCCCCCCCCCCCCCCCCCCCCCCCCCCCCGGTTACCTATTCTTATGATCACTAGCTAGTAGTTAATGCCTCTCTAAGCGATGTTCAAGAATCATGTAGGATCAGGATGATTTCATTATGCAACTGGATGAACCATGGGGGATGTCGCGTTCGTCGCTAGTTGATGCAAAGAGAGGCATATGCTATAGAGTCGATTAGTCTTCCAATGAACACAATGCTTTCGTTATGTTGGTAGTTGATGCCAGTCATCCTCCAATTGACAGAACTTTTAAGATTCTTGATTTTCAGCTATATCATCATAGTATCTTTTAGGATAAATGCTCAATTCAACCTATTATAACAGAAGTTAGTGTATTTTGTTCAAAAATCTAGGACAAGGTCATCTATGCTGGTGACTACTAGGCTTTTCCTTGGTAAAATCTTATCCACACTGGGTGTTTACACCAAATCAATGAATGCATGACATGTGTATGAATATATATTCACTTCATTATATCATTTAACCATGGTGAGTTGCATTGATTTGGCGTCAACACCTGGTGTGAGTAATTTTTTACCCTTTTCCTTTCCAGTTTTAGTACTGTCTTAGTGACATTCTTATTTATTTGATTCTTTATGTCTTTTTCTTAATATTTTTTAATTTTCCGAATTCTTATAAGTAACTGGATGGAATACTTGTAGTTTCTGTCTATTATAGGACATCAGATCCGTTGGTTTCTGGATCAAAAGCAATATCTCTGTGCTTGTCCGTTCAAGTGTACCTTAATTGCAAGCAGTAAAACAATTTTTAAGTTAAATTTTTTTTCAGGCTTAAGTATCTCCATGCAAGGATTGCTTGATCTTGAATATCTGATCTAAGCTTGCACATGATCCAAAGGAACTTCCAGATTTAACCTTGATGAATAAGCTTTTCATATCACAGAAAGAGTTTATATCCAAAGGCTGTACAAATATTCAGATCAAATGCATTTTCACTCAAAAGGATTAGGTTAATTGACTAATTTTAGGCTCTTCCTTTCCCATTTTTATGCGTCTTACTTTTGGCCACTAGATAGATTGATTACATGAAATGGCATATGATATATCTAATCTAAAACCTTGGTGAATAGATGTGTGGTAATTAAAAATGTGTGGATGTTTAAGCGACAACAATATAAAGATGAAAGCATCATATATAGTTATGCACATGCAAATCCAGGATTTAATAGTGTTAGTATGATTTATTAAAAATAATTTTAAACTTTTTCTACATAGATATACACAAATATGTGAATTGGCGTAGAACACAGTTGGGTGTAATTATCCATATTCCCAGTGGAAGCACTCAATGTCGTGCAGAGAAATAGAATAAAATAGAAAAGGCATAGCATTGCAATTAATTATATAGAACTGACTACTGATTTTCAGTTATGACTAGATCAAACATCAGCTTTAATTAGGCAGTTGACATTGCCATGCTGAATGTTCAAATATTGATTCAAGAAAGCAACTTCACTGACTCTTATGAATTGTAGGGGAATAAACAACAGAACAGTGTCGCAATAGTAGCTTAGTAGATATGATGTTGGCAAGAGAAATCTGGATTTCTATTCTTTTAATCTGCACAACAATTGCCAAAGCCTAAAACATTACTCAGTGTGCTTCTTGTTGTGGTGATATTCATGAGATCAGCTTTCCTTTTAGATTGAAAGCAGATCCCCTGAATTGTGGAGATTCCACGTTTGAGCTTGATTGCCAGAACAATCGTACTGTCATAAGTTTGAACTCGAGAAGATATTACGTGCTAGAAATCAACCATCATGAATTCTTGATCAGAGCAATTGACCCTGGTTTGAAGCATCAGATGAGGAACTGTACTTCTTTTCCTGATTACTTTTAACACATCTGTTCCTCGTACCTCAACATTTGGTAGAGCTTTAACTGCTGAATATCATTATCTGAAGTCAACCTCTGGTAATGCAGTAACTGTTGAATATCATGATAGGAACATTCCCATAATCTATGTCAATTGTTTAGCTCCTGTAAATTCCTCACGCTATGTGGAGACTACCTTCTGTGGTTCAAAACACAAGACTCCTTTCCTGAATTCGTCACAAAGTCATAGCTATGTTGCCATTGGACAGGACATGTCAATTTCGGATTTGGCTGAGAAATGCAGCGTACAAATGGTGGCCTGGGCCTCAGCTCATGGTCTCTCAGGGGACAATACTTCTCTATCGGACATTCATGCAGCCTTGACTGATGGGTTTGAGCTATCTTGGAAGCATGCCTACTTCTGTAGAGAATGCGAAAGCTATTGTTTTGCGGAAGGCGGTGGCTTTATTTGCCATCGCTGCAAGGACAACTCTGGGGTGAATCTCTGCATACCTTGTAAGTCTACATTCATTTCGAGTTTCACTATGTTCAAGTGGAATCCCTTTTCAAATGTTCTATTTTACAAAATTCATCCCTGAGGTTGAGAATGTGGTTCTTTGAGTCCTGATTGATGATAATAATAGCTGAAAACAACACTAGAACTCGTTGAATGCTGCAAGACCATGCTAGAATCCCAGTTTGTCCTCTCTCTGTGGGGCCTGTTGTTTTGAGTTATGATAAAATCTGTAACCCCTTAATTTCCTGGCAATTTTCCACTCAATTTGATGCGTAACAGTTTATTAAGTTTCCTCCTTTGTTGCCAGAATCTTAATTCCTGAGATTCAATATTTTAAGCAATCTATTTCAAGATTTAACCTCTTTATTTTACTGAAAGAATTCTTATAATTGGACAATGTGTTGGGCTCGAAATAATAGGGCGTCATGCGAAGCTAACAATTCAAACTTGAATGATTATAAATCTGACAACAACGAAAATAGACAAAAAGGGCATAATATTATAATATGATTTGATCAAGTGACCTACATATTAGAAAAACTAATATAAAAAAGAAAACATTAAAACTATGAGAGAATAATCTCCCCCTAAACGAAACTCTTTTAATGACTACATTGTGGATGCTTTTCTGTGTTTTTGTGTGTGAGACAAATCTTCAATATATAGAAGTCCGAAACTTTTCCTCCCAGAAAGGATTATTCAAATATGGAAGAGATATTTTTCACCAAGAAACCTTTTCTATCAAGAAAACCTTTTTTTTTTTTTTTTTAAATTTTTTTGAAATAAAACAGAATTATGATAGAATCTAAATAAGGTAAGAAATTCAGGGAAACACTAACAATCTCCCCTTGGTCTGAATTTTCTGGCAAAATAATCTTGATTCTACATCTTCGTATAATCTTCATCATTGCCGCTTGTCATTGTTAAAAGTAGGTATGGTTGAAAATTTAAGCTTTGTGCTTCAAAAGTGAGCACAGGTTGAAACTGAAGCCCATGCGTTAAAAGCGAACATGGGTTGAAATTGACCCAAGCATTTAAAGTATGCATGAGTTGAAAATTTGAGCTTATACATTAAAAGTAAGCATGAGTTGAAAAAATGAGTTCGTGCGTTAAAATAAGCATGAGTTAAAATTATTTTTGTATTAAAAAATATGCAGCAGGATTGTTGAAAATCCGATTGAAAATCATCTCCACATGTAGTACTCCAGATATATCTTCTTTTGTGACAAAAATCTTTATTATCGTCAAGTTGGTTGCAACTTGAACTGATCCACCTTGAAACTGTCTTCATCGTCATTGAACCATTGACTCTAATACTATTTGTTGGGATTGAAAAAATTAGGGCATCATGCGGAAGCTAACACTTACAAATCAATTGATCTACATATGAATATCTAATATAAAAGTATAAAACTTTTTAAGAGAGAAATCTCTCCCTAAATAAGACTCCCTGAACGATTACATTATGGATGCTATTGTGTGTTTTTGTTTGAAGGGAATATCTTCAATTTATAAAAGTGCAAAACTTCTTCTCCAAGAAAAGAGATAAATATGGTAGAGTCCTTTTCCACAAAGAAAACTTTTTCTATCAATAAATCCTTTCTGAAGTAAAACACAATTATGGTAGAATCCAAATAAGGCAGGAAATTCAGGGCAATCCCTAACAAAATGCGGTCGCATCCACCACTGTTTTGGTAAGTATTTTCGATACTAGAATGCGAGAATTTATACACTAAGCATTTTTGCAGAAAGGATTCCGTAAAAACAATATGTTTTCCAACAATGATTCCCAACATTGCACCACGCAGCTGTAAGCTCTTTCATGAAGTATTCAGCAGTTTTTTTTCCTGCAATGTAATTTTCCCTTTGTGTTTTGCCTGTTTTGACAGTACTTACGAGATTATATGGTGGAATAGTTATGAGTAAGTTATCCATTTTTCACTACGAGAATTAGGATTCATGGCATACTGAAATCAGCAGCTCTAATGACGTAGGAGCAACGAAATGTTTTTTTTTTTCTTACTAACGTCGTCCTCTTTTTTCCCCTTTCTGATATCATGCAGTTTTAATTCCACCATTCCGATTTCTCTGTGGATTCCTTTTCCTTATCGCATTGATAGTTTATAAATTGAGAAGACAACACTTAGCTGTCTATCAAGCAATTGAAGATTCCCTGCAAATCCATAACAACCTCTTGCCAATTAAATACTCCTACTGTGAGATTAGGAAGATGACTAATAAATTCAAGGAAAAACTGGGCGAAGGAGCCTATAGGACTGTCTTTAAAGGAAAGCTGCGTATAGTCCTTTTGTTGCAGTGAAGATGTTGCACAAATCTATTGCCAGTGGGCCGGAATTTATCAGTGAAGTTTCCACAATCGGAAGGATTCACCATGTTAATGTCGTGCAGCTTGTTGGATTCTGTGTTGAGGGCTCAAAACGTTCTCTGGTATATGAGTTTATGCTCAATGGTACCTTAGAGAAGTACATATTTCCACAAGAAAGAACTGTTTCCTTGAGTTACAAGCAAATGTTTGATATATCTCTTGGAGTGCCCCGTGGTATAGACTACCTACATCGGGTTTGCAACATGTAGATCTTACATTTTGTTATTAAGCCGCACAACATTCTTCTCGATGAAAATTTCAATCCCAAAATATCTGAATTTGGGCTTGCAAAATTGTACTCGACAGATGATAGTATTGTGAGTCTAACTGCAGCAAGAGGGACAATGGGTTACATGGCTCCAGAGTTGTTTTATAAAAATATTGGAGGAGTGTCGTACAAAGACGATGTATATAGCTATGGCATGTTATTGATGGAAATGGCAGGCAGAAGGAAGAACATGAACCCATCTGCAGACAACTTGAGCCAAATTTACTTTCCCATATGGGTTTACGACCAATTTAAAGAAGGAAATGATATAGAGTGCAGGACGCCAGCAAGGAAGATTAAAGAAGATGATGATTGAAGATTCAAGAAGATGGTGATTGTGGCTTTGTGGTGCATAAAAATGAAGCCAGCTAATCATCCTGCCATGAACAAAGTGGTTGAAATGCTTGAAGGATGTGATGAACTCCTACAGATGCCCCCAAGGACATTTATAGCTCCGCGTGAGATTAATGCTGGGGATGTTATTGAGACATTAAAAAAATCCAGTGACGTCTAGGTGGCTAATTCACCATGTCCTTTAAACCATGTTCACAATTTAATTAAAACTCTTTTGCTTGAGCTGGTTATTTCTAAGCATTGTTGTAATTTTATCGAGAAAAATGAACCAATCTTGATTTCTAAGCACAAGAAACATCTTTTACGACCCTGTGAATTTAAGATAAAGGTTGTAAATTGTATGTTAAATTGCTGATTGTTATTCAGAAATACAATTTAGGCAAATGTTGATTGGCCTTTGCTAGGCTCTTCTGGATTGTCAACACATCTTGCTTTACGATCTGAATCATTGGATTTCAACTTGCAATGCTTTCAAACAGCTTCACAATTTCCACAATGGTTCAGACCAATGCAGATAAATGTGGGTGTGGCTTCATTCTGTGGCGCCAAAAGTATTTTGTCTGGAACATTTGAAAAATGTTGTACAAGAAGTTGGAAACTCAGAAATGCTATCATAAGAGCGAATGGGACCTTAAGGACCATTCCCAATAGTCAACACTGCTTTCATGCAGATGAATGGCTTCGGTTAAATGCTTCTAGTCCAGTTTGCCGCAACTCTCCCCAACTGTGTTCATGGAACCGTACAAGATGGTTTAAAATTTTTGGTTTTGGTAATTTGGTTTTCAGAACCGTACAAGATGGTTTAAAATTTTTGGTTTGGTAATTTGGTTTTCAGAACCGTACAAGATGGTTTAAAATTTTTGGTTTGGTAATTTGGTTTTCAGAAATGCTCTATCATTACAAAATCGAATTAGTTCAATATTGTTCGGTTTCGGTCTGTGCGGTATGTAGTACATCAGTAATTACGGTTTGTGTTGGACTTTAAACACACTAAGTGGTGGACTTTAAAGATGAAGTGTGAATTGGGAAATGGAGGGAAATGAAATTTGAAAAAGTAACTTTTTCAAGTGAGCTTTCTCCCACATTGGTGGTCGAAAGCAACATTTGTATGCTTATATGTAGAAGCATATCTTCTAGCTCATAACGAGTTGATCAGAGGGACTCCCCTCGCGCCATCGTCATCGCTCGATTCGGCTTTGCATTTGGACTTGCTCAAAGGAGTTCGGTACCTTTGCACCAGGCTTCGCCTCATTTTACACACTGCAATCACAAAATTACTCCCTGAAAATTCTTCTTCACTATCTTTGGAAGGAATTAATCTAAACCAAACACAGTTTTCTGTGGGCTCGAAACTACACTTTTTGTTTTAAATGTTTTCTATTTTCAGTCTATACGTTGAATACAGGGGTAACAAACTTAAGGAATTTAATATATATATATATATATATATATATATTCTGTTTCATCTTATATTCTGTTTGGTGGGAGATTAAAATCTTCGGATTTTCTACTTCGTTAATTTACTCGATTTGAAGATATAAAAACTTCATCGAGTAAATAACTTTTTGCATTCGATATGAAGAAAATGAAAACTTTACCAATTGATTAATTTTGTTTGTGCATTTTTCCCGAACACAAATGGTTGAACCAACTGCTACTGAGAATGCTACTAGTTTTGGTGCAACGACTGTTGCCTCTTCCAGTCATACTACGCCTACAATAGTAGTGGCAGAAAAGCCTAGAAAGTTTTCCGGCATTGACTTTAAGCTCTGGCAACAAAAGATGTTTTTCTACATAACAACCCTCTGTTTGCAAAGGTTTATTACTAAGGATGTTCTAGTCCTGTCTGATGAAACTCCGGAATGTCATGACCGAAACCGTAAGGCCATGACGGCCACCCGGGCCCTATCTGGTGAGCACCGCAATCATGCTTTCATATCATACTCATGAACAAGGGTGGACCACGAGAGTCATCAGATGGCAATCTGCTAGATCATAAGAAAACTATACTGAAAGGAATGAGCCCAAAGGACATACGTATATAACTATGCTGGACAAAACTGTACAAGCCGACAAGGCCATCATAGACAACTATACAACAAAATATAGGACAAGGGGGCCATACAACTTCTAACTATACCACAACTGTCTATAAGCCTCAAATAGAGTACATGACATAACAAGTTCGGGTACATGACATAACAAGTTCGGGGCAGGGTCTCGCCATACCCATATATACAATAAAATTATATAACATACCAAAACACGACAGCAACTCCAAGACAAATGGAACACAACGTCCCTAGGCGAAAGGGGCGTCAGTACGAACAAAGTACTGAGTATGTAAGGAATGAAAGTAACATAAAGAAGATATGAAAGTATGTAGGATAAAAGGAATGCAACTCGTACATCCGAACGCCCCGAGGGCCATTGATATATATATATATATATATATATATATATATATATATGCGTATATAATGCTTGTCAAGCCTCGTGGGCATAATCATCATCATATCGGCCTCGTGTGGACATAATCATCATCTTATGACTAGGCGATCGGTGGTAGTGCGTATAGATATAATATAAGTATACGCGTATATAATGCACGTGGGATATAGTGTGTGTGTATATGTACGTGTGTGTATATATATATATATATATATATATATATATATATATATATATATATATATATATATATATGTATGTATGTTTATAATGCAATGCATGAATATGATAAGAGTGCATCCTGAATCTTGCAGTGACGTAAGGTCATTATGCCTTGGATTATCATTATGAAATATCGTTTCCATCGACGTGGGATTCTATGAAGCATACTGAATATGGAGAAGGACTTACTATGAACAATATCATTGGAACATGAATCAACATAGGACCTCTCTAGCTGCTACGAATGGAATTATTATGGAGCAACATTACGTTTACATTTCGTTCATAAGGATCATGCCGAAAGAAGGAAAGTTAGCCTTAATATACCTCAATTTATCAACACAATCCCACAAAGAATCTGCTGGATCAGTACTCCAAACTCCTTAGTCATTACAACACACCTAACAACCAACAACACAACAACAACCTCATATAAGTCTCTTTAATTTCACATCACTACTCACTCCTAGATTTACATCAAAACTGCCCAATATACGCTTTGTTTATGACACTTATTCACTTTCTTCTTCCAATTAAACCTAGTATAACATCCTCAATACAATCTCAACACCAACTACTATCCTTTCAACAACATTTTATCTTAAAATCACATTAACAACATAACTCAAGTTCGATTACATCTCAACATAAACTCAAGTTCATATTTGAACCTTCCCACCAACTTCTTTCCTTCCTTCCAAACCTAGTATAATCATCACATAAACTCATAAACATGGAATTAAGATGGAATCTTACCTCAAGAACTCGATAATACTTTCATTCCAAGATTACTTCACCTTGAAGTATCCTCCAAGCTACTACCAAGAGGTGAAACAAGCTTTCACAATACTTTAGAACCTTTAAGCACTTGATCTTCTCTTTTATTCCTTGATTTCACTTAGGAATTTACTAGATATATTAGAGAGGGTTTTCTAGAAGGTTACAGATCAGGGGAGCGAAGAAAATATGATAAAATGAGGGGTATACGAAATATATATACATTTAAAAAAAAGAACTGGAACCAACATAAAAATGAGTCCAAAGAATCCGACCGTATATATATATATATATATATATATATATATATATATAGACACACACATACGGTCGGTATATATGGATCGTATTTCCCAACAAAATTTTTGCCCTCTCTGCCAAGAGAAGTACGGACCGTATTCCAAAGTACGGCCCGTATTTCTAATATATGGTCTGTATTTTCTACTTCCAAAAATCAAACTCTGACGAAACGTATTATGTTAGATCTGTTTATCCCCTAATCCTTCCAACACATACTCGAGAAACAATTGGGCTACTTCTTTGCAAAACTGTGCTCAATTTCATATGTGGCAATTCCGCCAAGATCTCTTCGTTAGTTGGGGGAAGAATCCGCCCGAATCGGATTTTTTGAGGAACGTATCGAGAGAGAATTGGATTTGGTTAAACACCTACCCCTCTATTAGAATCGAAATTCCAAAAAAAATTTAGATTTGATTGTATAGTCTATACCCGTTATGTACACAAAATTGGTAGTTATTCTATTTTCATCATAGAATGATTATTCGATCCCAAACATGAACTTAAACCTTTGCATACTCAAGATGAACACGTATAATCTTATAAAACCTGGAAGATAATTGCGCTCTCCAAAACTATAACTACCAACTCACGAAGATGATTAACGTACAAAAGTACGGGGTGTAACACGGATAACGCTTTGTCGTGACGGAGGCATGCAAACATTATGATTTTCTTTGTGAACACTGTATTCTAAATGGTTTTGATGATGGTCTATAATGTTTATAATGTCTATAAATCTTCTAAAGAATTATGGAATGCTTTGGACAAGAAATATAAGACCGAAGACGCTGGGTTGAAGAAATTCATTGCTGCCAAATTTCTGGAATTTAAAATGATTGACAGAAAATCTATCATGTCGCAGGTCCAGGAATTACAAGTGATTATTCACGATCTCCTTGCGGAAAGTATATTTCGATTCAATATGTTTATTAAAAGTAATGATTGTGTTACTAATAATATTTTTATTATTATTGAAGGATGATAATTAACGAAGCTTTCCAAGTAGCCGCTTTCGTTGAAAAGTTGCCTCCTTTGTGGAGATACTTCAAAAACTACTTGAAGCACAAACATAAGGAGATGAAGTTGGAAGATCAAATTGTTCGTCTTAGAATTAAAGAGGACAACAAATCTTCTGAAAAGAAGTCCAATGACAAACAAGCAATAATGGAAGTAAACGTTGTTAAAAATGCTCCAACAAATTCGAAGAAAAGGAAAAGGGCTTCTGGACGGAGAAGTGTTCCAAGCAAGAAGAAGTTCAAAGAAAAGTGCTACAATTGTGGCAAATTTGGACACATGTCTTCAGAATGCCACGCTCCAAAGAATGATAAAGATAAGAAGAAGGGTCAAGAAAACATGACAGAAATGAATGAAGATGTGTAACTTATGTGCATGTTTTCAGAATGCAACTTGACATGTAATCCAAGCGAATTGTGTATAGATTTTGATGCCACACGCTATGTGCGTTCTAATAAGGAATTGTTTGCTTCTTATGCTGCAGCTGGACACAACGAGACAACTTACATGAAAAAATCTACTACTGCAACAATAGAAAGAATGGGTACAAGATTGCATTGAAGATGACATCGGGCAAGATTGTGACGCTTAATAATGTCCTTCATGTTCCTGGAATGCGGAAGAATTTAGTCACAACTTCACTTTTAGTCAAGAACGGGTTCAAGTGTGTTTTTGTTTTTGATAAGGTTGGAGTTAGCAAAAATGAGATGTATGTTGGAAAGAGTACCTTACAAAGGACCTTTTCAAACTCAATGTAATTTTAGTTGATATGAATAAAAATTCTGCTTCTTTTTATTTACTTGAGTCAAATAATTTGTGTCATGCACGTTCGAGACATGTTAATTATAAAACCTTGTGAAAAATGATTAACTTGGAAGTATTGCTTAAATTTGAATGCAATAATTTGAAATGTCAAGCATGGGAAGTATGCTAAGCATCCTTATAAGTCTATTGAAAGGAATTCCAATTCTTTAGACTTAATTCATATAGATAGTTGCGACATGAAGTCAATACCATCTCGCAGTGGGAAAGAGTATTTCATAACTCTTATTGATGACAACACTCAATATTGCTATGTTTATTTACTTAATATCAAAAGATGAAGCTATTAATGCATTTAAACAATACAAAAACAAAGTTGAAACACAACTTAACAAGAAAATCAAAATGATTAGAGGTGATAGCCACTAGGCACAGGAACGGGTAATTCATATGGGATTTTTATGTAGTCGAGGCCTATTAGCATGGCTTTACTTGCAAGTATGGGTGGTACGGTTTCCGAGGTGATCGGACAAGTTATATGATGACTTTTGTGAGATTGGGTGGCGAATATGAATTTCCTTTTGAAGAAATATATTTGGCATATGGCATTATTCATCAAACAACTGCCCTATACACACCACAATCCAATGGAACTGCGGAAAGAAAGAATCAAAGATTAAAGGAGATAATGAATCCCTTATTAATAAGTTCTGGTTTATCGCAGGACTTGTGTGAGAAAGCTATCCTTATAGCTAGCCGAATACTCAACCAAGTACCCCACGACAAGACAAAGTCCATTCCATATGAACAATCGAAAGGAAGAAAACTCAACTTAAAATATTTCAAATTGTGGGGTGTTTGGCTAAAATACAAGTTCCTAATGTCACGCCCCGAACCATGGCCTGGGCGTAACACGGCACTCGGGCCTTGCTTGCATGTGTCCGAGCGAACCTCATGGCTTGCTTGTCAACATAAGCATCAAAACAATATATCTATATAATGCAATTTAAATAAATCATGAAAATATAATTTGCGGAATAAAGTCTTGAAATTATCTCATAGCATGAAAATTCATGAAAACGTAATAGTACTGTAAAACATGAAAGCATAATCGACTCGTGAACTAATATCTGTCTATGAAACCTCTAAAACATGTACGAATACTAACTACTAGGACATGGCCACGGACTACCATAAGTGCATACTAATATAGACTCGGCCCGAACCCCGAGAGGAGTGGGGCTCGCGATAAGTTGATAGCGAGGTGATCTGCGCGCGGCGTATGCTACGAAAATCGGTACCGCACCGCGAAGTGCGGAGCCCGGAAAAAGGGACGTTAGTACATGGTGAATAGTACTAGTATGTAAAACCTGCTGAAATGAAGAACATGGCACAACATAGGTATAGGACATGAACTGAAACTGAATGTAACTTGAACATGAGCATGAAACGTGAGTAAAGTCCGAAAACAGTAAATCAATGAAAATACATGTATATAAAACTTCTTGTAACGTGGGGAATGTGTTACACCTCGCATTTTTGCACATTTGAATATTTCGAGTTAATGGCGGGAAGTTGAGGACGAGGTTATATTTTTAGTTTGGTTGGATGCTCAAGTCGCTTATAATATTGTTGGCATGGAATGCTAAGGGCAAATTTGGAATTCGGAAATTATCATTTATGACTTGTTGGAAAAAAAAGAGAAAAGAAGAAAAAGACATGGAGCATGTGCATGGTCATGTGCACATTTTTATAGTTATATATAAATATATGGATGACAAGCAAGACCATTTAGTCATCTTTTATGACTTGGGAAAATTCTAGAAGTTTGAAGAATAATTTGGAGGGAAACGAAAAGGAAAAAAAAAAAAAAAAGAAAGAAAAGAAAAATGCCATGTGACCATAGCTAAGTATATATATGGACAAGTCTTGCAAGGGAAGGCAAAAGTTATCATTTAACTCTCTAGAAATTTCAAGAGAAATGAAGAAGAAAAAGAAGGAGAACACGGCCAAGCATGGGCGAGTTCGAGTCCATGAAAAAGTTGAAGGAGAAAAATTCTTTTCTTCATGTCTTCCTACTAATTAAGAGGTTCTCTACGCCATGGAGTAGTTGTTGAAGCAAGAGAAGCACTCTTCCATGCAAAACCCACCTAGCCGAGTGGAGGAGAAGTATGAAGAAGGTGAGATTTAATTCTTATTTCCATATGTCATGCATGATTTGTACATGTTGTGCAACGTAGAAATGAATGAAAAACATGGGAATATGGATATGGAAGTTGAGCCATGAAAGTTGTGTTATGGCCGAGAGAGTGAGAGGGTGTAAAGTCAAGTGAGAGAAGGTATGCTTCAATCTTATTTTTCATGTTTCATGGATAATTTGAGCATGTTGTGGTAGGTAAAATGAGTGAGATACATGGAAGTGTTATGTTAGTGTGTGTGGCCGTGTAGTGTGTGTGGTGTTGGGGTAAGAGATTAGTTGTATTCAACATGTTTGTGTGTTGTTGTAATGTGTAGAAAATGAATGAAATTCAATTGATTATGCATGTTGATGTTGTGGCCGTGAATATGGGCTGATTTAGAAGGCAATGTGGTTTTAATATAGCTTCTTGAATTTATGGAAATAATGTTGTAAACGTATGGATTATTGATATAGTTTATGAATTTGGAAGAAAAGAAATGAGTTGTTGGTGTTCTCTTAAACTTAGGTGGTTTCGGGTTTTGTGGAGTAATGGATGGGTTGTTCCGAATATTATATGGATTGCTTGAAACGTTCTTAAATCATGTTTGAACGGGTTCGGATTAATAATTGAACGTACGATCAATAATGCGAGTTTGAATGCATGTAGCTTATTTGAAGGTGAATGGAATATTGAAGTGTTGTTAGAATAATTGTTTGTATTGTTGTTGGTTTGGCCGGGTTGTATTCCCGGGACTGTCGTTGATTGAAATCGGCCAAGTTAAACTTGGTGGCATGGTACATTTACAGGGGAAATGCTGCCGAAATTTCGGCAAGACAAAGTGTTACTTTAAAGAACCAACTTCTAAAGGCTCTAATCAAGCTTTGGGTAAACATGACCAAATTGTAGATTTTGGCGGATTTGCAACAAGGATTTGGAGAAGCAGAAGGAGCGAAAAGAGGTATGTAAGACTTCGCCCTTCTTTCTATGGCATGTCTTAGACGTACTAAGTTGGATACGGGCCTCGGGGATCATTCCTTTTCTCGAAATCCAAGATTGAAATTCGCTACTATTCATTCGGATGAGTTGAACTAGAAATGGTGCGAAATGTAGGAAAACTTCTTAGACCTTTAGAACTTGCATAAATGAGACCCGATTACCTTGAAACTCTCATAAGCAATGTCGTGAAGCGTCTTACACGTAGATTGTGTGCGCCGCCTCATTTGACCCGAGGTAGGCCCATTGTTCCCGGATTTTCCTTATTACTTTCTTTGGCTTGTTTTGGAATGGAATCCTAAGGGAACTTCAGATCCTTGTCCCGAATATCAAACAATAGGTACAACGCTATCCTAATGTAAATATGTCGATGATTCCTTGACTAAGGTAAGGAATATGGTCTTGTAAGGACAACGATGGAGTCGAGAATGAGAAAGTGCCTACGTTAGATATGTAGGTGATATACCTTGCTATATAGGAATGAAAATATGAGAATGTTAAACTAGTTGGATATCCCAAGTCTATTACTGGCAATGACTATTCTAAGGATTCTAAATACTTGGAATTGTGCTTTATGACACGATTGATGTGTGAACCCTTATATATATATATATATATATAATAACGGAATCGAAGCGCTATATAGACGATAAATATACATGGAATATGATAGTAGAACCGGCGCTATAGACGGTAAACATACATGATATAAGCGCGTGCATGTGACAAAAAGAATCGGGCGCTATAGACGGCGATATATGTATATGATGAAAGAGACGGGCGCTATAGACGCCGATATTTATACACGAAATATGCATATATTTACGGGGAAAATAGGGCTAGGGCAGAGCGTTATGTACGCGTATCCACCCCACGATCGATTGGAGTTTGGCACATGATATCGTCTCGGGACGCGGGATGCCGGACGCGGGGTGTGCATATTATGGTTAAATGGATCGGAACGCGGACGCCTCGGCAATATAATATATTCTTTTCTTATGTATATATATATATATGAGTAAGGAAAGCTAAGAAAGTACGACTTACGCCCAAGGGCACTTATAGGTACGGGCTATCCTTATCCCATCATCCGATTCTAATCCCGTGGTATTGTTGTTCATACTTACGTTGTTGTTCGTATTGTTATTATTCATGTCTTGCATACTCAGTACATTGTAAATCGACCCCTCTTCTTCGGGGGCTGCGTTCATGCCGCGCGTACACCCGGTACGGATCGAAGTTAACGTAAAAGATGTTCCGGCGAAGTTGGCAAGCTCCATTTGGCACGGGTGAAGCCGAGTCGTATACGTGCCGAGTCGATTACGGTTAGAGACTTTGCGGACGAGTCGTGGGTTTGGGAGTCGGTTTGTATTGTAATACAAGTTTGTGCCGTTACATGTTTTACTTGATTTAAAAGCAATAAAAAGAATGTTTTAGTAATCTTATTGTATACACACAGCTTAGAGGTTCAAAAAAATTTTCAAGTACGTAGTAAGGGTCAGCGGGTTCGCTCGCTCCGGTTACGGTCGGGTGCCCATCACACCCCTAATCAAGATTGGGGTGTGACGGAATGCTACGGTGTGACATCGACAACATGATGCGGTACTTGCGTCCTACCGGAGAACACTCACACTTGCCTTGGGGGATATGAGATTTAAGTAATAATAAGCGTGTAAGGATCAGCTTGCATAATGAAGGTGTTGCCTCTCGACAACCCTTATCCTACGGTGGCGACGTAGTTTCAGGCTATACGAGCCTTCTCGGTTAACTAATGGGGCCCCAAAAACATGAACATGCTATAGTTGGCTAAGAAGCCCATGATTTTCGTAAAAATAACTTGTAATCGTGATTTCGCAAATAACATCTTATGATTTCAAGAAATACTTGTAATATGGTTTCATAAGATAACATGTCATAGTATTGCAAACATGATCTTGATTCATGAGTAATAACAATAGTTCATAATTATATATATAATTGACTTGAAAACATGCTTGTAACTTGCTACATAAAATCATAAAATTTCATATAAACATAATGAGAATACATGAGGAAGAATTCATGATTCATGGATTAAGCTAGGGTTCCTAATAACCGTAATGAAAAATTAGGAATACAATAACGTATATAGATACAGAATTCATGTACATAAATACATAATTATGGGCTACCAATATGTTGGGTTTAATGCCCTAGGGTTTGAACTTCATGGATATCGAAACGGATACATGGGGAAGAACGTAGAGATTCCGCGTGGACGTGGAAGTTCTACATACCTTAGTCGCTCCAAAACTTGAATTAAAGACTTGAGCTTTGAAGAGGATTTTCAAAATCTTGAATTCTTGAACCTTGAGATGGGTTTTCTTGAAAACCCTAGTTTTAGGAATGATAATTTCTTATTTAGATCATTAGAGTATATGTTAGAATTGAGTTGGAATAATTAGTAGCAAACTTACCTTGGTGTTCTTGATGATGTGAGAGGGTAGGAGGTCGTTCTAGGGCTTGAAGGAATGAAAAATAATGATTTGAACTGATATGGACGAATATATACAAGTTCGGAAAATTGTAGTTTACGTGCAGCAAAGTACTGGCCGTATTTTGAAATACGGCCGTATTCCGAAAGGACCGCAGACCTTTGCGTCTCTTCAGTAAAATGGCCATAACTCTTTGCACAGATGTCCGTTTGACCCCCATAATATACCGTTGGAAAGTTATTTCAATGCTCTACAACTTTCGTCAAGGAAGTTTTCCCAAATTCCAAATAAGTTTTGAAATACGGGCCATATTTTGAAATATGGGCCGTATTTTGAAATACGGTCCGTATTTAACAATGTAAAATTCAAATGTCAAATTCCAGAATGCTCAGAAATTCTTGGCATCAGTTTACGACTTGGTTTACGGCCCGTATACTGAAATACGGTCACGCATTCATGGGCGTAAACCCCATCTTACAACTGAACAGGGAAATTTCGATTCTCACATCCTTTATCTACTTCTCTAAGTCTAGGATCATGGTCAAAGCTTAGGTTAAAGATACGAGGTGTTACACCTAAACCCAAAAGGATAAAAATAGGATCGAAAACCATTCACTGTGTTTTCATAGAATATGTCATTAATAGTAAAACATATCATTTTCTGGTTTATGAATCAGAAAATACCGACATTCATGTTAATACTGATAATGCTGAAATTTTTTGAGAATATTTATCTGTATAAAAATGAATGTGACTCGTCTACAGAAAGACCTAAATGACCTCGAGAAGAAACAAAGGAAAGTATGCCGAACAACGAGAATCCAAGAAGTAGCAAACATTAAAGGAAATCTACTTCCTTTTGTCCTGATATCTTGACCTTCTTAGTAGAGAATGAGCCTCAAACTTTTAAGGAAACAATGTCTTCCTCAGAAGCTGATAACGTCCAAATCTATTTCTCAAAGAGAAAGTGTACACGATCGTATGCAATATAATTTACCCAATTATGAGTCGAGGTCGATCATTGTGAACAATATACTAGGCGATTTAAACAAGTAAGGAATTATCACTTTACGCTAAGCCAAACAAAGAATTATCACTTTTACGCTAAACCAAACAGAATTATCACTTTCTACGCTAAGCCAAACACTTGATAATATTTTGATTTTGGGAAAATTATAACTAATGCGAAAATATAACTTAATCTAGAAAGCAAGTAAAATGATCAATGGCCACAAGTGTAGATACAACGGAAATTACACTCAAGTAACGATCCAATGTATTTCATGATTTTACAACTAAGAGAGAGTTTATATTAATTAGATAATGATCTCTAAAATCTCATCAAAAGTTTCTCGACCAAATCAACGAATTTCACTCTAAGCTTTCTCAAGCCTTAGAGTGTGATATTAAGCACAATCAATATAATCTCAAGTAACTTTCCTATCTCTAGCTCAAGTTATTAGATGGGTTTTAAAGCCCCAAATTCTTGTAAATTAATCTTTCCCAACCTCAATCCTCCTCTCTCGAGCTCAAATTAAAGTAAATGGGTAGGTGTTAGGGTTAGCTAATCCCTTAAGAAACATTAAAGAATAAGATTAATTAAAACAACATTAACTCACTTCATTAGCAATAAAAATCGTTCAACACATAAGCAAAACAAGAGTTTCATCCAACACTTTAATCATAAAATATTTCCATAAACAAGATTCAAGTGAAGAAAATAAACACTACACACTTAGATATTCATTACAAAGCAAGGATTCAAAGAAATAGAGAAAAGTGTAAGAAAGTTCTCAACCCAATTCTTCAAATCTTCAACCCCAAAGTGTGGAGCAAAACCCTAGCCTCCAGGACTTGTGTTTTTGTGCCAAAGATGATCATATTTTCCTTCAAGTGTTGCTTTTATAGTTCCCCAATATTTCCACATCAAAATATGACCAAAACAGCCCCATATTTTCAGATTTGCAAAACTGTCCGGATTTTGCAAAACTGTATAGTTGTTGCAAAACTGTGCAGTTTTTGTCATTTCTTCAATTTGGCCTCTTTTTGACTTTATAAAATAGATGTAAACGATATTAAATGCACTATTTTATCAATCAAACATAGAAAAATATAAGATTAAAGAAGAAATAAGTTGGTAAAATACCAACTTATCAGAAGCACAATATTGAAAAGAGGCAATTAGTAGTGAAATAGAATCCATATTAAATCATCATACTTGGGAATTGGTTGATCTTCTTCCAGGAAACAAACCTTTAGGTTCCAAATGAATTCATAACAGGAAAATGAAAGATTATGGCACTATTGATTAATATAAGGCAAGATTCGTTGTCAAGGGATTCAGATAATAAGGATTACATCTATTCGGGTGTTAATAGCATTGACCGTAGGACGTGAAAACAACCTTCTTAAATAGATATTTGAAGGAAAAAATCTACATGGATCAATCTGAAGGATTTGTAGTTCCTAGAAAAGAAAAAAAAGTGTGTCGACTTGTTAAGTCACTTTATGGACTTAAACAAGCACCCAAACAATGACATGCGAAATTTGACCAAGCAATATTGGCAAATAGATTTAAAATTAATGAGTGTGATAAATGTGTTTACATTAAGAATGCTCCAAATCTTGCCATCATAGTTTAGTTATACGTTGATGATCTATTGATAATAAGTAAAGACATTGCCGATATAAATTCTACTAAGCGTATGCTTGCTAGCAAGTTAGAAAGACTTTGGAGTTGCTGACTTAATTCTAGAATAAAAATCCATATGAATCCTCAAGGTCTAGAATTGTCTCAAACTCATTATGTTAAAATGATACTTGAAAATTTCAAGTATTTAAATTTTAAAGTTGCAAAGACTCCGACTGACATAAATTTTGCTCTTACAAAGAACCAAGGTCCAAAAAGGTACCAACTGGACTAAGCTCGAGTGTTGGGAAGTTTGATGTATATTATGAATTGTACATGACTAAATATAGCTTGTGCAATAAATAAATTGAGTCGTTTCACAAGTAATCATGACCAAACTCATTGAATGGCAATGAGACGGGGTTTGGGGTATTTACAATATACCTAAGACTATGCTTTGCACTATAATAAATATCCTGTGGTAATTGAATAATATAGCGATGCAAACTAGATCACCGGATCATCTGAAGTTAAATTCACAAGCGGATACGCTTCACCATTGGATGAGGAGCAGTATCTTGGAAATCATCTAAACAAACATGCATCACTCGCTTTGCAATAGAGTCTGAATTTATAGCTTTGGATAAAGCTGGAGAGGAAGCAGAATGACTGCATAATTTCTTGGAGGATATTCCATTTTGGCCTAAACCAGTGGCACCTATATGCATACACTGTGATAGTCAAGCTGCAATAGGAAGGACTGGGAGCGTTATGTATAACAGAAAATCTCGTCACATATAACGAAAACATAATACTATTAGACAATTACTCTCTAGTGGAATTATCATGATTGACTATGTAAAGTCAAAGGATGGTGTGTCGGATCCACTTTCAAAAGTCTTAACTAGAGAGGCGGTTGATAAATCATCAAAGGAATAGGATTTGGATTATGGCCCAGAACAAGTCATCATAATGGTAACTCCATCTAGCTGACTAGAGATCTCAATATCTAGATTCAAGAATATCAAACAAAGTTCTGAATGACGGTTTAACATTATTGTCAAATCAATCCATTCTCATGATAAGACAATGTTCAGGAATAAGGATAAAGCGCTAAATCTTTTTAATGACTTCTAAGTTTGAAATGATATGAGAAAATAATGTATCTACGGGTTACACGTTTAGGAATCACCTATGTGAGTGTGAAGTGTAAGCTGCTTCAAGGAGAATTAGTGTAAGACTATTTCTCTACGCACTCATGAAATTAGGCGGTGTTCATGACTGAAACAAACACAACAATGAGAACCAAGAATGGTTAAGGGTTAATTGCGCAACATATGTTGTCTAGATATACATCAAAGTTCGACGATTTAAGGATATCAAATCTACCGATTGATCAAGTGTATCCGATGAGTGTTCACTATGGAAATTTCAAAGGGAAACATACTTATCTAGATGTGATTAATCCTTACTTGTAAATCAGACAGTTTTTTCATGCATTTTTTTTCTTCAGATTATAGCCATTCCCTATTCAAGTGGCAAATTGTTGCTTCTTAAAGACACTAAGTGGTGGGCTTTAATGATGAAGTGTGAATCGAGAAATGGATGGAAGCAGAATTTGAAAAAAGTAACTTTTTCAAGTAAGCTTTCTCCTACATTAGTGGTAGAAAGCAACATTTGTATGCTTATATGCAGAAGCATATCTTCTAGCGCATAAAGAGTTGAGAAGAGAGACTCCCCTTGCACCGTTGTCATTGCTTGGCTCGGCTCGGCTCGGCTTTGACTTTGAATTTCATCAAATGATCTGATTGATTGATAATCTTCTTGGACCAAATTTATTTTCCATTTTCATTATTTAATCCAAATCTCGAGCAATTGTGAGGGGATTAAATTTCTTAAGGAAACACAATTTTCCGTGGGCTCGAAAATACACTGTTGTTTTAAACGTTTTCTATTTTCAGTCTATATTTTGAATACAACGATAACAGTTTGTTCGATTTTGACTTACAATTGAGATTTATGGCTTCAATGGTGGGACTCTTTCATGCTTCAATTAAATGCTTCTTGTCTTAATCCTTCAAACCACAACCTGCTTCTGCATGCTAAATGGTCATCTTGCAACATGCAAGTCTCTTGTAATTATAACAAGTTGCTTCTGCATGCTAAATGGTCATCTTGCAACATGCAAGTCTAAGGGCCTGTTTGTCCATGAGAATTATTCATTTTTTTCCAGAATTTTTTTTCACTTTTTTCACTTTATGGTATTTGGCCATAAAAATTCCAAATACAATTTGAAGTTATATTTGGAATTTGCAAAACAACCAAAACTTGTTTTTCACTTTTTTTTTACTTTCAATACACTAGATCGATGCAACGTATAACTGAGTAGAATGATGTATGATAAATCCGTGATAATCAACCGTATGGGTTAAAGGTGCCATCCTTTCAAGCTAAGGGAGCTTGTCCCCACCTGGAAGTGTCAAAGAAACATAAATGAAAAGTAGGACGTCTTGTAAGCAGGTCATTATGCATGCATGTCGGTTAATAGGTGAACAATATTTTGTTTTATTTTTTTTTTCTTTTTTTCTTCTTCATAATCATGGTAATTTGAGATCTGAACACACTTAATTACATTTTTAAAGACTAAATTCTTGGCAATGACAAATCAATCCATCTGAAGTCTTTTAAATCTACCCCAGATGGTTGCCAGGCATTATTGAAAAATGAAATATGTAAGGTAAGATCATTTTATAAAATAAAACACTATGTGAATTATACATTGGCAGGGAAAATGATTCCCGAATTTTTTTTTAGACGTTGAATCGTCTGTAACTAAAGCTATATATAATAGGTTATGAAGTTAAAATTCTAACTCAAATTTCATTTAAATTCAGAAAGCATACCAATTAATAGTAAACGGTTAAATTAAAATTTTTACCAATCTCCGCCTGTTTTCTTTCAAGAACTCAGCAAAATAAAGATGTGTATCTCTTTCATCATCATCATCACTATACGTGTTGATACTATTCCTGCAAAATAAAACATTTATTGAAATCGTCAAAAGGACATAAAACCAACATAAATAACGAATCGCAACCAAATAATAATAGCAAGTAAAATATCTTTTTTAGAATTTGATTGTATTCCACAATCAAATTAAGTACTGAAACCAAAAATAAGTAACTTAACAAAACTATAAAAATTGGTTTGTAAAAGCGAAAAGACGAAGATATATAACCGTGAGTTAGTGGTTTGCTATGGTTACATTTTGAATTTAAATGACTTCATCTAAATGCTTTTGGATATAAATCGTGTATGTGTCTGTTCGATAAGATGAGAAATTTTGTAGTTGTTAATTATTGCATCGTTTATTGCTTTTTTCGGCGAATGTGCTGATGAGCAAACTGATTGCTTTGTTTGAGCTTAAAATCAAGCATTAAAGAACCCAGCTGAAATGGAAGAGAACCCAATGTAACTTTGCCTATTTTCCATTACTAATACATATGCAGAGAGTATTAAACGACAGAAATTAAGTTGAAAAGGTCTACTCACCAGAAATCGATGGGCCGAGGAAACAGAAGAGAACCCAATGTAGCTTTGCCTATTTTCTTGTTGATCGATTTCAAGCAAAAGGTCAGATTCAATCACTAAACTAAAGAGGCGCAAAGACAAACATGCTTCTATTTGGGGAAATCTTCTACCGCAGTCATAATCCCACCATGAAATGACAGAAATTAATTTGAAACAGGTCACTCACCAGAAATCGATGGGTCGAGGAAACATTGGTTTTTTCGATGGTTATAGCTTCAGCAACGAGCTGGTAGAGGCGAAGATCATCTGGACATCCATTCCAAGTTGATGAATAGGCGGAGAGGAAGAAGATTGAGCGATCTGTAGATCTAGCTGATTTTCCTTGATTTTTTGCTTTTTGATTTTGTTGGTATTTTGCTTCTATTGATCTTAGCTGCAAAGAACCATTTTAGAAAGTAAGCACCTTTGTGCTTTGATGGAAAGAGAGAGAAATGTATGTGGTGAGCTCTCTTTTAATTTTTTGTAATTTATTTTTTATTATATATTATTTGTATTCCTATTTTGCCCTCATGGTAAATTTATAAAAAGGGTGGATTTATTGTTTTCCAAGGAAATAAAGAGATTGAGGTTTAAATCATAAAAAAAAAAAAATAGGATAGGATGCAAGTTGAAAAAAAGAGCACACATTAAGGGTGCAAAATGCCACGGACTCTATTTATTACCGCTTTGAATTTAAAAGTTTAACTAAATATTAGGATAAAAAAGTTGCAGATTTTTTCCAACCATATGTTAACCGTATCTTAGGATCATGACCTAATAGTTATCATTTCTAAGAAGATGTTTAACCGTATCTTAAGAATATATTATTAAATAATATTTTTAACATTTTTGTGCAGGTGATGACTTATATTCATCTGTGTGAGCATGGTGCAGATTAAGGGGGAAATGGGAAGTGGTAGTTGGACGTGGGGTTCATGGTGGGTTAGGATTAGTTTTCTTTATTTCTGATTTTCCTAAAGTAACTGTCAATTTGAATTTTTTAAAAATACAGTAAAAAAAAAATTGCAAACAGTAACTAATTATCCCAGCGTTTCTCGTTTTGCAGTTATTAACTTTACCACTTGGTAACTTTCAATTATTATTTTTAAATTAATATTCAAAAAAATTAACAAAATTAACTGATTCATAACTAATCTAACGACTTTTTTTTTTTTTTTTTTAACTATAACATCTATAGGAGCACCCCACTCGTTTTCTCTCTCTAACTTTCTCTGGGCGCACGATTAGCGTGAGCTGTTAACCTACGCCTGCCGGAAAAATGGGGAGGGGACGGCCTAAAAAAGACACGGCGAAGGAAACGAAGAAGCTTTAGCTCTCGAAATTTCTCTCAGGGAAGAATGGAAGCATAGAGAAGCATGGAGCACCAAGTGCCGCTTCAATGGGTACAAATCCATCGACAAGTGGGGAACCGACGAACAAGACGACTGAACAATCCATACTACTAGCTAGCCCTAGTCATATTGAGGTGGTCAAAGTAGCAAGTGGGGAAACAACCCCAAACATGGGGGAGACACAAAGCTCGGGGAGAGTGATTCCTAAGACCAACCTGAACATACACACAACAATAGAGGTAATAGAACAACAAAAAAGGGAGGAGCAGCGGTCATGGGTGTCAATGGTCACAGGTAACAAATTTGCATCCAAGGGCATGACCCTATCCTTTATTGCGCCTGTAATTGAAAATGGGGAACGAATTGTAGAACTCCAGAGGAATGAAATTGCTAAAGGAACGGAAAAATAGAGGGGTGCGATAATCCTGTATGTGGTTGGGGAATCATCGAGTATTGGGGCTATAGAGAGATTCATTGCTGGGCAGTGGAATTTTGTGACTAAGCCCAAAATATACTACCATAATGATGGTTTTTTTGTGATTAAATTCAGCAAAGAGGAAGAGAAGAATGCAGTGCTATTTTCTGGTCCATATACCATCAATAGCAAGCCTGTAATAGTCAAGGCCTGGACAGCAGAATTTAATTTTCACGAGGAGATTCTGAAAACTATTACACTTTGGGTAAAACTGCCCAACTTGCCTCTTAACTGCTGGGAAAACGAAACACTGAGTAGAATTGGAAGTAGCTTAGGCGTACCAATTTATGCTGACGATTGCACATCCAAGGTGGATCGTATTTCATATGCCAGGATCCTAGTAGAGATGGATATCACTATGCCTCTACCTACCTTTGTGAAGCTAAAGGACCCGGATGGGAAGCAATTCAAGCAACAAGTTGTGTATGAATGGAAGCCTCTATATTGCAGCACTTGCTTACAGCTGGGGCATGTATGCCCACCTAAAGAACCTATACCAGCAGCTAATGCAACTGGTTTGCCCCCACAGGCTAAAAGATCAGTTGTATTACACAATCAGGCCAAGAAATTCACGAATGGGATGGAGCGAAAATCTAGAGGGACCACTGAGGCGGGATCATCAAGTATATCAGCTCCTCTAGTGCAAGGGACTGATAAGGGAGGACAGCAGATAAGCCAGATGCCTATACAGCAAGCTCTTGCTACAGTTGAGGACGGCTGGCAGGTAGCGAGGGGCAAGTCGGCTGCTAAAGCGAATGCGCCTATACCTAATACCAATAAAAATCATGTAGCAATACAGTTTGGAAGTTCTGAGGGTGGAGTAGCATAAGTGGTACTTGGAAGCCATAAGGGACATGATATGCATGCTAGATGTCACACCCAACTTTCGATAGGGCATGATGGGCACTTGACCCTTACTTAGGGCCGAGCGAACCCGCTGATTCTCGTGACACTCATAATCATACTGGGCCCTTAAATCATGAAATGAGTGTATAATGTAAGCTTCTCAAAAAAACGTGCTTTTCGTCTTTCTCAAATCAAGGAAAATCTGTAAACATATGAAGTTTGTAACATAATGCATAATGATACATCGGCTTACAGAGCCGCTTACAAGACTGACGTGTTATATACGTGACTCATCTCGCAAAGTCTCTAACATAACTCAAGATACCATAACATAGATACTCCGACTCGACAAGTATTCTAAGGAAATGGAGGTCGCCAATCCACCGGAACATCTTTCGCTAATATCCTCTACTCATCTGTATACACCTGCGTGGCATGAAACGCAGCCCCCGAAGAAAGGGGGTCAGTACGGAATATGTACTGAGCATGTAAAGCATGGAATACGGTAAACAGGATCATACTGAAATAAGGAGTGTAGAAAACTAGTACAATAACCAGAAAACCATAAGGCTTGCCTTTGAAGCATAAATCATGCATGTCAATATCATATCCAATTCATTATGGGACTTAGAAACATAAGTGAATAATCATCTTGTACATATGCATGTATAACGTGTCCCGGCCCTCTAGTGAGGGGCTCGGTAAATAAGATCATCATATCGTCATATCGTCATGTCATCATATCATCATGTCATCATATATATATACCGTACTCGGCCCTCTAGTGAGGGACTCGGTGAATAACGTGTCCCGGCCCTCTAGCGAGGGACTCGGTGGAGGAGATCCTGTCTCCATCATGTGTACATCATACTCGGCCCATCCCGGGTGGCGCCATCATCACATCATCATATATATATATATATATACCCGGCCCTCTAGTGAGGGACTCGGTGAATAATGCAGTGAAACTGTGCACGAATACATACCCGGCCCGGGACTCGGTGAAAGAAGTAATAACAGCTAGCACGAGCAGAGTAGTGAGAAACCATATGCATATAAATCATCATTTCAGACTCGATAGATAAGTAAGTAGACAAATCAACGCTCGAGTATCCGAATAATAGTCACACTTAGGACTCTTGAAATATCATTACAAAATATGTCACATAACGTCTCAGGGATTATAAACATGTATCAAGCCAATCCGAGCCAGCCTATGAAAGTTACGGGCATTATTCATTATAGAATTCTCTACGAACATATCATAGCAATCCGAGACCATACATGAAAGTTAGGGACATTTTCATCATAGGACCTTTTAGGAATAGGATTTCTTTATGCATCAATTACTATCCAAATGTACAAAAGACTCAAGGGCAATAGCTCGACTATATTAAGAATGCGTATATCAAGAAGTGAATAAGAATCGTAGACATGCTCGGATCGTAAGAATAGAGTTACCCCAAGGCTCGTATCGTATCATACTTACATCTAAGGCATGCCAAAAGAAAGAAAGGATAGGCTTTACATACCTGTTCCGCCTCCTATTAGCTACGCTTATTTGCCCGAGCGTGCAAGTCTACATTTAAGAGGATTTACATTAACATTAGCCTCTTCATCGCACACTTGTACCAAGTTTCAAATCAAACTATTCTATATTCGAAAATCGGGCAAAGATCTCCCCTGTTTATATGCCTAGCCCGAATTCTCAATTCAACAACCAACAACAATACCAACATTAACCATAATATTTCCAACTTCAAAATACTTCATAAACATCCCATATGGTGTTTGTCCCATATTTCCATCATAGAACCATTTTATAACGATTTTACGGCCTCCTTCTCCGTAAATAAACTAATATTAACACAAATAGAAAGAGATTCATACCTTTCCCTTGATAATAATGCTATATATTTACTCCTCCACCTTGAACTTAAGCCACAAAGCCTCAATACGCAGTTTTGAAGTCGCAACTATACGCTGTCTGGATCGAAATTTGGGAATTATACCTGGTTTCGGGCTAAAAGTTGGTGGTGGAAGGTTGGGGAATTTTCTGGAATATTTGGAGTGTTTTTGGGCTGATTCTTGGCTGAAAATGAGGGGTTAAGCCCCTTTATATAGCTGCTCCGAAGTCACTGTAGCAGTCACTGTTCATCCGCGAAAATTATTTCGAGACCTAAAACTTTTATACACCGATCTCTTTATTTGCATACTTGGATATGTCCAAAACTCCATACTGTCTGTATAACTTATTCAACATCCCAAACTTAGCAAAACTTATTTTATTTTATTTCCGATTCGTTTAACCTCCAACCTTCGCGGCACTTGCTTATCACTTGTTGAACATAACATAAACACTTATAACTTCAAACATAATCCTGTCCTTTGAGCTTATGTGACTAACCTATGATGCAACTCAACGCACGAAAATACGGGATGTAACACTAGAATGGTTCCACATGAAGCTGGTCACTTGGAATGTTAGGGGCCTTAACAAGGCCTATAAGCAAAGGGAGATGCCGAGGTTTATGAGGGAGAATAAAGTGACTCTAATTGCTATCTCTGAACATAGAGTCCAAGAAAAGTATGCTAGTAGAATAATAAAGAAGATATGGCCATTGTGGCAATGGTACGATAACTATAACCCTAGTGGTAAAGGAAGATTGGGGATAGTATGGGACCCAAACGAAGTAACCTTTAATATGACATGTGTTAAGGATCAATATATCCATGGTATATTCGTCTATCTACGGTCGATAGAGTACGGTTTAGTTTTCGCAATATATGGGTTTCATACTGTAGAAACAAGACGAAGGCTATGGACTGATTTGTTAAACCTCCAGCAAATGCAGCAAGGGCCATGGCTCTGTATGGGGGATTATAATGCGGTGCTAGACCAGGAGGATAGATATGGTAGAAGCCATGTAATGGAAGCTAAAACTAGAGATTTTAAAGATTTTCTAACAGTTGCTGGTATGACTGAGATGAAAACAGTTGGGAGAAACTATACTTGGACAAACTCATATGTCTTTAGTAGGATAAATAGGGCTGTAGTTAACTCTGACTGGATGCATACCTATCCTCATCTTGATGTGAGGGTGCTTGATCTAGGTTTTTCTGATCATTCCCCCTTGTGCATAGAATTTGCTAATACTCCGAGGAAACCGAAGCCCTTCAGGTTCTTTAACCACTTGGCACAACATAGCTAGTTTGAGCACTCCATAGAATCTACCTGGGAAGGACATAGCACTGCTGGCATGGCATCAGTATGGAATAAACTTAAGAAGGTCAAAACTGCTCTAAAGAGCCTCCATACAACTGAATTTCGGGGGATTGAGACAAAGGTGCAACAGGTGAGGCAAAAGCTAAAAGATATACAGGAGAAAATGAGATACTCACATACTGCTTCTGCTTTGTTTACTGCAGAGAAGGAAATTAGGCAGCAACTAGAGAAATGGGTAGTAGTAGAGGAAAGTATATATAAACAAAAATCTAGAGCTAATTGGTTAAGGTTAGGTGACTCAAATACTACTTATTTCCATGCATATATGAAGAGTAGATATAGCCAAAACATGATTAGAAGCTTAGTGAATGCTCAGGGGGTCTACATAACATCTGACCAGGGAATTGAAGAGGAAATTCAAGGGTTCTATAGGGGGCTGCTGGGATCAACATCCCCATCACTACCTGCTATAAATCCTGATATCATGAAACAAGGCAACATATTGACCAAGGAGCAACAATTGCTGCTCGTTGCTCCTATTACATTTGAGGAGATATACTCTGGCTTGTGTGGAATTGATGATTCAAAGGCTCCAGGAAGTGATGGATTTAATTCTCATTTTTTTCAAGAAAGCTTGGAAAATCATAGGAGCTGATGTTACTGATGCTGTGAAGCAGTTATTTGACACTTCTGATATGTACAAGGCAATCAATGTTACTTCAGTCACTCTGGTGCCTAAGGTAAAACACCCTTCTACTGTCAGAGAGTATAGACCTATATCATGTTGTACTGTGTTGTATAAGATCATATCTAAAGTATTGACTAACAGGCTACAAAAAGTGATGGATTTCTTAGTGGATAATAGTCAGTCTGCTTTTGTGCCAGGGAGAATAATAATTGATAACATAATCTTAAGTCATGAACTGGTAAAGGGGTATGGAAGGAAGGGAGTCTCACCCAAGTGTATGATTAAGCTTGATATGCAGAAGGCATATGATTCCGTAGAGTGGATGTATCTAGAACAAGTGTTGTGTGGGCTGAACATTCCTACTAAATTTGCTTCTTGGATTATTAGCTGTGTCTGTACAGTATCCTACTCCATTCTGATTAATGGGAATCCCACAAAACCATTTCAAGCAAAAAAAGGAGCTACGACAAGGTGATCCATTGTCCCCCTATGTATTTGTCCTAGCTATGGAATACCTCTCAAGATCATTGAAGACTTTCAGGAATATCCCAGATTTTAACTACCATCCAAAGTGTGAGAAACTAAACTTGGTGCAGCTGGGGTTCGCTGATGATTTACTCTTATTTTGTAGGGGGGATATAGGTTTTGTACAATTGATGTATGAGTGTTTTGCTAGATTCTCACAGGCCTCTGGACTGATTGCTAACCTGAGCAAAAGCTCTATCTATTTCGGAGGGGTTGGTCAATATGAACAACAAGAGATTATCCAGGCCCTGGGCTTTGCTAAAGGTGAGCTCCCATTTAAATATTTGGGAGTACCTATAAGCACAAAGAAGATCTCCATAGCCCAATGTCAACCATTAGTAGACGAGATGCTAGGCAGAGTGCAATCATGGACTGCTAAATACTTGTCCTATGCGGGTAGATTGTAATTGTTGAAGACTGTGTTGTTCTCTGTACAAGTATATTGGTCGCAGATTTTTGTGATCCCTAAGAAAATTCTAAAGCTAGTGGAGACAGTATGCAGAACATACCTCTGGACAGGTGGGACTGAGACTTCTAAAAAAGCTCTATTAGCTTGGGAAACTGCATATATTGCCCACGAACAGCAGGAGGATTTAACGTAATTGACTTATATATGTGGAACAAGGCTGCTATCTGTAAGTTGTTGTGGAGTATTTGCAAAAAGAAGGATAGACTTTGGGTGCAATGGATACATGCCTATTATGGAAAGGTACACCCAATATGGCTTAATGTGCCTAAACAAGCTTCTTGGGTTGTGAGGAAAATCATGAAGGCTAAGGAGTATATCGAGACTGCTGGGGTAAGCATGGATGAGATAGTGAACTGGGAAAAATTTTCAATCAAAACTATGTACTTAAGACTGAGAGGTACCTTTCAAAAAGTGCCATGGAAGAAGCTAACGTGCAATAATGGAGGACTACCTAAATGGAACTTCACTCTAATCCTAGCAGCTTAGAGAAGACTACTTACTAGTGACAGATTGGCGAAATGGGGGATTACTGATGAGACTGTGTGTCCGCTATGCACTGTGGAGAATGAATTGATTGAACACTTATTCTTTAGCTGCTCATTCTCCACCAGTGTTTGGAGTAGCATTTTGACTTGCCAAGGATTTAATAGACTTGTACGTGGTTAGCAAGAAGAGCTGAAGAATGCAAGTGACTACGCCAGAGGGAATTCTACTGATGCAATAATTTGCAGGATGGCTATTGCTGCTTGTGTACATCAGATTTGGCAAGAGAGAAATTTGAGGATTTTTCAACATCAAAGCAGACCTGCAACTCCCATCATTAGAATAATTATCCAGGAGGTTGTAGGAAGGGGTGCAATGCAAAAGAAGCTCTCACGGAAGTTGTCTGAAATCAACTTTTATCCGTAAGGTGGTGGCTTAGTAGCTTACTGGAGCTATAGTAGATGAGTGGGATGAGTAGTGAGCAGCCTTGGGGCTTTATGTCCAAGGTTGTTGGTAGGAAATCTGAGAAACTACAGCTTTGTAAAGTTATATTTTTGATAATAAAATTCATCAGTTGCCAAAAAAAAAAAAAAAAAATCTAACCACTTTTTGTCCTAAAACTATCCTGTTTTTAATAATACTAGTATAAGTACCGGCGCGATGCGCGGATTATTTTAAAGAAAAAAAGAGATTTATAGATATAAATGTATATGAACCATGTGTGACATATTATAGATTTTATATATTTTTTTGGATCAGTCTTATTATAGATTAAGATTTTCTATGATATAGATACTCTGTTATTACCAGTTAAGCTTAACAAACTCTCAAAATGTCATCAAAATACTTATCTTATCTCTTAATTTATAAAGAAATTACAAAGATAAAAAATAGAAATAAAATAGTATCATTTTGTTGAACAAATATTTTAGACTCTTTTATATTAGCTGCAACTTCTGTTTGAAATGCCAAATAATGTACATTTAACGGTGGAATAAGAAATGGATAAATATACATTTTTTTTAAAAAAATTATAGAAAAAATTACACATTTTAGAAAATAAATACCCAAACGTGCCTGTTATTTCTTATTACATTGCCTTCACCAATTGTCCATCATGAACAATTGCCTCAACATATTTCCTCTTATCGACATTACTTTTACCACTTTTTTTTCGATCCCAGTTCATTTTGATCATCACCCCCTTGGCCCCATCATTCCCTATTTGAAATGTACAAACTTAGATGCAAATTCCCCCATATGACTTATTTCTGTTTCGAAGAGAGGATGTTAATATCTTAATATTTGACCGAATGATAGGTTTATGACATATTTGACCGAATGATAGGTTTATGACCAACTATCTCATGCAACCAACTATCTTATTTCTGCTTCTGCTTTTTTCAAGAAGCAGAAATTTTCTGCTTCTCCCCAACCGCAGAAAAACTGCTTCTGCTTCTACTTAAAAGCAGTTTTTCTAATTGGCCAAACCCTCATACATTAAAAAAAAAGTGCTTTTTCAAAAAAAAAAAAAACACTTTTGGCCTCAAAACCGCTAGGCCAAACATAGGGCTTGTCATAAATACCGAAAACCGAAAAATCGAACCGAACCGAACTAGTTTGGTGTCCATCGTCAAAAAATCGAAACCGAAATAGCCGAACCGAAGTTTGATAAAACCGAACCGAAAAATCGAACGCGCACCGAAATTTAATACATTACCCAAAAAAATTAAAATAGTCCAAGCCCATTAAGTTTAAAGCAAAAAAAAATCCCAATTGTAATAAGTCGTCTTTTGCATTTGTATCCCTAATTTTCCACTTCAATTGAAAAAATCAAATATCCTTAACAAAGAAAGGTAACTAGGATGTCTCTTTAGGATTAATGTATGTCCTTTATGTGTTTTCTTAATTATTCTTACGGTATGTATATAACACCTAGTAATCCTATGTCATGATTATAGTTTTCTGTTCTTGTGTATCCTGTTTGTTTGATTTTGATTTCAATTTATCAGTTTTATATTTTATTGCTTTTGAGAATATGAATTAGTGTCAATGGAATCGCCTCTAATATTATATTAAAAAAACCGAATTGAAAAAACCGAAACCGAATCGAACCGAACTTTAAAAAACCGAAACCGAAAGAACCGAACCGAACTAGTTTGGTTCGGTGTTTGGTGTCCACCTTCAAAAAACCGAACCCGAAATAGCCAAACCGAACCAAAAAATCGAACACCCACCTCTAGCCAAACAAGCTCTAAGTCAAGTCAATTGCGTATTGGACGCGCTGGGGAGAGGTCATGTCATTTATCAAAAAACCAAGAAAACTGGATCAGTAGATAAACCACATCAAGAAAAACTAAGTTCCATACCATCTTTCTATTTTCCTCTGAATATTCAATTAACAACATGTCGATAACAAGTTCATTTTTTGCTAGTGTTTTTCTATTTGCCACATTCATAACAAGCTCTGTAGCCCAGGATACTACTACTTGTAACCCTCTTTTGTGCGGCGATGATACAATACGTAAGGCTCAATAATTCAGATCCAATAAACTGTAGTCTCAAGAAATTATAGTGCATATTTTTCTTACTACATCTATTTTGTGTGTGTGTGTGTGTGTTTTTTTTTTTTTGAAATTCTACAGGTACTATTTGGGTGATAAAATTTCTTGTGGGAATACCAATATTGATTGCAGTTGTGGTGTGGCAGTACAAAAGACGGAATTTGCACACATCGAGTGATGATGGTTTTGGGATTAATGCTACCTCCAATGAACAGAACTGTTAGGATTCTTGATTGTTGCTAAGCACATAATCCGACTTGCATTATTGTACTGTTTTTACAATAAAAGATTCACCGGTTTTTCATAACCAAGTTAAACTCGTGTTCACTCTACCCCTGTTTGGATGGTTGTTTCCCGTGGTTCATTAATGTATGGTTTTCTATGAAACCATGTTTGCATCCATTGTTCTTAAAATTATATAGTATGGTGTTGTAAACCCGTTGTATGCATTGTTCTCCCTTCCCTTTTGTTCAAGCAATGAAATGTCTCTCCACAATAACTTTTTGTCATTTTTATGTGGGAAAAGATCTAAATATACCCCTAAATATTCTCTGAATCCCAATTTATGTGCACTTTCCTTTTTAATCCGTCCAAAAAAGAATGTCACATTTCTATATTTAAAAATAATTTGACTTTAAAATTCCACTTTTATCCTCAATGATATGATTTTTAACCACACAAACATCTAAGGCTTATTTTGGATCACAAATTTCAAAGTTTTTTTTTTTTCTTAAATTTAGTGGCTAGTTAAATGATGTCATATAAATTGGGACTAAGGGATATGATTTAGAAGAAAAATATATTCTTTGTCAAAACGGTGGCATATTTATACCTCTATTGTTATACAAATGGCTCGAATGTGTCCTTTTCGGCTAACGGAAGTGGAATTGCTAATTTTGAATTTAGTTTTCTGATTTTTTTTGTTAAAACACATCCATGTGAATTTAATTAAAGGAAAAAGAACCAAATTTACTGCTTTATGTTTAAAATTATATACATTTTAAGTTTCCCCCCCCCCCCCCCCCCAACCCTAGTGGAAATCAGTCCCCAATCCGCCTTATCAATATTTTATATCTATTTTGTATATCTATCAGAATATCAAAGAAATAAGCAAACCCATTGAATTGGGGTCTTAAGCATGTTATAATTTGGGAAAATGATATAAGGTACCTACTTAAAACTCTTTATTACAAAATATATAGATAATTTTCCTTATTTAGAAAACATAACGATATTTAATGAAACATGACGGATTTTCATATATTTTTCATTTTTTTATTTTTTTCAGAAAATAATTTTTTTTTAAATAATTATTTAAAAAAAATATATTTTAAACTTTTTTTAAAAAAATAATTTAATTTTTTTTCTCGAAGGCTTAAAAGATTACCTCAAATTTTTGCGTATAAAAGTTGGATGAAAAATGTATGAAATGTCTATGTGTGAGCGAAATTTTTAATATAGTTTTCATATACAAAATTGTGAGTGAAAACTATAAGCCTTAAATATTGTATGAAAGTTATTCCAATGTTATTGTAGTTGTATTAATTTTTCAAAAACCTAATATGAACTTTATATACGAAAAATGTTAATGAAATTCTATGTCTTGAGCGAGATATACACATTTCATATCATTCTCATACATAAAATTTTGATCGTAATGTTTAAGCCTTAATCGAGATAAACACATTTCATACATTTTTCATACACAAAATTTGAGCGAACTTTTTAAGCCTTGAGCAAGATATACACATTTCATACACAAAAATTTGAGCGATTATTTTAAGTCTTGAATGTTGTATCAAAGATGTATACAATATTGTTGTATTTGTATTAATTTTGTAGAAATCTAGCATGAACTTTATACACGAAAATGTGAGCGAAATTCTAAGCCTTGAGCGAGATACAAATTTCATATCATTTTCGTACACACAATTTTGAGCTGATTTTTTTAAGCCTTGACAAGATATACACATTTCATACAGTTTTCATACACTAAAATTTGAGCAAACTTTTAAGCCTTAACTGACATACACATATTTCATAAATAAATTTTTAAGCAATATTTTTTTTGGTTAAAAGTAAGTTTTGTATAGGATTTGTAAGGTTATGTTTTGTAAATAGAAAACTATCGTCACGTTTCGTAAATATTTCTCCTTTTTTTTTTTTGGTCAAATAGAACAAATTTCATTTAACCAAGTGAGAATTACAAACCAGTGATTCATGTTGGACTATAGAATTAGATCCTATGCTTCCTATATTAAGCTAGTTACAATTGAAAAGGAAAGCAGCTTATACAGGATATCTATTTAACTTCTCTAACAGCCTATGCCATTTACAAAATTGTTGACCTCTAATGTAACACCTCGTGCATTCGGGCTAAGATTTGACTCATAAGACGGGGGTATAATGAACCCAATTTGAGTAGTGTAGAAATGGTGTTTGAAACCCAATCAAGACATGAGAAGAGCCCTTGAGCAAAGGAAAGTCGGAAGCTACCCTACGGAGCGTATTTTCAAGTGAGTTTGCACCATGTCTCACTTAAAATGAGTATACAAAAAAATCTGTAAGGAATTTGTGAAAATTTCCTTCTTGAAAGTTGTAGATCTTTGAAATTCTTTTCCAACGGTATATTATGGAGGTCAAACACACATCTGTACAAAACGCTATGCCCGTTTTACTAAAACAGTGTTATGCCGATTTACGGTAGAATCTACGGGCCATAAAATTTATACGGGCCGTAGGCGTAAAACAGGTCCAGAAAGCCCAAATCACTATAATTGATTTACGGTAGGATCTAAGGACCGTAAATCTTTTACAGGCGATAAAATAAAGCGTAAAATAGGTCCGACAGCAATTTTAAAACTTCGTTTTAAGGCTTTTTCACTTCATTCTTCACATTTCCAAGCCCTAGAACAACCTCCTATCCTCTCCCATCATCAAGAACACCAAGGTAAGCTAATTCTAATATATATCCTTGTAATCTAAACAAAAAATCATCATTCCTAACCTAGGGTTTTCAAGGAAACCCATCTCAAGGTTCAAGATTCAAGATTTTGGAAATCTTCTTCAAAGTTCATGTCTTTAATTCAAAGTTTTGGAGCGATTAAGTTATGTAGAGTTACTGTCTACGTGTGGGAATATCATTGTTCTTCCCCATGCCTCTTAATCCATAAAGTATGAATCTTTACGAAAACTAGAACCCTAGGTCCATGTCCATGATTATATTATGTATGAATTGCTATTATTCTATCATTGTGTTCTTAATGACTCCATATGATTATTGAAAATCAGTCTGTAATCCATGAAAACCCATATATCTCATTCCATGGGTTCTTACATACAACTTATGATATGCTATGATATTTTTCAAGAAAATACTATGTTTTACAAGTTCATGCAAGCAAGTTATAATTTATGATATCCCCGCACAGCAAGTTATGATTCATGAAACCATGGGTAGCAAGTGCCATTTATTTTTACATGTTCACGTTTTTGGGAGTTGCATTAATTACCGAGAAGGCTTCAAACAGCCTGAAACTGCGTAGCCACCGTCGGATTAGGATCCCTCCACCCATGCTTAGGACGATGAGGATCTCATGTCCCTGGCAAGGTATGAGTGTTCTGCTGGTAGGACGCAAGTACCAGACCATGTTGTCGGTTATATTTACTGCTTTCCCTACTCAAGATACTTTACACATGTTATATATGTATATGTACTCATGTTCATCATCATGTTTCAGTTCAGTCTCTATTATGTTATTTTCATGTCCCATATTATTTCATTCAGTTGCTTTACATACCAGTACATTCAATGTGTTGACATCCCCTTTTATTGCCCAGGGGCCTGCATTTCACGATGCAGGTATGGATTTACAGGATGCCATACCTGCTCAGTAAGATTCGCTCGTATCAGCTTATTGGTGAGCCTCATCTCATTCGGGGTTTTAGTCAGTTATCTTTATTTTACTAGTTATATATTTAAAGGTATGTTGGGGGCCTTGTCCCAGCAAGTACGTTTTCCAGTCAAGACTCATGATTAGAGGTTTCATAGACTAGTCAGTTTAGTTATGTTAGACATGCAAGGTGTTTAGCCATCTTTGGCTCAACTCATGTTATTTCCGCATTCATGTTTTAAACCAGTACTTTTATAAATGTTATGATTCTCATGTTTCATAAAAGCTCATCACATTCATGCTATATTTCCGCTCATGTATGTCTCATGATGATTCTGCAAGCTATGTGATTCGCTCGTTCACATGCAGTATGGCACCGAGTGCCGTGTTTCACCCAGGCCATGGTTCGGGGCGTGACATCTAATATGTAACTCCAGGACAATTTTCCTAACATGTAGCACTGGTCTCCTTTCCTTGAAATCTCCTGGCATTTCTTTCTGCCCAAATGTGATACACTGCTCCAGCTATCAGAAATCCCAATATGCTTGATCTTGGCCTGTTATTATGAACCTGATATGATAGCCATTTTACTTCCTCAGCCCAGCTACCAATCTGCCTTGTGATCCCAACCCAAGATAGTAGTGTTTGCCAAATAAATTTTGAGTAGGAACATTCAAAGAACAGGTGTTGCATTGTTTCCATTGTAGAGGACTTGCATAATACATAATTAGTTGGAACTTGGATGTTCCATTTTGCCAACCTATCTACAATTGCCAATCTGTTTTGAACTGCTAGCCGCAGGATAAAGTTATGTCTGGGGAATGTGCTTGATGACAATGACAGTTTCTTCCACTCTGTCTTGTATAGTGCTACTGGAATACAATATAGGTCTTTTTGATGTTGTATCTACCACCATGTGCAAACTGCTCAATGTGTGTGACAACATCAATCAATGGAAACCAACTTCTAGCTTTAAAGATCTTCCTCACAAGACAGTAAGATTGCCTAGGTGTCTCCATACTACCAAGATCCTGCCTCTTAATATAAAAATTGTGAAGCCATTGAACCCACAAAGTGTCTTTCTTATGTGACAGAGCCCATAGTAGATTGCAGATGGCTACTCTATTCCAAGTAGCAAAGTTTATGATGTTTCAATCCTCCTGCAACTTTTGGAAGACACATAGTATCCCATGCTACAAGTGCTTTCTTGGAACTGGCATCCTTACTTGTCCATAAAAAGGTTCTGCATATTGTCGTGACCATTGATGTGATCTTTTTTGGCAATAAGAACACCTGCCCCCAGTAGGTCTGCATCTCAAATAAAACACTTTTAATTAGCTGCAATCTACCACTATAGGACATAAATTTAGAAGACCAACATCTGACTCTAGCAGGGATCATTTCAACCATTGGTAGACATTGTTGTATACTGAGTTTCCTTGAGGACAGTGGTACCCCAAGGTATTTGAATGGTATTTCCCTTAGTGTAAACTTTATTTCTTGCAGTATTTGATCCCTGAGTTCTGTTGTAATCCCAGCAGCATAGAAAGAGCTTTTCTCTAAATTGGCTTGCATACCTGACATCTCAGAAAAATGGTCAAAAACTTTAGTAATAGATGAATAGAACCTTTATCAGCTCTGCACCATATTAATAAGTCATCAGCAAAGCATATATGCACGAGTTGTAGATTGGCACATTTGGGATGATAGTAGAAGTTGGGATCATGCCTTAGTTATTTGAGTGACCTATTGAGATACTACATAACAAGGACAAACAGATATGGAGACATAGGGTCACCCTGTCTTAGCCCCCTCTTAGCTTGAAATTCCTCAGTCAATGAACCATTAATCAAAATTGAGTAACTAATAATAGTTACATATGTCATTATCCAGGTCACCATTTGTCTTTGGGAATCGAAATTCTATTAAAACCATCCTTAGAAAGCCCCATTCCACAGAATCATAGGCTTTCCTAAGGTCTATTTTCATGAAGAATCTAGCTGACACATGTTTCTTCCCATATCCTTTGATTAACTCATGTGCCACAATGACATTATCTAGCTAGGATGCTTCTACTCTCTATAAAAGCTGACTGGGAGGAACCTACTAAGGAGTCCACTACTTGTTTTAGCTTTCTTTGTTAGAATTTTGCCAATAATCTTATAGACAGTAGTACAACATGCTATAGGTCAGAATTCCTTTACATGATTAGGATTTGCAACCTTAGGCACTAATGTAACAGTTGCACAATTAATACTTCTAAGCATTTGGCCATTTTCAAAAAAATTGAATACTTGCATTTGTTTCCTCTTGGCCTACAACATGCTAGTACTGTTTGAAGAATTCAACAGGGAAACCATCCAGTCCTGGTGCTTTATCATTAGGCAAACTCTTCATTGTGAGGAACACCCTTTCTCTGGTAACAGGTTGCAATAGACCCCTTTATTGCTCAGGTGTCAAACAAGGTCCATCCTTAGCTATACTAGAATCAAGGCAGGGTATCTCCTCAGCAGCAATCCCTAGTAAAGATTGGAAAAAAGTAATGAACTCTTGTTGTATCAATTTAGGGTCAGTTATTCTATCTCCATGAGCATTGCAGATTGAAGCTACTCTGTTCCTGTCTTGTCTAGCTTTAAGATGTACATGGAAGAATTTGGTGTTTGCATCCCCCCAAGCTATCCATGTTGCCCTGGATTTTTGTCTCAAGACTTGTTCATGAATACCATCCCATTTCTGTATTTGAGGGAGTAGTCTCTCTCAAGTGCTATTAGGTTTCCATCAAACAAATTGTTAGCAAGATTAGACTGCACTATCTGCAATTGTGCTCTTAGATCCTCTAACTTCATATTTAAGGATGAAAGATCCTTATTGAGCTGTGCAATTTGTGCCCCTAGCATTTTCAATTTCCTTCAGACCTGGAACATCTTGTGCCCCTGAACTTGACAAGTCCACATTTGATGTACCATGGCTATGAAGTTGCCTTGTGCTAACAGGACTGTCAATAATCTGAAAGGCTTCTTGCTTGGTTGAAATGTGATATTGGTGTTAACAATAATGGGAGATTGGTCTTAGCATTCAGGTTTGCCAAATAGTGCCTCTATAGTGGCATACTTTATGAACCAATCAACACTCCCCAAAATCCAGTCAATCCTGCTATATACCCTCACCAAAGCATCCCTCTTATTACTCCATGTGAAGTCACACCCCCTTTTAGATATGTGCCCCAAGCCCAGATCATCTATACACTCTACAAAGTCTTGTGTTTTCTACTGTTGCACAGGTGCCCCATTGATTCTATTATCAACTGAAATACAAGTGTTGAAATCCCCCAGTATAACCCATGTGTTAGCTATGGAATTGTGTAATAGTGTTCGATTAGCCCATATGTCCTTCTTACCAATGCAAGTGTTGTAACCATACACAAAAGTCATGTATGTTGCAAAAGTAGAGGCCCTATCCTCAACATAACAATGCACCAGTTGTGATCTTGTTACAAGTATAGTGACATTGATATTTTGAGGTTTCCAACAGATCCATATCCTTCCATTTGGGTCTACTGTGTAATCAGCATGACAACTCCATTCAACTCCTAAGAACCTTTGTATTTTTTCAGCTTTACCTTGTTTCACCTTTGTTTCCACACAACCCAAGAGATCTATTCTATGTTTAAGCAAAAAAGATCTCAATTCTTTTTGCTTAAAGGGCTGGTTGAGCCCCCTAATATTCCAAGAGCAAAATATCATGGTGGGTTATGGCAGATTCATTCTTATCACCCACAGTTTCATTCTTGTCACCCACAAAGCCCAACTTGCTTAACTGAACTTGATTGGGGAGTGTAGTAGCTAATTTTTTGGCATATGACTCAGGCTGAGAAGATGAGTGATGTGTTACCTCCTTGTCAAGTACTACAGGTTAAGCCTTAGCAATAGCATCAGTTTGTGTTGTCTCTTGAGAATGTCCAGCTATAGAAGGAGGATCCTTAGCTTGCCATTGAGTTTGAACAAGCTTTTTTCTTCCTTTAGGATCCTCCTTGTCTTTTGGTTTGTCATTGGTAACTGTCTCCTTATCCTTCTACTTCTTTTTCTTTGTCTCTGTTGTTGCTTTAGCGATTGGACAATGAGCAGTCTCATGACCCAATCACATGCAGTCTTGGCAGTACTCAGGCCATCAGTCATACTCAATATATTTGATCCTTGTCCTCCCTTTTGCCTCCTCTATGATCGGTACACTCAGGTAAAGGTTGGGTTGTATCCACCTCAATGAGAATTCTAGCATAAGACAGCCTCTCTTCCTCAGCTGTTAGCCTATCAGTGCACAGAGGCTTGCCCACAAAGCTTGAAATGCTAACCAAATTTTAAGTAGCCCAATACTCCACAGGTAAATTAGGAAAATTCACCCACAGAGGCATTTGCCTAATTGATTCCTTCCCCATCCTGAAATCTGCAGACCATCTCTTCAAGACCATGGGTCTATAATCAAAAGTGTAAGGGCTATTTTTAAGAACATCGACCTAAGCTTGATCAGTAGCAAACTTGAATATAAAATATCCATCAGCATGAAGAAATACCCTAGGAATGTCCACAAAGTTCCAAACAACATAAACAAACTTAAGCATTTGTTTAAATGGAGGGTTCTTCCCCACTACATGCCCAATTAAAGCACAATCCCACTTCTTCTTCTGTTGTTGAATCTCAGCTATGTTCAATCTAACCACCTTCTGACCGTCCTTAAGTATTGGTGGAAAGTTGGAAAGTTGTTTACCTTTTTTAGGGGCTCTATTATTCCGTCTAGCTACCACCGAAGCTACGTCATTTCCCACTAAGTAAGTGAGTTTCCGAGCTGCTTGCGCTGCCACTATCTCATCAACAAAAGTGGTGGTAGGTGTGGCCTTCGATTGTGTCTCCATTGGTCGCTGTGTCATCATCTTAGTTGGTGCTTGTTGTACTTTGGAAGTATTACTCGACCCTGGCAACCACTGGGTAAATTGCATTGGAGCTAGGGGTTGTTGCGTTCCCGTGTCAGGGGTAACCATACTAGTCAGTTCCTCCTGTGGTTCTACTATTGAATCTGTTACATCCCGTATTTTGTACGTTGGGATATTCCGAGCTAACCGCGATAAGTTAAGGACAAGACTATTTCGGGAAAGTTAATTATTTCATGAACAAGGCCACAAGTGGCCGTGTGGAGTGAGTGGGCTCCCACCCATGGCTTGGCCAAATTTGATTGATCCAAGCCATGAGTGGGGCATGTGTCCACTTGTATGAATCATATATGTAGATAATTGATGACTAGCAAGACAATTATTCATCATTTTCAACTTAAGAAACTTGGAGAAGCTTGGAGAGACCATATCCGGCCATGGCTAGCCGAGTTTGATGTTGTGAGAACTGATCAAAAAAATAATTTTCTTCTAACATTTCAACCAATTGGAAGGTTCTTATTAACGTGGAGTAGTTGTTGGAGCAATCAAACCATTCATTTTTGTAATTTACAACCCTAGCCAAGTTGAGAAGTTAAGTGAAAAAGGTAAGGTTTGATCTTCTTTTACATGTGTTATGGATGGTTTGAACGTGTTGTAGTGTGTAGAAATGAATGAAATTCATGGAACCATGTATGTTGATGTTAAGCCGTGTATGGGCTGTTTTGTGTAGAAGGAATGAACTAAATTTACTTAGTATTTTTGGTTGTTGTTGTTGTGGATTTTATGATGAAAATGAAGGTTTAATGGTTCAAGTTGAAGTTGTAATCGTTGTGGGCTGTTGTAGAAGCTAATGTGATTTTAATATAGTTTCTTGTATTTATGAGAATGAAGTTGTTAACGTGTAGATTGTTAGTATAGTTCATGGATTTGGAAGAGAGGAATGTGTTGTTGTTGTTCTTATTGAATTTAGAGGTTTCGGGTGGTGTTGTATGTTGGTTGGGCCATTTTGAATATTGTGCGGATTGTTTGAAGTGTTCTTGAGTCTTGTTTGAATTATCTCGGGTTAGTACTTGAACGTGTGGGCATTGATGTTAGCTTGATTGTATGTGGTTGAATTGAATGTAAATGAAACGCCGTCGAATTATGTAGAAAAGAGTTACTAACGTTAGAATACGTTTTGAATTAATTGTTGATGTTGTTAATATGGTTGTTGGTGTTGTTGTTGATGATTTGGCCGAGTTGAATTCTCGGGGTTTGTTGAATTCATAAAGGAAATGCTGCCCGAATTTCTGTAAATAAAATGCTAGCTTGGGATTGAATTCCTAAGTACCTATAACTAATGTTTAGTATCTAATGACGTTGTTGTAGATCTTGGGAAGCCCGAGACTTAAGATCGGATTAGCTTAGGAAGCGGACGAGGTATGTAAAGCCTATCCCTTCTTTCTTTTGGCATGTCTTAGATGTAAGTAAGATACGATACGAGCCTCGGGGTAACTCTATTCATAAGTTCCGAGCATGTCTACGATTCTTATTCACTTCTTGATGTTAGCATTCCTAATATAGTCGAGCTATGGCCCTTGTGTCTTTTGTATGATTGGATAGTAAATGTTGCATAAAGAGTTCTTGTTCCTAAAGCGAATAATGTCCGTAACTTTCATAGACGGGCTCGGATCGCTTCGATACGTTCGTAGAGGGTCCTAAAGCGAATAATGTCCGTAACTTCCATAGGCGGGCTCGGATTGGTTTGATACATGCCCATGGTCCCCGAGACTTTCCTTTGTATAGTTCTAACGACATTTTGAAAGAACTTAACATGACTATCGTCTTAACCCTCGAGCGTTGATTACTTACTTATCTATTGAGTCTCAAAGGATGATTTATATACATATGACTATTTACCATCCTATGTGTGCATTACATTTTTGCATCTTTCTCTGAGTCCCTCACTAGAGGGCCGGGTTCTGTATATCTATATATGGAGTATGATGTGTTCTGGAGTATGATGTGTTCTGGAGTATGATGTGTTACGGAGTTATGATGTGTTATGGAGTATGATGTGTTACGGAGTTATGCTGTGTTCTGGAGTATGATATGTTATGGCGCCAATGACGGGGTGGCGACCATGTTCACCGAGTCCTATAATGGGCCGGATATATATGTATGTATATATGTAATATTAATATGCATGTTTGTGTTTCAAAGGTAAGCATTTTGATATTCTGGATATTGTACGCATTTTTTGTACTTCTTACTTTGGTTATACCCCGTCTACTGTATCTCATGCTTTATATACTTCAGTACATATTCCGTACTGACCCCCTTTCTCCGGGGCTGCGTTTCATGCCCGCAGGTACAGACGCTCGATTTGGTGATCCGCCAGCTTAGGATATCCATTCTGCTATCTTGGAGCGCTCCCTTGTTCCGGAGCCCATATTTTGGTACAGACTTTTTCGTTGTGTATATGTACGTCGATTCAGGGGTACGACGGGGCCCTGTCCCGTCATATGATTCTGCTGTTACTCTTAGAGGTCTGTAGACATATGTGTGGGTTATGAATAGTACTGTTCAGTTGTGCCCGTATGATTTATGTTTTGGGCGGTCCCATTCGCCGTGGCAGCCTTATCGGCTTGCGTATGCATATATGTTTTGGGATACTGCATGTTATGATAGCCTTGCCGGCTTATGCACGATGTTATCTGCTGAAAGTTGTGACTGCGATATGTATATATGTATGCGATCGCTTTAGGGGACGTCTTGACTTTCTGTATGTATAAGTTCTTGTTATGCTAGTTGTGGACTGATTATAGTTAGCAGGTGTGTACGAGTGTCCAGCTCGGGCACTAGTCACGGCCTACGGGGTTGGGTCGTGACAGAATCTTTAGGAGTAGCTATCACCAGAGGCTTTTGTGGTGGTTGGGTGGTAGCCGCTTTACGTTTTCGTGCCATTTTCACCAGAAAGCGAAAGTTAGCAGTGCCTAGCATAACGTGCGCTTAGGGAGAAAAAGTCTTAACGTGCGCTTCTATCTTACTCAACCAATATTCATCATATTTAGCACACTAAAAATATATCTCCTTAATATGTACATATACGTACTTTACCCTTATAATTTTGGTGCTAGAAAATCGAGAGAGTACAACCCAAGTTGATGATACAGTATTTGATAACACTAAAAAAAAGGAAAAAATAATAAAAAATTATCCATATACTTTGCAATTTGATCTACTTTTACCCTCCATTTAAAATTGGGATAACTTATGTCCCTAAGGTTAACTATCTGGGACTACTATTGCCGTTATTTACTATGGGTAATTCGCACGATTGCCCCCTAATCTGGGTGGTCTTTAACTTTTGCCATCTTCGCCTAAAAAAGTAGTCGAAAATATCTCGGGGTTCTGCGTTCGAACTCCAGCTCAGTCACAAAAAAAAAAAAAAAAAAATCACAAGGCAAAGTCTGCTTTATAAGTTCTGCCTTAAAGCATTAACTAATTCTGCCTTATAAGGTAGAACTTTCGTGAAACCTTGCCTTGCGAAATTATTTTTTCTTTTATTGAGCCGGGGTTCAACCATATTACAAGGTATTTCATGAAATCATGTTACAAGTTATTTCGTGAAATCATGATTACAAGTTATTTACAAGTTATTTCACGAAAATCATGGGCTTCTTAGCCAACTATATCATGTTCATGTTTTTGGGACTGCTTAGTTAACCGAAGGCTCGTATAGCCCGAAACTACGTCGCCACCGTAGGATAAGGGTTGTCGAGCAAGGCAACACCTTCATTATGCAGTTTGGATCCTTACATGCTTATTATTACTTAAATCTCATATCCCTGGCAAGGTGTGAGTGTTCTCCTGGTAGGACGCAAGTACCAGATCATGTTGTCGGTTACACTATAGCATTCCCCACGTTACAAGAAGTTTTATATACATGTATTTTCATTGATTTACTGTTTTTGGACTTTACTCACGTTTCATGCTCATGTTCAAGTTATATTCAGTTTCAGTTCATGTCCTATGCCTATGTTGTGCCATGTTCTTCATTTCAGCAGGTTGTACATACTAGTACTATTCACCATGTACTAACGTCCCTTTTGCCCGGGGCTTGCACTTCGCGGTGCAGATACCGATTTTCGGGTAGCATACGCACGCGCGTAGGATCACCTCAGTTATCAACTTATTGGTGAGCCCCACTCCTCTCGGGGTTCAACATGGAGTCTATATTAGTATGCAGTTTATGGTAGTCCAGGGCCATGTCCTGGTAGTTAGTATTCAGACATGTTTTAGAGGTTTCATAGACAGATATTAGTTCGCAGAGTCAGTTATGCTTTCATGTTTGCAGACTATTACGTTTTCATGAATTTTCATGCTATGAGATAATTTCAAGACTTTATTCCGCAAATTATATTTTTATGATTTATTTAAATTGCATTATATAGATATATTGTTTTGATGCCCATGTTGACAAGCAAGCCATGAGGTTCGCTCGGACACATGCAAGCAAGGCCCGAGTGCCGTGTTACGCTCGTGCCATGGTTCGGGGCGTGACAAAGCTTGGTATCGAGCCGTGTTCAAGTGTCTTTAGGGAGTCTATGAAACCGTGTCCGAGGGGGTCACTTTTATATGTGTGAGGACCCCATGCATATAAACGATTGACCACCAAGACATTCGGGTGATTGTCTCACTTCTTTCATATTCTAGATCGTGCGATTAGAGCGATTTCTTTTAGGATGTCTTTCTAATTCGTGCGTGTACGTATTTTCGAAAAATGCGCGAAAAGAAAATACACCAGAAAGGCTACAGCCACTAGCCAAGGGGCTACTGCGGAAGCAACTCGCGAAGAGACCGTTCCGACTCAGACAGCAGCCCCAACCGCTCCTACTGTTACACCTCCTACTGATTCGGATGGGGATGTTAGGAGTGCTATCAATATGCTCACACAACTGGTAGCAGCTCAGGCCCAACGTCAGGAATTGGGGTCAAGTTCAGAAATAATGGAGAGTCTTCTAAGACTAAGGATTTTCTCGAATGAATCCCCCGGCCTACACGGGGACAAAGAAAGACGAAGACCCTCAGACTACATTGATGCTCTTGAGAAAATCTTCAGATTATGACGATTCTGAGACCGAAGCAGCTACTTTTGGAGCTCATCAGCTGCAAAGCGTTGCTAACACATGGTATGAATCTTGGGAATTGTCCCGAGGTGAGGATGCACCCGATGCTACATGGGATGAGTTTGCAAGTGCATTCCTAGACCACTTCATGCGGTAGAGGTCGGGGGAAGCAGGCCGAGCAATTCCGAAGCTTAAGCGAATGGCGGTCGGTTCGGGACTACTATTTGGAATTTATCGTCGGCTAAGCATGCTCCACATATGGTCGGATATGAGGGCGAGAGTGAGAAGGTTTGTTGGAGGACTTGATTCCCATTTGTATGATGGGGCCAACATTCTTTGCACGTAATGGGGGAATGACCATCTCCAAGATGGTTGCTTTCGTACGAGGCAATGAGACAAGGCTAAAGGAGGAGGAAGCCTTGCGAAAGAGAAAGACAAGGAGTTCAATAAGAGGGTCAAGTCCCCGGACGGTTCGGCGGGAACGGAAACGGGGAAATTCTTTAAGAACGGTCGGCGGACTGCTCCGTCCACAAGACAAGTGCTCCGGTTTTCAAGTTCGTGAAAGATAACCGTCGGCATTTCAGGTCGCCGTGCCCGGTGCTCGAGCCGGTGTGACTCGCAGTAACTTCACCAATCCGATTTGTGCTAAGTGTGGGAAGAGTCATCTTGGGGAGTGCCGCTCTGGATCGAATGTTTGCTATAGGTGTGGCCAGCCGGGCCATGTTCAGCGAAATTGCCCTTCAATCAGACAGGGCACAAGAGGTAATCAGACTCAGTCAATAAATTCGTCGGTTCCTCACAATAACCAAACTCAGCGGGACATGCACCGCTAGATCCGCAACACAAGCGGTGGCCCAAACCGTTTGTATGCTTTGACCGGCGTCGGGATATCGATGCTCGTATTGATGTTGTCACGTGTATACGCCACCGTTTTCAGTTTCGATGTTTATGCTCTTATGGACCCTGGATCCACCCTATCCTATGTCACCCCTTATGTTGCTAGGAAATTTGGTATTGAACCTGAAAAGCTAAAGGAACCTTTTGAAGTATCAACTCCAGTTGGTGAGTCAGTCATAGCCCGACGTGTCTATAAGGGCTGTCGTGGGCCGCAGTCTATCACCATGTTGTTCCGACGACCTATGTGAGTTAGAAATGGTAGATTTTGATGTAATCATGGGCATGGACTGGTTATATTCATGTTATGCGCGCTGATTGTAGAACCAAAGCCGTAAATTTCAAGTTTCCTAATGAGCTGCTCTTAGAGTGGAAGGGTGATTCAAGAAGCCCTAAGGGTAGGTTTATCTCTTACCCTCAAGGCAAGGAAAATGGTGTGTCTAAAGGTTATATCTATCATCTCGTTCGGGTTGGGATTCAGCCTTCCCGCACCCCAACTCTTCATCGTCTCTCGTTGTTAATGAGTTTCAGTCTTTCCCGAGGATCTTCCCGAATCCCTCCCCGATAGGAAATTGATTTCGCAATTGACCTACTCCTGTGTACGAAACCTATATCTATTCCACCTTATAGGATGGCTCACTCGAATTACGAGAGCTTAAGGCTCAACTCAAAGATCTTCTAGACAAGGGTTTTATCCGACCCGTTGTCTCTCCATGGGTGCCCCTCCTTTTGTGCGCAAGAAAGATGGTTCTTTGCGTATGTGCATTGACTATCGCTACCAATAAAGTCACGATCAAGAATAAATACCCTCTTCCACGAATAGATGACTTATTTGATCGGCTTCGTGGTGCCCAATGTTACTCCAAGATAGACCTCCGATCAAAGTTACCATCGCCTTAAGGTTAGGGGACAAGATATTCCTAAGACAAATTTTTTAGAACCGTATATGGTCATTTCGAATTTCGTGTCATGTCCTTCTAGCTTGACCAATGCTCCGGCCAGATTTATGGACCTCATGAATAGAGTCTTCAAGCCATATCTCGACCTCTTTGTCATTGTCTTCATAGATGATATCCTCATTTACTCCCGTAGTGAGGCCGAGCATGCACACCTTCGTATAGTTCTTAGATTCTCAAGGACCGCAAGTTGTATGCAAAATTCTCTAAGTGTGAATTTTGGCTCAAGTCGCAGCCTTCTTAGGTCATGTGATTTCGGTGAGGGTGTTCGAGTGTTGACTCTCGAAGATCGAGGCCGTTAAGAATTGGCCCGTACCGACATTAGTTTTGATATCCGCAGCTTGGGTCAAGAAAGTTATTACCGACGTTTCGTGGAGGGGTTTTCGTCTATTTCAGCACCATTAACAAAGCTGATGAAGAAGGAAGTTAAATTTCAGTGGTCAGATGCCTGTGAGCGCGGTTTCGAGGAATTGAAAACGAGATTGACTTCTCGCGCCGCTTTGACTCTACCGTAGGAACCGAAGGGTTCGTGGTTTATTGTGATGTTTCGAGAATTGGTCTCAGATGTGTCTTAATGCAGCACGATAAGATTATAGCTTATGCATCTCATCAGCTCAAGGCTCATGAAAAAAATTATCCGACTCATGACCTGTAGTTCGTACCGTAGTTTTTGCACTTAAGATATGGCGTCATTATTTGTATGGAGTGCATGTTGATATTTTCACGCATCATAAAAGCCTCGCAAGATATCTTCAAGCAAAGGAAGCCGAATCTTAGGCAAAGAAGATGGCTCGAATTGCTAAAGGATTACGATGTGGATATTTTTTACCATCCGGGGAAAGCGAATGTTGTAGCTGATGCTCTTAGTCGCCGTTCCATGGGAAGTTTAGCCCACGTGGACGTAGATAAGAGAGTTATGACAAAAGAAGTTCACCGTTTGGCCAATCTTGGAGTTCGACTTTTGGACTCCGAGGATGGTGGTGTGATTGTTCAGAATATGGCTCTTTCCTCTTTAGTCGTCGAAGTCAAGGAGAAACAGTTTAATGATCCCTACTTGTTGCGAGTCAAAGAGGGGGATTCACAAGCATAAGACGACGCTTTCGAACAAGGGGGAGATGATGGTACCTTGAGGTACCGAGGTAGATTGTGTGTTCCAGATGTAGATGGGCTCGTGGGAGAGAATCATGACGTGGCTCACAATTCTGGGTATTCCATTCACCCAGGTTCTACTAAGATGTACCATGATCTTAAGGAGATTTATTGGTGGAATGATATGAAGAAGAATGTAGCAGACTTTGTAGCTAAGTGTCCGAATTGTCAGCAAGTGAAAGCTGAACACCAGAGGCCTGGTGGCTTGGCTCAGAATATCGATATTCCGGTCCCGGAAATGGGAAATGATCAATATGGACTTTGTATCAGGTCTACCTCGTTCAGCTAGGAGACATGACTCTATTTGGGTGATCGTTGACAAAGCTTACTAAGTCGACGCACTTTTTTACCAGTCAAGACCACGCGATTCGGCAGTAAGATTATGCCAAGCCGTATGTTAATGAAATTGTCATTGCATGGGACCCCCAGTGTCCATTATTTCAGATCGTGGTGCTCTCACGGCGACTTCTAGAAATCCTTTCGTAAAAGGATTGGGTACACAGGTGAACTCGGAAGACTGCCTTTTCATCCGTACGTACAGATGGCCGTGCGGAGCGTACTATTCGGCACTTTCGAGGATATGTTGAGAGCATGTGTCTTGGATTTCAAAGGTAATTGGGATGATCACTTGCCTCTCATCGAGTTTTCCTATAATAACTTATCATGCTAGCATTGGGATGGCACCGTTTGAAGCTCTGTATGGGCGAAGGTGTAGATCACCAATTGTTTGGTTCGAAGTTGGTGAAGCAGAGTTGTTAGGACCAGACTTGGTTTATCAAGCTATGGAGAAAGTCAAGTTAATACAAGAGCGTTTGAAAACTGCTCAGAGTCGCCAGAAGTCTTATACAGATGTAAGGCGAAGGGACTTAGAATTTTCGCCGATGATTGGGTATTCCTTAAAGTCTCACCCATGAAGGGAAAGGCGAGATTTGGCAAGAAAGGGAAGCTCGGGCCCCGTATACATGGACCTTGCTGCACTCGCGAAAGGTCGGTCTAGTAGCCTATGAACTTGAGTGGCCACAAGATTTGGCTGCTGTACATCCCGTGTTTCATGTGTCCATGTTGAGGAAGTGTGTAGGGGACCCGTCGTTGGTAGTTCCTGTTGATACTATAATAGTTAAGGATGGTTTGACTTATGAAGAGATCCCCGTAGCCATTCTTGACCGTCAGGTTCGCAAGTTGAGAACTAAGGAAGTAGCCTCAGTGAAAGTCCTGTGGAGGAGTCAGAAGGTTGAGGAAGCTACATGGGAAGCCGAAGAGGATATGAAATCCAAGTACCCATTTTTGTTTGAACAGCAAGCAGAGAACTCTCAAGGTAACCTTCCATAACCCATGTCATGTTATGTCTCATGTCATTTATCCAGCCGCCTCATGTTTCATGTCTCATGCCGTAGTATCCATGTTTTCATGTAATCACATCATTTCATGCCTCACGTTTCATGTCATGTTTTCTTCACATCGTGTATTCAAGCCATGCCTGCCCATATTCTTAACCATGACCCATCATTCGAGGACGAATGATCCTAAGGGGGAGGTATTGTAACACCTCGTATCTTTAACCTAAGCTTTGACCATGATCCTAGACTTAGAGAAGTAGATAAAGGATGTGAGAATTGAAATTTCCCTGTTCAGTTGTAAGATGGGGGTTTACGCCCATGAACAGTGACCGTATTTCAGTATACGGGCCGTAAACCAAGTCGTAAACTGATGCCAAGGATTTCTGAGCATTCTGGAATTTGACATTTGAATTTTACATTGTTAAATACGGATCGCATTTCAAAATATGGCCCGTATTTCAAAACGTATTTGGGAAAACTTCCTTGACGAAAGTTGTAGAGCATTGAAATAACTTTCCAACGGTATATTATGGGGGTCAAACGGACGTCTGTGCAAAGAGTTATGGCCATTTTACTGAAGAGACGCAGTGCAGTCCTTTCGGAATACGGGCCGTATTTCAAAATACGGCCAGTATTTCAAAATACGGCCAGCACTGTGCTGCACGTAAACTACAATTTTCCAGAACTGTATATATTCGTCCATATCAGTTCAAATCATTATTTTTCATTTCTTCAAGCCCTAGAACGACCTCCTACCCTCTCCCATCATCAAGAACACCAAGGTAAGCCTACTCTAATTATTCCAACTCAATTCTAACATATACTCTAATGATCTAAATAAGAAATTATCATTCCTAAAACTAGGTTTTCAAGAAAACCCATCTCAAGGTTCAAGAATTCAAGATTTTGGAAATCCTCTTCAAAGCTCAAGTCTTTAATTCAAGTTTTGGAGCGACTAAGGTATGTAGAACTTCCATCCACATGTGGGAATCTCTACGTTCTTCCCCATGCTCCGTTTCTTGATATCCATGAAGTTCAAACCCTAGGGCATTAAACCCAACATATTGGTAGCCCATAATTATGTATTTATGTACATGAATTCTGTATCTATATACGTTATTGTATTCCTAATCTTCCATTACTTGCTATTAGGAACCCTAGCTTAATCCATGAATCATGAATTCTTCCTCATGTATTCTCATTATGTTTATATGAAATTTTATGATTTTATGTAGCAAGTTACAAGCATGTTTTCAAGTCAATTATATATATAATTATGAACTATTGTTATTACTCATGAATCAAGATCATGTTTGCAATACTATGACAAGTTATCTTATGAAACCCAGAACCTCGGGTTATTTTTCGCGACTTTTTCAAGCGAAGGCAAAAATTAAAGACCAGCAATTTGAGGGGAAAAAATTAAAGACCAGCGCCTTTGAAGGGAAATCCGTGCAAAAAAATGATTTACTATCGGCCCGCCTTCATGGTGCCTCTCAAAATTGAAGAATTACTTTTGTCTTTTCCCACAATTTTTGGCAATTCTTTTGAAAAAAAACATAGAGTTCATGCAAACAAAAATACACGCTCCCACAATCCAAACGTTTGAGAAAAGTCACAACAAACAATACAACTCTGTTGAGAATCTTTGGGCACAAATGGTTGCCCACAACTTTAATTTATTATTGCTAAGTAAGGATCAACTTCGGTCTTACAATTCTTCGCACTCAATTTTCTTTTGCACTCACACTCTTGCAACTTTCTTGTTTCTCACTTTTGCTCTCACTTGTTACTTGCTTGAGCACCCACTCTTTACCTGAGAACATATTTTTTAATTTACTAGTTTCTATGTTCGTGCTTTGCATGAATATATCCTGCTTTAAATGCTACGAAATGCATACATAAAATATAAATTGTCTATTGCTTCTATATTGTAAAAATTTGTTATCCTCAACTATGTACAAAATACAATGATCAATTCCCTAAAATATAAATTAGATTTTAAAAAAAAAAAATTACCTATCAATAGTTTTTTATTTACAAAGATATCATTTATTAATTTCAATATGGAAATCAACCATTAGAATGATGGCCCTTATCTTCTTCACAGTTGCTTTTCCTCCTTTATCTCTCCAAGTCGATTTTTTTTTTTTCAAATCTCACCAAATCTCAAATAAAAAACTAAACATTTTAATTTAAAAAAATTGGTAAATTTAATTAAATCCTCTAATAATAAACATTTCACTTTTTTATTTTTAGAATTCAATTTGTGTACTTATTAATGTGTGTCGCACGTTATTCCATGTAAATCTGAATTATCGCAAGAAAATATTAGGGAATATTATTTTTAATTACATTATATTTGTTTTTTGAGGTTCAAAACTATTAGGATTAGTACAATATAAGAGGGTATATCCATATATTTGTTATTTCAACATAAAAGATTAGGCCTTAAGTAACACTATATTTGTTATTGTCACTTACAAATATAAATATGTTAAAAATTCGTTGCTAAGCAAAAATAAATTAAAAGAATCAGTTAGTTTTCAGCCATAAGAATATTTACTTTTTAAAAAATACAAAAATTGATCAAAAAGTAGGATATAATATCTTTTTAAAGTCATGGCCATTTGTCTCTGTTAATTTGTTTTTCTAACTTCATGATAGTTTTACACAGTGAAATTAGGACAAAAATTAAATATAAACCAAATCATATCTAACTTTCATCTACAAAAGATAATTAATGTTGTTGAAAGTAAGACTATTACCAGAGGTTTTAACTTAAAGACAATTACCAGAGGTTTTAACTTAAAGAAACGAGAATATTGGTAGTTAGCTATTTTATTCTTTTCTTTGAATTAATCTCATCGTTAAATAATACTTAGGAGTTTTCCTTATCTATAACTAAGCGTAAATATTGTATGAGTCCTAATAGAAAATAACTTTAATTAAATAATATGAATCCTAGCAGGTATGTAATACAAATTCTGAATTTTACAATTTTATCCAACAGGGAATTGCCTCCTTAGACAAAGTATTTTAGTTAAAGGGTATAAAAGTCATTCAATAGTTGAAGGATAATTTGGTCAACCAACATTTATATTCATGTTTTTAAGATAATATAGATTTGAGCACACAGACGTCTCAAATGAACCCCGCTATTAATAGGTAGTGATGGAAGAATCTAGTGACTCATTTCACTACGAACTTAGAGTTAATGGTCAAAAACACACCTAAACTATCACCTGTCGCGAGTTTCATACCTCAACTATCAATTGTTCCATTTGATTATCTAATCTATCACCTCTTTGTATTAAAACAAACCTTTATGCTGAGTTGGTATCCACGCAACTGTTGTCGATTGAGAAAAAATATTTGACCTCCACGCATTTGATTAAAAAAAGAATACATAATTGAAATGAGTATCTTTTAAAACTCATAAATAGAAAATGAACACAAATTACTTAAGATGATATCAACCGTTAGTGTGTGTGTCTATATATAATTTAGTTATAACATTTTCTAATATAAAAAATATTTATTTTGATTTGCTTATTTATTCCTCCCTTCAAATTTTATCTTAAATTTACTAAGTTAGATGAAATTATATTTCTATAGAATTTCCATTATATAAGAGGTCAAAATATTCTTATAAGAATAGGGATAGCACATCATTATATCTAAGAGTTTTGAAAGATTAAAATAGTTTGCCAAATAAATAAAACGGAAAAGGCTCAAATATGTAATCGAACTATCGGAAATGACTCACTCATACCACTGGTCAATAGTTTAACTCATTTATGCCGTCGTCGTTACCAAAATGGTTCATCCATATCATTTTTAATTAACGCTGATTTTACAATACCAGATGTGACACGTGGCCTCCAATTAACGTCGTTCAATTAAACCATTCCAATTTTAAATCCGAAATTAATAAAAAATCCGACCCATAGAAATCCTTTTAACCTACAAAAATAATCTTATTCCTTCTCCCTCATTCATTATACGATTAAAAAAAAAAATCTAATCTCACCCATCTCCTCTCCTCTTCTTTTTCCACTTCAAGCAGACAAAGGAGATTTTCCAACTCGTTTTTATGGGTTAAAAGGAATTTGCATGGGTCGGGTGTATGGGTCAATTTTTTTATTAATTTGGGATTTAAAATTAGACTGGTTTAATTAAACGATGTGGACCTCTAATTAGAGGCTATGTATCATATCTGATATTGTAAAATCGATATTAATGAAAATGGCATGTATGAACCATTTTGGTAACGACGACGGCATAAATGAGCCATTTCGATAGTTCGATGCCATATTTAAGCCTTTTCCATAAATAAAATTCTAGTCATCTTATTAAGTAATTTGTACTCATTTTCTATTTAAGAGAATTTCAAAAATATTTTTAAAAATCTTTATAGGCGTGAATAAAGGTTTTCAAAAGATATGCTTATCCCTTTTTAAATTTCATAAGATAAATACATAAGACTTTTTATTTATATAATTTCAATTTATCTTTGAATAATTAAAATTTAATATACTTAGTTTCGGATATAGTATAGAGGTATAAATGTCTGATTTCAAATACAGGAAATGTACTCGAAACGGAGTCATACTACAGAAATGTTTAGTGTAACTAACCCAATCTATATAGTATAATATAAATCTAGGCATAGACAAAGTAATGTGGCATCTCTCTATGGCCAACATTTGCATTTATCTTTTTTCTCTTTTTTTTTTTTTTTTTTTTTTACATTTTTTCCATTTTTTGTTGCAATTTGTTATTCTTTTCTGCTCCTAATCTATAAATTAATTAATGCCTCATACAATAAATGTAGCACTAAAGACCAGATAATTTTTGCATTAGCGTGAATCAGCCCACGATAACTGTTTCTCTTTAGGGTTGAACGCTTCTTTCACAACAAATTCATAAAGCTGTAAGCTAACCCATAAATTGGTACATTAAAGTTTTCAGTAGTATTTTTTTTTTTTTAAAAGCTTTGATTACATATCATTATTATTCTCTTCAAAATATCCTTACCAAAATATGATAAGTATTGCTACTTTCCTATCATCGATTTGTCCTCCTTTTTTGCGCGAGGTGATTAAGTACTTTTAGACTCTCTTTTCCTGTATTCTTCTTTTTGAAAAGTTCCTATATTCCTTTTTTATTTCTATTATATTATATTGTTATTTGTTAGACATTCCTATGTTTTTTTAGCATATTGAAAATAGGTGAGTAATCGGTTTATATATGGATGCAATATTTCCCTTCTTTTTATTTTTGTGATTTTATGATACTATTGTTTTTGATGAATTATTGTGATATCTATTTGTGTTACTCACTTCATCTTCCTATTTTGATCTCTAATGGATATGAACTTTATCGAAAGCAGGTTTTGATTTTTTCACGTACTAAAATTTTTGATAGCAATTGTTTTAAAAAAAAAAAATCGTACTTCTCATTTCTATATTCCGTATTGTTATAGATAGAGTAAATATGCTTTTATTGCTTACGTCTTTTTCAATAAAAAGAATTAACAAATGATACATTTCTCAATCATCAAAAAGAATTCTTAATGAAATTGAAGCTTGAAAATTCCATTCTATTTTGAATTTTCTCTCCTTTTTCAACGATATCGTATGTTAATTTATAGGAAAATGTTTTAAAAGAAAACACAATTTTTATTTATTTATGAAATCTTAGTATAATTTTGATGAATTTGAGGATGGAAAAGAGTAGCTTTAGAGTGGAGTTATTGGTTATAAAGAATATGATGTTACAGTGAAAGAAGAAGAAGAAGAAGAAGAAGAAGAAGAAGAAGAAAAGATAAATAGCCTTTCGTAAAATGAATGAGCGAAGAAGCAAGAAAGAAAGAAGAAGAGAAAAGAAAAAGGGGAAAGAAAGGTAAAGCGAATGAAAAAGATAAGGTAAAAATTAATCAAAAGAGATTTCGTTTGTGTTTCTTCCCTTTTATTATTTCTGTAGTAAACTTTGTTGTTGATGCATTTTTCTTTGCAAAGAATTTTAAAAAGGAGAAAGAATTAAAATGTAACTCTTGAAAGGTAGTGAAGAGAAGTTAGAAAGTTACATACTAATATATTAGATATGAACAAAGAAAATCTATGTTTAAAATTTATACGTATATCGACATTAAGAGATAAAAATCCATAAAATAAGATGAACAATGAAAACTATGTTTAAACGATGTCCACCTGTCTAATTTATATTATTATATAGAATTTGAATACTTCTAGAGGATTAAAACCTTGTACTGTTAAAATATTAGAGAAAAATGATAGATTATGTAAATATTTTGTAATCTCTTATTTAGGTTAGAATATTTTGTAATATTTTGAGATTACAAAATATTACAAAATATTTACATAATCTATCAATTTTCTCTAATATTTTAAAAGTATTATAATATTAACTCTCCTACTCAAAATAGGAGAGTACAAAATATTCTAACCTAAATAAGAGATTACAAAATATTACAAAATATTTACATAATCTATCAAAAAAGAATACAACTAAGTGACAATAATAAAATGCTTTAGAGCATAAAATCTATTTCATTTGAATTTGAGACTAAAAAAGATTTTAAAAGTTAAATTATCAAATATTAAAAAAATATTTCATAAATTCAATAAATCGAGCAAAGCGCGAACCAATTCGCTAGTAAATTATACTACTGAATTCACTAATATTAAACCTTGAGTTAGCATGCATCATTAAATATGTTTTTATTTTTATTTTTAATCTTTATAGTGTTGGAGCGATTTCAGTCCTTTTAAAATAAATAAATATTAGAATCACGGAATTTGAAAAGAAGCTCTGAGGCCTGAAAGATTATTGTGCTAACAAATTTCTTCATGATAGAAGACTTCTTAGAAGTGGTTTAAGTATTCAAAAAATCAATAAAATGGATAAAGATCGAACCGATAAAAAATTTATTTAATTAATTTGCTTTGTGTTTAATATTTTATAAAACTGATTAAATTAGTTTAAATTTTTTTTCCAGAAAATCAACTCAAATCGAACGTGAAGACCCAATATATTTGAAAAATCGATTTAATTAGGCTTTTTTTAAAATTAAAAAAAAAAAATCTTTATCGGACAGCACAGAGCTATTGCTTCTGATCCAGAAATGAACGAGTCTCATGTCCAATAATTGACAGAAAGTACAAATATCCATTCAATCACTTACAAGAATTAGGTAAAACATATACAATCAAATCAAATAGATAAGAATATAACAAATACTATACAGACTAATCTGAGCCCGCGACTTTTTTAGTATGGAAAAAAAAAAAACAAACTAACACAAAAAAAAAAAAAAAAAAAAGGAAATCTGTGCGTGAAAGGACCAAACTGTCAATTTTTGAGTTTGGTCCTTTCACGCACAGATTGCGTGCGTGAAAGGGCTACTTCTTCTTCTTCTTCTTTTTTTTTTTTTTTTTTGTGTGTGTGTGTGTGTGTGTGTGTTAGCATATCAAAATCACACTTTTTTCATACTTTGGGCAAAGATTAGTCATGTTTCAAAACTCCGAAATATCAATATTTTATATAGGACTTAATATCTTTTTTTGCGTACAATAATGTCGGCTCATTACATCAAGTATAACTAAACGTTTGGATCGTCGTTTTAGGGGTTCTAAAGTGCCCTGAAGTAAGTTTTGTTTGTTTGGAAACTTGTCTTCTTTAAGTTTAAGTGTCATATTTTATAGGGTTTTGATCTAAGTGTTTTATTATTTAATCAAATCGAATGTACAAATAAAAATATTTTATTTAATAATAATTCATCCAATACGAGAGGTTTATACTTATTCAAAAATAATTCATTCCATTAAATTACAGTACTAATTCAAAGCAATACATTACTAAATTACAGTAACAATACAATCTTCAAGTTCTAGAGGCCCTATTACTTCGAGACGTACTTGTACCACTACGGCCTTGTTGCCCACACGAACGCTTGTCATGGCCATATTGCTTACATGTAGAGCACTTGCGAGAATAAGTTCTTTCACTAACATCCATTTGATTGAGTGTACGACTCCATGAGTTAATGCCCAATTTCCTGATGTAATCCTTGTTAGCAACCATAAAAAACGGCTCGTTTGGCCAATAAGCTTCATTGCCAAGTGGGTGGAATTGGCTAATATGTTCTATAACCGTGGACCTTGTATTCCATGCCACATAATTTGTTACCCTTTTTTTCATTCTCTCGAAGCACTTTACAGCATGAGAACACGACATGTGGTATGTTTGCCACTTACCACAAGTGCATATTTTTGTTGCCTCATAAAAGGTATGCACGTTTCCATTCTTACCGTTGTAATAACACATCCTAACTTTATACACACGTTGAATGGGGTCATACTCGGTCATTTGGTGAAGCTCACATTTTTTTCTATAATGCTCCATCTTAGTGTAGGGCTTTGGCATCCATATGCCGCCTTCGGCTAATATCGCTCCAACCTGCCTTGTCCTAACTACAAGTCGCTCCACAACCTGCTTGAAAGTCATTCTCACCATTGCGGTGACAGGTAGTCCCCGAGCAGATTTTAGCAAGCCATTGAAAGACCCGAGCCGTTTTTGTCAAAGCATGCCCCATCTTTTGCCACCATCAGTATGAAGCGTCCATTTTTCAATTTCGAGCTTCATCAACCAAACGTATGCAGGTTCACTAACTGCCCTGATCAGATCCATTTTTGCAACCCATTTTCTTTGTTGATGCTCCATCGCAATCCTCCACCTCAATTTGTTTAGAGTGCCAAATTTGCCTTCAAGTGCCTTAAGCAATAGCGATGGTAAACAAGGGGAGGCTGTCACCCTGGAAAATTATTCATACAGTGCAATATGCCTTTATGACGATCAGACAACACTCATATGCCCGTACGATCCTTAATAACATGAGTCTTCAAATGGATCAAAAAGACTCCCCATGTGTCGTTGCTCTCGTTAGCGGCAATTGCGAAAGCAAGAGCGAATATTGACCCATTGACATCCTTTCCTACTGCAATTAGGAGCTTGATGTCGTATGCATCATATACATGCATGCCATCTATGGATATCACTGGCCGGTAGTGAACAAACCCATCAATACATGGTTCGAATGTCCAAAATATGAAGTTGAAAATTTTACCCTATAAGCCGCCACTCTACAACAGTACCAACATTAAAATATTGTAGAGCCTCCATATACCTTAGCAGCGATTGAAAAGAGGTAAGTCAATTTCCAAAGATTATCTCAAAAGCGCGTCTACGCCCGAGAAATCCCTTTCTGTTGCTTGTAGTTTTACCATATACGGTTGGAACGTTTCTAATACAATCTTTGATAGGGATCCTGCACAAGTTTAAACAAAAAAACATTTAGTGATGATCTTTTAATTGATATAAGACATATAATGTACTAGGTAGGATAAGTTACCTTGGCGTTTCGGCAACGTCTTTAAGTAACACTTGAGCAATCATGTTTGTATCTATATTATAATGATTTGCTCGATTGTCTTTCATATCACAAGTGTGTCTTTGGCGGAATTTTGTAATAACTCACATACCATCAGGCTTAACAATTTCCCGAAGCAACCACTCACAACCTTGATACCGTCGTCTACAAACTAGCCTCCATATCTTTGTGTTTGACTAATCAACCTTAAACTCCCTCATGTCCTTAAAACAATAAATTTTGACAGCCCGTTGCAACGCCTTTTTGGATGTGAACAGCATTGCTTTTGCAAGGTAGCATGGATCTCTGTTGAGATCCTTTGGTTCAATCCAGGTTTTTACGCGACTGTGATCATCTTCTCTTATGAAGACAAATGCATCATCACGACCTTGCAGGCTGTCAAGATAAGGAATATTGTTAGAATGCCACTAAATTGGGCTTTCAGAAGTTGGGTTTTCCGCCATCGATGGTGGTACGTGGTGGTGCATTGGTTCTTGTTGGTTTTGGTTTTGAGGAATATTGTTGGTCATACCAACTTGAACATCATCATCATCTTCACCATCGGTTACCTTTGCATTATTAGCTATTTCATCGTCATCACTTGATGATTACTCATAATAATTTGGAAAATCTTCATTATCAATATGCATTCCTCCTCCTACATGAAAAGTAACATATTTTAAATACCAACATTATATATATATATATATATATTAGTATCAAGGTGATAAACTTACTGTTTTTCATAAGCATTGTCATGGTGTGGAGAATGATCAACTCCACCGAACCGAGAGGATTGACCAACATCCATATTTGGTACCACCAAGTACAGTTTTGAGAATAGTTCCTATAAAGATTTAAAAAATGGTTATTTACCAATTCATACAACAAACACGCGCTACTACAGACAATAATAATAATATAAAAATGCATATTTACCAATTTTCATTGTAAGCTTGATTAAATTGCTGGCTTAGATTTTCTAGCGACACTTGATCACTCAAAATGTCTCCATAAGAACTAAAGTCCCCATAAGTGTTACCATGAATAGGCTGGACTTGAGAGACTTCTTCCCGAGGTATCTTTTCAACATACATCTCAAGAACATTAATGGATACTAAAACACTATATTCTTCCGGCGATATCTACCTGTTATTGAGATTCCAAACTCAGTGGTTGTAGTTTTCATTCTTTTGTGCATGTAACTGACTAGTGTTTCATAATTTAAAGTTGTTAGAAATTTAACATGGGCTTTTGGTTTGATACTGTAACGAACGAAGTAATTGTCCTCAACGATATCTCCATCCCAAAATAGTGAAACCCTAACAGTTGAAGCATTTTGAGACATTTTTTCTATGAACTTTAATTTTTTTTTTCAATGACTTGTAAGACTTAGACTTATGAAATTGATGAGTTTTTCACTCGTCCAACATTCATGTGTCATAGATTCCTGAAATTGTCATGCGTGGTGTGTTATCAAATCAACACTTACATTGCGCATTAAAATGGTGCGCACAACAAGTCATATTAAAACGATGAAATAATGCAGCATTGTATTGTCAATTCAAGCCTTTATGTTAAATAGATTCCTGAAATTTTCATGCGTGTTGTCAAATCAACACTTACGTTGCGCATTAAAATGGTGCACAACACAAGTTATATTAAAACGGTGAAATAATACAACATTGCATTGTCAATTCAAGCCTTTATGTGAAATAGATTCCTGAAATTGTTATGCGTGGTGTGTTGCACATCAACACTTACATTGCACATTAAAATGGTGCGCAATGCAAGTCATATTACGACGGTAAAATAATGCAGCATTGTATTGTCAAATCAACCATTTATGCGTCATAGATTCCTGAAATTGTCATGTGTGTTGTCAAATCAACACTTACATTGCGCATTAAAATAGTGCGCAATACAAGTCATATTAAAACGGTCAACTAATGCAGCATTGCATTGTCAAATCAAGCCTTTATGTGTCATAGATTCCTGAAATTGTCATGCGTAGTGTGTTGTCAAATCAACACTTATATTACGCATTAAAATGGTGCGCAACACAAGTTAAAATCATATCAAAACGATCAAATAATGAAGTACTATATATAACATGATTGACAATTTCAGGAAGCATTCACATTAAAACGAGTTATCATGTCATTCTACACCCAATTTGGTAATCTTGATTCTATTACATGTTTTACCCCAGGAAACATATTCGAAGCAATGGGTTGGACATGGGAACTAGATGATGATTTTCAATACTCAAATAACCCTAACAACAGATTCAATCGAGAATACAATAATAAAATGAGAGAGGAATGGGATTGGTGTGTTAGGAAGGCTGCAGCACTGGAGAAAAAATTAGCGTCAGTAGGGCTTAAACGCCCAAAAAAAAGTGCTATGTCAATGCCTCGTGGAACTCCACAAGAGTTTAATTTTTCTCTTAACCGTTTTCGCGAAGAGAACAATCGGATGCAAAAACGTTACCTTAGGGTAGAATATGGTGTACATGGTAGCACAAGATTTAGATCCAAGTGGGATTAGGACTGTGAGATGTCCGATGAAGATTAATATTTTTTTTATATAAAGTAAGTAGGTATGGTCATAAAGACCACCCCCTCCCAACTAAGAGTACATGGGGGTTTGCAACTATATAAGTAGCCCATTCTTTTGTTATTAGACTACATTGTATTCAATGTCGAGTAGTAGAAACGCAACTTGGTTTTTACTCTTTCCAAAAGAACCAAATAGCAGTGATGATAAGAGTTCAAATCGTAGCCGTTTTTTGAGTGAAAACAGTGATTTCAAACTAGACGAGCTAACTCCCCCACCTTCTTATAGAGCGTAATGATGATTTATGCAGTGTGAAATATTCAGGTCCGCGAGAAAATTATTGCGGTTTACGCCGAGAATGGTCACTTCGGCTTGCCGAATCAGAACGTCTTGTTCGTGACTTGAAAAATCTCAACGCTCCAATCCCAACAAGGTACTCAATAACCATGCCTCGAGTAGGTCCAGAAACTTGCGAGCTTACCGTACAAAGGATTAGAAAAGAAAACAACAGAATGCTGGCAAGACATTGTAGATTTTACATGCTAAAGTTGGTCGAAGAACAAGCATCATCAACCGGTGGAGAACTAACATCTACTGAAAAAAGATGTGTCTTAAGAAACCGCCAATGTTTTTCTGAGGATGATATTGAGGATTTCTATTTTGATGAAGATTAGGGGTTATTTAAGTTCTTTTAAATTTCTGACTCCTGCGGTTAATTTGTATTGTTAGTTTATGATGAAGTCATCAATAAGAAAAAAAAGTAGTAAGTTTTTAATTTGCTTTGATTGTTTAATTCCTATATAAAATATTGATATTTCGAAATTTTAAAACATGACTAATCTTTACCCAAAGTATGGAAAAAACGTGATTTTGATAGGCTAACACCAAAAAAAAAAAAAAAGTAGTCCTTTCACGCATAGAATCTGTGCGTGAAACCTAGTTATGTATTTTTTATTTATTTTTTGTGTTAGTTTTTTTTTTTTTTTTTTTTTTCATACTAAAAAATTTGCGGACTCGGATTAATCTGGAAAGGAATCCTACTAGTAATTAGATTGACCTTGTCCTAAAGTTATGAATAAAATACACAAAAGCTTGTTCATGGATACTAACAAATACAATGATGAAAATCAAGAATCCTAACAATTTTGTTCACTGGAAGAAGCTTTATCCCCCAAGCCATCATCATCCGATGTTGACAAATTCCGTCTTTTGCACTGCCACACCACAACTGCAATCAAGATTGGTATTCCCACAAGAAATCTTAGCACCAGAAGTGCACCTGCATAATTTTAAAAAATAAATAAATAGCTGTAGTAAGAAAAATCTGCATTTTCTTGAGACAACAAATTATTGGATCTTAGTTATAGGGCCTTACCTATTCCTATACCGCCAAAGAACAATACAAAAACTGCCAAAATTGCAAAAGAAGAAAAAAACAAAAAAGTTAGTAAACTTTCACCTTCTATAGATATCTTTTGAGTGACATAATTGTGAAAGAGAAAAAATATAATGCATGGTGTATATGAGTTAAACTCTTACCAGAATAGTACTCGACTTTGCATCGGAAAGAAAGTTCCGAAACAGGAGTGGACTCTTTGCAATAATGACCACAAGTTACAACATCGTTGTTGTCTTCCAAAATGCAATTGTAAGCGTCACCTCTCGCTTCACAATCTCTGCACAAAAAATCACGCCTCCAAGAAAGTTCAAAGCCATAAGCCAGGGCTTGATGAATGCTTGATAACGAAGACGACTTGTTTTTTGAAATGCCTGGAGCTGCGGACCATGCCACAGTTCCAACTTTGCATCCGCCTGCCAAATCTGAAGATTGCAATATTTCTCCTATGAGAAGATAGCTAAAATCGGAGTTGGCAGCCGTTGTATTTGTTCTACAAAAACTTGCAGGAATGTAAGGTGGCGAGTTGATAGGAGCTCGACAGTTAACATAGTTGATATCATTGTCAACACGAAGCCAACCAAATATTTGGCTAGTCATGGCATCATAACTTGCCCTGTGATCTGGAAAAACAGTGCAATTTTCTTTCTGATCTTTTAGGGCGGGATCAAGTAGCCTTATTGTGTAGCTTCTGTAGTTAATTCCCTGCACGTAGAATTTTCGCGACTTGTAATTGATGACGGTTTGGTTGTTCTGGCAATCGAGTTCATATCCGCTTTTACCACAATGCTCTGGATCAGTCTTCAATCGGAAGGGAAATCTTATTTCTCGAATATCGCCACATGAAGAAGGGACACAAGTACTCTGGGCTATAGAGCTTGTTATGAATGTAGCAAATAGAAAAACTCTAGCAAAAAATGAACTTCTTATCGACATGTTGTCAATTGAATATGCAGAGGAAAATAGAAAGACACTATGGATCTTCTTTTTTCTTGATGTGGTTTTATATACTGATTCAGTTTTCTTGGTTCTTTGATAAAAGATTATGACTTTTCTTTACAGCGCGTCCAATTAAACTGTTCATCTTTTTAAAATGAAGTGGAGTACGTTTAGGGGAAGTGATATTATAGTTGCCATGTTTGAAAGTCAAAGTTATTGAAAGATTCAAAAGAAAATGACAAAAATGATCCTTTATGTTAAGAGGATAGGTTAAAAATAGTCCCTTATGTATGCACCAGCAGTTTTGGTTATTTAAGTCTGTCAAAAGTTAACATTTTTAGTTTCTTATCAAATATTTATCGAACTCTGTCTATTAGATTTGACAAGAATTATGAGACAAAAAAATTAGCGGGAACTTATATTTAGAAGTACAATTTTTGTAGTATCTATTATTTATGGTTTATTTCTAAAGTTTGGTGTAATTTTTTGAGGTGCAACTTATGCTACTTTTTATACCTTTTTAGTGTCTAGTGCAGCTTCTTGTACTGTATATTTTAGGATTTGATGAGATTTTCTCGGTATTTATGATTAAATCTTCTTTTCTACTGTTTCCTTCAAATTTTACGAACATAAATTGTTAAGCACTTAACGGAAACAAAAAGTATCAACTTTTGCAAAATTCAAGGACCAAAACTACTTTGTGCATATTTAAGGGACTATTTTGAACCTATTCTCAGTAATAAGGGACCAATTTTGTCATGTTCTCTTCAATCCAACGTCTCAGCAACTTGTTATTGTAATATTAAGTTTTAGCGTGTTGACCTTTAAGCATAGTAAGTTTTTAACGCAAAGGGACCACTCTTTTACAAGTCAAGAATGATTCTTAATTGGCAACTAAACAATTTGCAACTCAGCAACCATTGTTAGAGACTGTTGTTTCTCTTCCCAGGAGAGAATGACTCACAAACTTATTTTGTTTCTTCATCTAATTTTCTCTAGAGTAGCTGTGGGACAACTAGCAACAAACCAAGATCAATGCTCGCCAACAAGATGTGGCTGTTTACCTTTGATCAATACGCATATGGTGGCTTCACTTTATTCAATTGTTCCTCAAACAAAACGTACTCATCATCTTCTGGTCGTATCGTTTGCCTTAGCGGCTCTCATTATGACGTCCTTGCTTTTCGCTCTTACTGTAGTATCTCTGAGTTTCCGTCTTCTTGTACAAAGATGTAAAACATTTCAGATGTTCCAGACGAGGTACTTTTTGGGCCACCAGAATTTAGTCAAACACAGATTCATCTGCATTGTTCTGAACCAATTTTTGGGAATTGTGAAGACGATGGAAAGTACTGCAAGTTGAAATCTAATAGCTCAGGTACATCTTTAGAATTGATGTTATTGATGTTCCCCTTTTCAGTCTCTAAATTGGTACATTTTTTACCATTCAAACTATTTTCTGAAATAAATCAGCAACCTAACATACAAGCTAATAAAGTATCACTCCTACAGTTACTACTACAAGCTAATAATGTTATCATCTTCATTTTGCAGGGCTGTCAAGGAAAGTTACTGTTGCCATTGTATTAGGTAGCGTGTTTTCCTTTGTATTGATCGTTCTGGCAGTCTACACGATTGTCAAATTGAAATTAAAGAAAGCGGATCAGAAGAGGGTTGAGGCGTTTTTGGAGGATTATAAAGCTCTGAGACCTGCAAGATACAGTTATGCAAATATTAAGAAGATCACAGAGCAATTCAAATATAATCTAGGCCAAGGAGGCTATGGGAAAGTATACAAAGGGAAGCTTTCAAATGAAATTCTTGTCGCGGCTAAGGTCCTTAACAATTTCAAGGGTGAAGGAGAAGATTTTATTAATGAAGTGGGCAGCATAGGTAGAATTCACCAAGTGAACGTTGTGCGCTTAGTAGGATATTGTGCTGATGGATACAGATGAGCTCTTGTATATGAATACTAGAACTACAGGCCATGCGACGCACGGTACCAACATGATTAATTTGCTACTCACTTTGCTTAATCTTTACGCGTTTGATATTTTAAATGATACTGATTCTCCTTAGTGAGTCTCTATATTTTTTTTTCCTTTCCTCTTATTTTTCCCCTTAATTTCTCAATTGTTGTTAAAATTTGTCTTATTTTGGTTATGTCCGCCTGTTTTTATATTTAGTAAGTTGACAATTTAAATATCATACATGTCAAGTTTATAATCACAAGATTCAAAGGATATTTTATTATATTATATACATTTTTAATTTAGAACCACAAGATTCAAAAGTCTATCGTTATTTCTTAAACTCTGTGTCTAGTCAAACATAGACACTTAAATTGAGACAGAGGGAATATATGCCAAATGAAGGAAATGAAAGGATAATTGAGACACTGCAGATACATGGGCATTTAAAAAGTAAACACACAAGAGGTAGAATTAATGTTCAACTTCTGAAATGTACACATGTTAGTCCCAGCTTAGAGTACAATTTATGTTGCTTTTTGTACGACTTATTGTTGCCGTGTTCGTCCACCTTAGGCGTTTGTTCTTAAATAAAAAAAAATTGTCTCATCTTGGTTATGTCTGCCTCTTTTTATATTTAGTAAGTGTTGACACCCAATTTTGTCCCTCCTTTATTCTAATTGATTCCCTCGGGCTTCTAAATTTATTGACGAGCTAAACGCTTTACTTTCACTATTATTAATTTTCACTATTTTACTATCAACGTTACTAGCATTATCTTATCACAAATTTCAAAACGGTTCGTCGTCATTTTATTTTCGGATTTTGTGCCCGTTAAACTAATTATACTTTATCGAGTCTTTATTTTTCCACGTATTAATTTCACATAGTATATATTGTACTAGTTGTTAAATTAGAAGCCTAGGAATAATTATAAATTGAAAAAAAAAAAAAGCCAACAAAGGGCCCAAACGAATTCCTAATGGCACATTTTTTCAGCCCAAACTAAAACAGCCCACCAGTCGACCGGCCCAGCCCCGTTTCTACCCGACCCGGCCCATGCATTAAACTTATTCTTCATCCCTAAAACCTAACAAACACAGCCCTTTTTCTCTTTCTCGTCTCTCTCTGAGCCGCCTCCCACTTCGTTCCTCTTTCTCTCTCACTTCTTTCTCTTTCTCTCTCACTTCTTTCCTCTTTCAAGCAAGAAAACAAATCAGCTTTCAACCATGGCAGATTGCCACCCCATTTTCGTGCAATTTGCTCTCCGCCCTCTCTCTCCGTCGTCTTCTCACTTCCCTCTCCATTTCCAGCAAAGAAACAAACCCATTTCACCATCACAGACTTTTGTTTACCCCCATTTTGTGCAAGAAATTGTATTACCCTCGCTCTTCTCTTTCAACCACAAGATTCAGCCAAAGGTGAATTTAAAAGGATGAGACACCCTTTTCAGAAATTTGAGGGAAATCAGTATTTTCAGAGATTTTGATTCTCAATTTCAAACGGCTACTTCACTTCAAATCCCGCCCAAATCGTGAACCCTAGCACTGACTTCACCTATAAATATCATGTTAAGAGCTCAGCTGAGAAAGGAAAAAGAAAAAAAAAGGGACGGATTGGGGAGAGACGAGTATTTTCTATCGAAAAGTCTTGAGTTTTCTTTTAATCTAGTCCGAACCCTTACTTACGTTGGAAATTTTGGAGACAAACGAAATTTCTCTTTTTCAAACAAAAGTATATCAAGCCTTTTTCTGTCGAGTTTTGATTCGAAAGACTTTTTTGAGTTTGAGTTCGTCGTATCGAGCATAGATCCGCGACCACTGTACCCTGTTCACTGCACCTACAACAGGTGAAATCTTTATCCCTATTTCTATTTTGTTGTTCGTTGTTGTTAAGACAAGTTCCCATGTAGTATAAAACGTGTTGTTTGTAGTCTTTGTTGCTTTCTGTTGATTAATATGATTCTGTGAACATGAATGTACATATTAAGTACAAGGCGCACTTGTTGAAGTTTATTTCATTTTTTCGAATTTGAAGTGTTTGGTCGAGGTTCGAATTTAAAGTTTAGCTTTATCTCTTGAATTCTATCCGAAACGATAGTCAATGAGCATGAGTAGTTCCTTGGTTTAGATTAGTTTGTTGGTTGGTTTATCTTATATTAGTATGCACAAATATAGGATGAATAGTTTGCCTTTCATGTTTCTCTATATCGATTTTGTTCTCGGATCTTTAGTTTGCTGAAGTAGGACCTAGACATAATGATGACTTGTACTTACTCGAAATCTGTTGTATCTCGTTTCAAATATAGGTTGTTGCTTTCATTACTTTGTTTGATTTCCACCGCATTTTTTTTTGCTTTTCTCTCGTATTCACTAGCTTAGCTTTAAGAAGTTTAACTAGCTCTTCTC
>NC_081346.1:20840435-20846464 GCF_029784015.1 Lycium ferocissimum | reverse complement strand
AAAAGAACCTAAAATGTCAAAGTTGAATTATCAAATTACCCATTAAGTTAAGTGATTTTACCATTCAATTAAACATTATTCCTATAATTTTTGGTACTAGAAGGTAAATTTACCTTTTATAAATAATAATACTGTATTAAAAGGGAATAATAATGTGGTACGTAATAATGTTGAAATTGCTTTCATATTTCAATATTTATTGTAACCTTTAGAATGCCTAATTAATATTTTGGTATTCTTTTCAACTTTCATTAATAATTGCAAACTTTGAAGTAATATAACTTGAAAAATTGAAGTAACTCTACATATACAATGTATGTATAGCAACTGTTTTTTAATCCTTCCGTACAATGCATGAAGTCTTCTTTGAGGATGTTTGCAATCCATTCCTTTTGGAATTCACAGCTACATAATGAAATACTCCCTCCGTTCATATTTACTTGTTCATGTTTGACTTGACATATCCCTTAAAAAGCAATAAATGAAATAGTAAGTTTAGTATATCACCTCTAGTTATTATAATTATTTATAAGTCATCTAATGTATGTTGCGAAATGAATTGAAATAATTAAAACATTAATAATAAGGGTAAAATAGGTATAAAATGATAAATTATCTCTTGATTTTTAAAATGAACAAGTAAAAATGAACAAATAAAAATGAACTGATTGAGTACCATTGTAGCAATTAATTATTCCACCTTCGACGCAACAAATGCAAGGAAATCGAAGCGGCAGAGGTTATATTGGGGAAGAAAGGAAGAGAAAAAGTCGAGAATTATTTTTATCAACTTGTGTAGTCTTCTTTCCTGAGAGTTCACTCATTCCTGCATGGTCAAAGCCGTCTTTACTGTGGCCGATTTAACTAGACCTATACTGCCACACGTCATTCTGAGACGTCCCCTTATTGAATCAATTGTTTGACCAATACAGATAGTCCCCCGTATTTCGATAGAAAATTCAAAAAGGCATCTGACATTTAATGAAGTGACCGCCTCCTTGTAGAAATGCCCGGGACACGTGAGCAGCTACTGGATGGATTTTTACCACCATTATATTTAACTTTCACAATCAATATAAATCCTTTGGCTCTCTCATTTTTGAACTTCTCTTTCTTTTTCTGTAACTTTTCATCTTCAAACTCGTCTCCTTCTTCTAGTTCTTGTATTTTCTTCCCAACTTTTCATCTCCGCCTGATTATAAGCTTGGTTGTCGCCTTCTTCTTCTCTTAAAGCTTTCAACCCTTTCTTTAAACTACACTACGAGAAAACGATCCATGAATTATTTGAATAGAAAAAAAAAAATCATAGGAGCGACAGCAACGTTATTAATAGAAAACTCTCTCATAACCTTGAGAAAGTTTCAAGTATATGTTGTCATAGTAAATTACTAGTCTTGTTTCTGACCAAAAAAAAAAAAAAAAAGATCAACTCTTGTTCCGTTGACATACGATATTGACACCCTTTATCATGTCAATTAATAATGATGGTTATTTACTCTTACTATGTTCTAAAAGTAGTTACAAGCGAAGACTCCGTTTTATCACATGGAATTGCAAAAAACCATTGCTCCGTTTCTTTTCTTCTGTAATTATTTGATTACCACCATAGTCTCAAGCAAGGAATTTATCACTGTTCCAGTTGAGCAGCATTTTACCGAAGAGGTGGTATCCACGGATCTTAGTGATGATAATCGGCTCGCATGGGCTAATCCAAATTGTGGAAGTTGCGAGTCAAATGGTGGATGTGTTATGATGAACACCAATTTTGGTGAAGAAATATTCATTTGTGAATTTATCCCTGCACCCCAAGTGAAAGGAAATCCTGTAATAGCCTAACATCAATATCCTTTTCTTCACTTTCGAAGTTTCCTCTTCTTTACTCTACTTCTTTGCTAGATTTTTCTATTAACAAGTGTCAGATTCTGCACATCGTATTGTAACTTACAGAATCCTGAATCCTCTGTTTTTTAATAAACAGTCACTATCCCCCTTGTGTTTAATTGGAGTCTTTTACAAGCATAGTTAAAAGGTTTGTTGCTAGTAAGATCAACATACTACATACCTACTAGTTGTGACATTAAGCACACCTGAACTATCTATAGTCAGCTATTTGCCCACTTGCACTCAATAGTCAATTAATTCTTTTTTCCACTTTATATAGCACACTTGTTAGTTTTATCGTTATTTTAACGTGACAAAAAATAGTTTCGTGATTTTACTATTATACTGATAATAGTAAGTTTGAGTCTCTCTAATGTTAAAGATATAATTTTGGGACTTTCTATTTATTTAGGTAAATAAAATTCAGCAACCATACTTGAAATTAAGGCTGTTCTTCCTATGAAATTCCTCTTCTTCTTTCTACTGACCTTTTTCTTTGTATAGATAACCTTTTTTTATACGAAATCGGATAAGTATTGAAATTTGAGGGCTTTCCCCCATTTCTCTTTCATGAACCCTGACCAAACAAAGGTTTTAAATGATTATACCATAGGACAAAGTTTAATGGTTCGTCTCAATTACAAAAGAGGTTTAGGCTTAAAGCTCTATATTTGAAATCTCTCAGTAGTCAGTAATGCTAACTTTCTGTTATTTCAAATGTTCTCGGTGCTTGCAAATGTTATTTCAAATGTTCTCGGTGCTTGCAATGCATAGCTCTTGTCACATGCTTAAGTCAACAGGGGCTCTTGGAGACTTAGTTCATTTGATGTGGTTCATAGTCTGAATGCAAGAAATGTTTATTTGGATCAACTTGATATGTAGCACCTGGCCCCATATCTATACATTATAAGCCATCTTCATTATTTTTGTGGCTTTGTTTTCGACACTCTTTTTTTTCTTCTTCATTTTTTTTATATCTTTATGTTTCCTTGCTCCTTATCTCTGGTTGTATACTCCCTTCGTCTCAATTTACATGACATCATTTGATCGGGCATGAAGTTGTGAAACTTGTAATCTAAAAAAAACTTTAGAGACAAACCATGTTGTGTATCATGCTGACTCCACAAGGGTCCATGGACTAGAAGTGGTAAGATTGATCTAGTTGTGATTACTTGGGCCGAGTAAAATATTAGAGAGCTTTATTTGGGATCCACGCCCAATTAGAAATTGTTAAAAAATGATTAGGAGTTAGAAATAATGGTTATGTGTATGGGTGTCAAATGGGCGTGTTGGGCTGAAATTGACCTAAGCAAAATGGGCTGAGGTAATAAATGGGTTGGACTAACATTGGTCTAAAAGTTATTTCTTTTTTTTGCGCGGAGTGCCCTTCTTTTGGGCTGGTCTTTATATTTTGCCCCTCATTTATGTCTTCTTTAAATTTTGCCCTTGCCACTTTGTTTAATGAAAGTTTTTGACGAAATTATCCTTACCCCGTTAAAATCCTTTTTATTTCGTCATTTGCCCCCTTTTTTTTTTTGCTTCTTCTTTCCTCCTCTGTTTTGTGTTTGTCTCATATGTTCTAAAACGTAGGTACGAATTTGGATCTTTTGCTCGTTTCAATATTTGTTTTTATGTTAAATTGTTATTTGTTGAATTAATATCTTTGTCTTCATCGTTTTTATATTTAATTGATCCTTTTTTATTTAAAATGATAATGTCTTGTTATAGTATCCTATGATTTTTTGAACTTTAGTTTCATTCCCCATGTATATATTTTAGTTTTTTGAATGTCGTATTATGAATGTCGTAATATGTTTTAGTTGATTTTGATATGCGTTTTGGTTTTCTCTTTGTTGAATCATTGAAGTTTTGCACTGTTGAAGCTGCTTGTTTATGTTATTCTTTGTTTTTATTTAATAATGTCTTTTTGTGAAGAATGTGTTTGTTTGAGGCAACATATGCAGTCGTGAGGAGTTATTGATTTTGAAACTGAAGTTATGCGGATTCAGATAAAGTTATGCTTGTTCCGCATAACTTCATGAATTAAGTTAATTTATGTGTGCTTGGTTTTATGGTGTTTTCTTGTTAATAATTTTGATTTTTATGCAATCTTATGTGTTTTTTGGTGTTGTTTTGTTAATAATGTTTTGTTTTGGTTATGAAAAATGAAAGTTTGCCTCTCACGGCATACTTTGTAATTTTTAAAGTGAACTTCGCCCCCTGCGTGAGACTTGTCTAATTCTTAACACTTGTGTATTTTTTTGTTTTGGTTATGAAAAATGAAAGTTTGCCTCTCTCGGCATACTTTGTAATTTTTAAAGTGAACTTACCGCTTTTTTCCGGACTTGTCTAATTCTTAACACTTGTGTATTTTTTTGTTTTGGTTATGAAAAAATGAAAGTTTGCCTCTCACTTTTGCATACTTTGTAATTTTTTAAAGTGAACTTCCCCCTCCCGTGACTTGTCTAATTCTTAACACTTGTGTATTTTTTTATTTTGCTTATGAAAATGAAAGTTTGCCGCTAACAAAGATACTTTGTTCTATTGTAAAGAGAACTTCCTCTCCTGGACTTGTCTAAATCTTAACACTTGTGTACTTTTTTATTTTTATGAAAATGAAAGTTGCCTCTAACGAAGATACTTTGTTCTTTTGTAAAGTGAACACGCCTCTCGGGCATACTTTTCTAGTTCTTAACACTTGCGTAAATTTTTTGTTTTGCTCATGAAAATGAAAGTTTGCCTCCGACATACTTGCCTCTAACGACATACTTTGTTCTTTTGTAAAAGTGAAATTACGCCTCTCAAGCATACTTGTCTAATTCTTAACTGTGTAATTTTTTATTTTGCTTATGAAAAATGAAGTTACTATAACGACATCACTTTGTTCTTTTGTAAAGTGAACCGCCTCGCCGGAGGTATACTTTTCTAGTTCTTAACACTTGCGTAAATTTTTATTTTGCTCATAAAAATGAAAAGTTTGCCGCTAACGACATACTTTGTTCTTTTCTAATGTAAACTTCGCACTCCTCCGGCATACTTGTCTAATTCTTAATACTTGTGTATTTTTTTTTTTTGCTTATGAAAATGAAATTTGCCTCTAACGACATACTTTGTTCTTTTGTAAAAATAAACACGCCTCCTGAAACGCATCTTGTTGAGAACTTTGCACGATTATTTTTGTCTTGTTGAAGTTACTATAATTTCAGTCTAAGTCATTGAGCATTGTATACTAATCAAATGGAGCGTATAAACTAATAAAAATCGAGAACAAAGCAATAAATTTGATCAATTCTATGTTGTTGAGTAAAATTATGATTCGCAATGTTGAATCTCAGCGCATAGTCAGGTTGTTTAGTTCATAGAAGATGATTTGTTGTTATTTTCAAATATTAACAAATCTAAACTTAATAAAGCATGAAGTTGGTTAGATTACATTCCAGTTGAAACGCTTGTATATATTATATATTTTATCTTTTTTCGATGTTGTGTGACAAAATCAATGGAATTCTTCGGTGAAATGTTGGAACGATGGAGCAGTTGAAGGTTTGTTGTTGAAATGATGGATAAGTTTTAATTGGATGTTTTGGGGTTCATTACGAACACAGATTTTTATATGTTATGGGTAGGATAGTAAAGTCTTTTTCTTATTATCTTTTAGCTTAGAAAGGGCAAATATTAAAGACCACGCATTACGAGGGCAAAAATTAAAGACAGTAGTATTTTGAAGGCATTCGCCAATTTCTTGGATAATTTTAATTTGAAATAAAATTTAAGATGTGGCCATTGCACATGGTCAGTTTTTTGAAGGGTCTCTTTTCTAGAAAATATTTTTCATTTTCGAAAATATTTGTTGTGGAAAATAATTTTGAGGAAAACATTTTTCGTGAAAAATATTTCCTTCATATCAAACACACCACAAATTTATAAGATACACATAATACAAAAAAAGTGAATATATAGAAAAAATAAATTAAATCTCAAGCAATAAACTCAAATTTAAGTAAATCTTAATAATGGGCTAGAATTGGGTTGGTATTGGACTAAATTGGAGATCACTTTAAAATGGACTATATTGGATTGTGCTAAAATCAACTCAATGCGAAATCATCTTGAGCTCAACCCATAAAATTTTGGACGGATTGGGGGTC
>NC_081346.1:20724650-20840335 GCF_029784015.1 Lycium ferocissimum | reverse complement strand
AATAAAGGTAGACTAATTTGTTCCTCCTAAATATTGTGCACACTTCTTTAATGTTAAGGAAATAATTGGAAAAAATTACTCCCTCCGTCCCATATTACTTGATCAGTTTTCCTTTTGCACACTCTTTAAGAAATCATAAACAAAAAATATATTTTACTATCTTACCCCTATCTCTATCCAATAAATACATTCTACTCCCCCCGTTCACTTTTATTTGTCCACTTTTGACTATGCACATCCCTTAAGAAATAATAAATGAAGTGCATAATTTACCAATGTACCCATATTAATTGGTGCATATTTTTATTGAATTTAAAAAATGATTTGAAGTGAGCATTTAATATTATGGGTAAAATAGGAAAAAAGAAATTGTCTTGTCTTGATATGCTAAAAGTGACAAGTAAAAGTGAAAATCTATTTTTAGAATACTGGACAAGTAAAAGTGAACGGAAGGAGTAATCAATATTAACTATTTTCAAGAACATTTAATACTAAGGGTAAGAGGGAAAAAATTTAATTAATTTTATCTTCATTTTGTAAATGAACAAATAATTTGGGACATATAATTTTAATAATGCGGCTAACTAATATGGGACAAAGAGAGTATCAACTTTTGTCTTGAATTCCTAAAGTAACAATTATTGAATGATAAATTTTTCCAGCTAAAACCAGTGAAAATGGGACTGAGTTAATAGTTTTGCAAGAAAGTGCTATATAATTTGACGTAATCTTAAGGGACACAAACACAATCATATACGACAGCACACGAGCGCGCACACGTTCACAATTAAATGTTTGTCATTTAAGTATTTCCTTGGAAAAGTAAAGAGACAGAAACTTTGGCAAAATACATCAAACTTACCCTTAAATTATATATAAAATATCGATATGTAACTCTAAACTATACGAAATACCTATATACATTTTAACATCTTAAAAGTGAATTTAAGACCACCACACAGGTATTATACCATTTTCACAAATACATGGAGACGCACACGCGCATACACGCGCGCCACGTGGAAATAAAATCCACACGCGCATGCCACGTCAGCGCCACATGAAAATAAAATAAATTTTATTATTTTCAATACTTTTTCTTTTTTCTTTTTAATTTGTACTATTTTCTTTTTCCTTTTCTTCTATCTTGCACAAAACCTCACCACCTCCATTAAATACTAATTATTTCATATCCGATACATAATTACTCACCAAATTTGCCACCGCCCCATTTCACCACCTTCCACCACCCCCAAAGGACGTTCGTATTTCTTAATTGTTGCCCATTTGAAGCGGCGATTCGTGCAATTCTTCATTGCTCCTCCGATAATCACGGCTCCTCCGATAATCACTTTCTATGAAAAAAAAATTATGATAAAATTGAAAAGCATGTATAAGAGCTCAGAAGCAAAATGGTATGAGAAATTTGTCATCAATCAAAAAATTAATTTTTGTAAGAGTGGTGCATGACTTTCTTCAGATCTCATCATAGCTCTTCAAGAAAAATTTAAAAATTGTAAGGCAAAAAAAAAAAAAGAGTTCTACTGGGTATGGAAGAGGAGAGAAGGGCAGCGGCGTGCGTGAAGGGAGGAGAGAGAATGAAAAAAAAATCGTATTACTAGTACCCCAAAAGGCCTACCATTAATAGTTCACGAAATCTCCCTTTTCTTGATTTTTCTTTCTCGAGGGGCGAGAGGGACGTAGATAAGAGCCAAGGAGCGAGTGGCGGATGCTATTCCCACAAGGGAATATACATTAACCATTAATTTGTAAGATAAGAGGAGATTTTTTGGAAAGCATCTCTCCGGAAATGGTTGAAAAAATGCTCGGCCTGGGTTCTTGCACCGAGTGTGTGTTCTTGTTGGAGTTATTTTCATTTCAATAGATGGAACGCACATTCGCTTCTCGCGGTGGGGGATATGGTGATTATTGGAGGAGGGATGGTGGTGGCGTTACGGTGGTAGATTGAGAAGATGACGAAGAAGGAGGAGGTTGAGCGGATATAAAATATATATTTTATAATAAAGAAAAAGAAAAAGAAAAAATAAATAAAATTTTAACTAAAAGAAAAGAAAAAGAATTTAAAATTTAAAATTTCCCATTTGATGCAAAAATATCTATTTTAATAAAAAATGGAATAAAAAAATAAATTTTTACACATAAAAAACGCCACTTATTAATTATTTTTTTATTTTGTACCCCTTCGTCAGCTTGTAGGGGGAATTAAATTCACTTTTAAGATGTTAAGGTGTGTAATAAATCGCTCGTATAGTTTAGGTGTGATATCGACATTTTGGGTATAGTTTAGGGGTGTTTTGATGTATTTTGCCCAGAAACTTTTGGCATTTGATTTGAAGACTTCGGATACAAATAAAATAGAGAAACATTATGATGTGTACGGACTTTTAAGGGACACTTAGGCCATCTCCAACCTTGCATCATTTTTTGCATTAAATGCTATTTTGATATAAAAATGGTGTTTTGGAGCTTCAACCTTACACTATTTTTTGCACCATTTCAATGGTGATGTGAATAGTAAGCTGCACCAAATTAAAGCTAACAACACTATATCTATCTACACCATTACTATTCATTAATATTTTATTATTATTTTCTTATTATAAAACACTTTTAATTTAACATATTATAAATTATAATTTTTACATTTAGATTCCTAATATACCTGTTCATCTACACCATTACTATTCATTAATATTTTTTTTTTAATTATATAACACTTTTAATTTAACATATTATAAATTTTAATTTTTACATTTAGATTCTTAATATACCTAATTATTTTTTATGTAATATCTTTTAATATTAATTTTACATCTTAATTTTGGAGTGTAAGTTTTATAAATTAATTTTCGTATATATTATTTTTTATATAAAATTGTGAGTTAATTTTATTATAAGTTATAATTGTATAAAAAAATATAACCATCACAAAAATGAAAAGTGCAAATATAAAATATAATATGTTGTTAATAATATGCCATCGCGTTTTTGGAGAAAAGAAGTACTACATGATATATTAACTACATGTTTTATAGTGCACAACATGATAATCGAGGATGAGCGTGATCTTAATGCACCAATTCAAAATGCTTGGGAAGGTCCAACTCCAACAATAGAAATGGTAGTAGATGAAAATTACCGATTTGAATAATTTTTAGCTCGACACAAAAAAATTAAGAACAAAGGTGCTCATTTTGCACTTCGTAATGCATTAATAGAGCATTTATGGGAGCAACGTACTAATCATGGAAGTTGAATATTTATGTAGAAATTAAAATAAATTCTACCTTAATGTAATATTTATTTAATTATATTTTATCAATGATTTCACTTTTATTTGAATTATCCATTAATATGTATAACGTATAATATTTGCTTACAATTTATATTATTTAAAAATTTATGGTATAAAATAATTTTATATTAAATGGTTATATAACAAAGGATTATGAATTACATGGGATGGATATGTAAAAAAGAAAAAAAAGAAAGGATTTGTTTTATGAAATTAAAAAAGAAAATTTAAGTAAAAGAAAATAATATAATATAGAAGAGATAGAAGAATATAAAAGGAATATTCTTTTTTGGTGTAAAAAATAGTGCAATGGGTTGGAGTTAATTTGCACCATTTTAGTGTTTGCACCATTTTGGTGCAAAAAATGGTGCAATGGGTTGGAGATGCCCTAAATTACCTTAATTTGAATAACTACTAAAACCTTTCCTGTATAAAAGTCTAGTGCATGAAAAAGTTCTTTTGGCCACACTATTTTGGCCACAATGACCCAAATGGGATAAATTCATATGATTATTTAGGTCAAATTTAATAATTTATGCTTACTTAATGTCATTTCTATCTTTTCTTCTCAAGGTTTATCTTAATTTAAAATTGTATAATAGAGGTTATGGTGATTTTTACATAAGTGTGGTCAAAATTGGGTCAAATTGGTGTGGTGCCACCAAATACCTATGGAAAGTCTCTCTATCTCTTTCTTTGTACTCTTTCCATTAATTATAATTCCTTATGGATTTTTCACGAAGAAGTTTTTACCATCCGAGGACATTCGATCACGATGATATAACAACTATACGAAGAAGATACAACAATAAGTTTCACCACGATGACCACAACTATATTTGCGAAGAAGAGTATGTGATTAAGCTTTTAGTTGCAAAAGCTTCAAATATTAACCTATTGAATGACACTTTCCCATATTCTTCGGACAGGATTTATCGCGTGACCGTGAGCGACGAGAGCGGGAGAGAGTTCAGCACAAGTAGGAAAATATGGACATCAGTGCCAGCGTGGAATGAGACTATTGAGATATGTTTCAATAGCTATCCTGTTGATCAGAAACTGAAGTTGATCGTGGTTCGCGAAAATTGCTATGACGATCCAGGGACTTCTACTGGTGAAGTTGTGGTAGGGAGGGATACAATTCCAGTGCCTGTGACGGTACAGCATGGGAAAGATAAAGTCATTAAGCTTGTGAAAATTGTTGGTGCTGAGAAGAGGGTGGAAGCACTAATTAGCCTTAAAACTTTGCTCATTACAACCATAAGAAGATGATATTATGTAGACTAGGATATTAATCCAGATAGTTTGAAAAGGTTGATCGTTGATGATTCCAATTTTTTAGTCTTGATTAGTATTAGCATTTTCAATCATGTTAGTTCTTGTTTCCCTCATTTGTGATTTCAAATCACTGATAAAAGTTAGGGTTGTTTTGCTTGTTTTTTCTCTGATATAATAGTATGTTTCAGTCCATAGTCTTCTATATGCGGCGGTAGCTATGACCTTCCCTTTTAAGTGCTCTAAATTGACAAAACATTTTCCTAAAAATAATTTTTTTGAATAACAATCAGCACTCAGCAGTCAGCAATATAATGTACATAAGCTCACAATCATTATCTTAAATTCACAGGGCCAAACAGATGCTTCTTATCCTTTAGAAACCAATATGGTTCCTAATTTTCTTGATACAATTACACAATGCTTAGAAATCAAGATTGGTTCATTTTCTCTAACAAAATAAAAGCAATGTTGTTATCCTCGAAAAGGTTAATCACCAGCTCAAGAGAAAGAGCTTAAGTTAATTATGAACATGGTTTGTACAACATGGTGAGTTGGCCACCTAGATATCACTGAATATTCTTATTGTCTCAATAGCATCTCCAGCATTAATCTCACGTGGAGCTATAAAAGGTCTTGGGGGATTATGCAAGAGTTCAATATCTCCTTCAAGCATTTCAACAACTTTGTTCATGGCAGGACGATCAACAGTATTCATCTGAATGCACCACGAAGCCACGATCATCTTCTTGACAAACCTCCTATCTTCCTTGCTCGCATCCTCCATCTCTATATCGTTCCCTTCATTAAGTTGGTTGTAAACCCATGTAGGAAAGTAAATTTGGCTTAAGTGGTGTGCGAACGGGCTCATGTTCTTCCTTCTGCCTGCCATTTCCATCAATAATATGCCATAGCTATATACATCGGTTTTGTATGACACCTCTCCAATATTTTTATAGAACAACTCTGGAGCCATGTGACCCATTGTCCCTCCTGCTGCAGTTAGACCAACAATACTATCATCTGTTGGATACAATTTCGCAAGCCCAAAGTCGGATATGTTTGGGTTGAAATATTCGTCAAGAAGAATGTTGTGAGGCTTAATATCAAAATGTAAGATCTGCATGTTACAGCCACGATGTAAGTAGTCTATGCCACGAGCCATTCCATCAAACATATGTTTGTAACTCAGGGAAACAGTTCTTTCTTGTGGAAAAATGTACTTATCTAAGGAACCATTGAGCATGAACTCAAATACCAAAGAATGTTTTGAGCCCTCGACACAGAATCCAATCAGTCGCACGACATTAACATGGTGAATCCTTCCAATTATGGAAACTTCACTGACAAATTCTTGCCCACTAGCCTTAGGTGTGTGCGTCATCTTCACTGCAACAAAAGGACCACTACCACTACGCAGCTTTCTCTTTAAAGACGGTTCCATAGGCTCCTTCTCCTAGTTTTCCTTGAACTTATTAGTCACCTTCCTAATCTCAGAGTAGGAGTATTTAATTGGCAAGAGGTTGCTCTGGACTTGCAGGAAGTCTTCAATTGATTGATATATAGACAACTGTCATCTTCTCCATTTATACACTATTAATGCAATCAGGAATGAATCCACAGGAAAATCGGAATGACAGTAGTGAAACTGCATAATTTGAAGGAAAAAAAAATGGAAGGCATTAGTAAGAAAACCACATCAAATGGGTTTGAGTAAAAGCTTCAAAAGCAAATCCTTTTTCAGAATTGAAAAGTGCGCGAAGAATGCTTATCCTCGTTGAGTAAGATAAGAAGACTCACCTATAACTATTCCACCGTAAAATATAGTAAGAACTGTCAGAATAGGCAAATGGCAAAGAAACATTACGTTAAGGCAAAAAAAAATGTATAAAGACTTGGAAGGGGGATTATAATTGGAAAACATATTGCTTTAACGGCCCTCCTTCAAAGGAATGCTTAGTATAATGGAGTTATAGCACTTCAGTATCTCGCATACGTACTGCCATAGATGTATATGCTGCCTGCATTGTCCAACTATAGGAATATGAGTGAAATACAGATACTACATCTTAAAACAAGTTGCTGAGAATTGACACTTGAATTAAAGACTGTAACTGATAAGCATAAAAAGAGTGGAGAAATGAACGCAAAAGAGATCCAAATTTTCTCATAACTTCAAACAACAGACAACACAGAGAGTGGATCTAGTAACGAATGAAACTTGATCACATCTTTGGTAAGAACAACACGTTAGATTTGAAACTTGAAAGTACAGTTAAATTGCTCGGATGCTAGTTGCATCATTTAAGGAGATTTTTCTATCCTCAAATACCATATAAGTTCTACATTCATTACCACCAATTGGACTCTGAACAAACCTCAAGATTGTTGGGAAAATTTCAGAATAGTATTTTGGAGATTAGAAAGAGTATAACTTGAGGCCTGTCAAGGACACCTTTCCTTAAGGATATTCACCGGTAAAGGTGTATCCTCGGGATTCAACAGACTCTTCTAGTATAAACTAGGAGCAAAAACAAAAAGAGTAACTCAAGAAGAGAACCCAACTAAGGTTAGAAAGGAAGGCGGAATAGCTTTTCTATTCTGGTCCCTACATCTAAAAGGAAATGATTTGTGTTTATATTGCTTAAATAATCAGCACTGTTATAATGAGTGAATAACTGTCATAACTCTAATAACGGCTAGGTATAAAGGCTCATTTATATGGTATTGTGACACATTAATTTTCTGATTGGTGTGAATGTGGACATTTCCTTCATACTAATATCCAGAGGAGGAATCTGAACACTTTTTCCTTTTGAGATACCATTCTGATTTTTTTCTAACAATATTCAACCTGAGATATGGGGATTTCTATAAAACAAATAAGTCAAAAAGGGATTCCAAGTTGAACATGGTGAAATGTAAAATGCATCTTGACTTACAGGGGAGGGGAAGAACCATCCCCGTGTCATCGTAGCAGCTGTCCCTGCAACCAAAGCCATCGCCTTCAGCAAAGCAGGTATCTAGCCTTGCGTCACATTCTCTGCACAAGAAGGTATGCTTCCAAGAAAGCTCAAATCCATAACTCAGGGCACCCTCAATGCTCGATAGAGAAGTATTGTCCCCCGAGAGCCCATGAGCTGAGGCGGAGGCCACCATTTCCACTCTGCAGTTCTCTGCCAAATCCGAAATCGACATGTCCTGTCCAACGGCCACATAGCTATGACTTTGTGAATAATTTGAGGAAGAAGTCTTGTTCTGTGATCCACAGAAAGTAGTCTCCCCATGGCGCGAAGAATTTACAGTGGCTAAACAATTGACATATATAACGGGAATAATCGGATCGGAATCACTAAAAGTTGAGGAGCTAGGATAACTTGTGGTGAAATAATTGGGAAAAGAAGTTCAGTTCCTGCTCTGATTCTCCAAACCAGGGTCAATTGCCCTTATTAAGAAATTATCATAGTTGATTTCGAGCATGTTGTATTTTCTTGAATTCAAACTTATGATACTAAGATTGTTCTGGCAATCGAGCTGGAACCTCGAATCTCCACAACTCCCGGGATCAGCTCTCAATCGAAACGGGAAATTGATGTTATGATCACCACAAGAAGAACACGGAGTAATGTTTTGGGCTTCGGATATGTTTGTGCAGATTACAAGTAGTAAAAGAGTAGCAATCCAGAGCTTTCTTTTCTTACAAACATCTTATCTGCAAATCGACTATGGTGCAATTGTTCTGTCATTTTTTCTATACCATGGAGCAGCCATTTCTTCCGAGAAGATTCATCATCAATATTTGAACATTCAGCATGGCAATGTCAACTGCCTAATTATGCAAAGCTGATGTTTGTTCTGGTTATAACAGCAGGATATATCAGGAAAGTCAGAAGTCAGTTCTATACTAATTTATTCTGTAATGGTACTTTCAAAAATAGTTTACATTATCCTTCGGTCAAGAAAGTTGTAAAAAATATGCCTTCGGCCATTTACCCCTTCCACCATGGCCAATAAAACCCACGTGCCACCTCACCACCCTCCTCCAATACCTTTTCTTCCTGTTCCATCAACTGATATAACGTTGAACACGTAAACACAAATTGAGGGACTGTTTATGTATTATGCCTAAAAATATTTCACCCAACTTCTAAATCAGTAATCCCGACCCGAATTCGCAACTCTAAACCCAGATCAAATTTAAACCCAAATCTGAAAAAAAAAAAAAAAAAAAAAAAAAAAAAAACAACAACAACAACAACAACACACACAAAAAGTTAAAGTGGAGAATAATGAACACTTTGGAGCAACCCGTTTGTCAGAGAAGATTCATCAGGTTGCTTTCTTGAATCAATAGTTGGAGGAGGAGCAAGGCCGCGGTTAAACAAGCTAATTATCCACAACTGATGTTTGATTTTGTCAGGAATTAGATAGAATCAAGGCTAAAAATCAAAAGTTTGTCTATGAGTAGTCGTTCAGTGGTTTTTTTTGTTGTTTTATTTGTCGACTGGGTTTTATGGAAGTTTTAGTGCTTTGATTGGGAATTGGGCGTGATAGGAAATGGCCATTTATTTTTGCTCTTCCATCAACATATACGCCTAAGCATTTATTGCAGTGGTTTTCGAGCTATCTTGCACACACATCAAAAGAAATGATAAGTGTTGATTTGAAGCTCAGTTATCAATTTTCAACTTACTTTATTGCCTATACAGCACTAATGAAATCACTAGTGTATTTGACAAATCAATTTGATTAATTTAATTTCTTGTCCTTAGAAATCAAGATTGGTTCATGTTCTAGATAAAGTTACAACAATGCTTACAACATGGCTTGCACAACATGGTGAGTTAGACATCTAGACGTCACTTGATATTGTTATTGTCTCAATAACATCCCCAACATTAATATCACGTGGAGCTATAAAAGGTCTTGGGGGCATATGCAGGAGTTCAACATCTCCTTCAAGCATTTCAACAACTTTGTTCATGGCAGGGCGATCAGCAGGCTTCATTTGTATGCACCACAAAGCCACAATCATCATCTTCTTGACAAACCACCTATCTTCCTCACTCGCATCCTGAATCTCTATATCATTTCCTGCATTAAATTGGTCGTAAACCCATGTAGGAAAGTAAATTTGGCTTAAGTGGTCAGCAAATGGGTTCATGTTCTTCCTTCTGCCGGCCATTTCCATCAAAAGCATGCCATAACTATATACATCGGCTTTGTATGACACTCCTCCGATATTTTTATAGAACAACTCTGGAGCCATGTAACCCACTGTGCCTCTTGCTGCAGTTATACTGACGATACTATCATCTGTCGGGTACAATTTTGCAAGCCCAAAGTCAGATATTTTGGGATTGAAATTTTCATCAAGAAGAATGTTGTGAGGCTTAATATCAAAATGTAAGATCTGCATGTCACAGCCTCGATGTAGGTAGTCAATTCCACGGGCCACTCCAAGAGATATGTCGAACATTTGCTTGTAAGTCAAGGAAACAGTTCCTTCTTGCGGAACAATGTACTTGTCTAAGGAACCGTTGAGCATGAACTCATATACCAGAGCACGTTTTGAGCCCTCAACACAGAATCCAACAAGCTGCACAACATTAACATGGTGAATCCTTCCAATTGTGGAAACTTCACTGATAAATTCTTGCCCACTAGCCATATATTTGTGCATCATCTTCACTGCAACAAAAGGACCACTTCGCAGCTTTCCTTTAAAGACAGTTCCATAGGCTCCTTCTCCTAGTTTCTCCTTGAATTTATTAGTCATCTTCTTAATCTCAGAGTAAGAGTACTTAATTGGCAAGAGATTGCTCTGGATTTGCAGGAAGTCTTCAATTGATTGATACATAGATAAATGTCGTCTTCTCCATTTATACACTATTAATGCAATCAGGAAAATAAATCCACAGAAAAATCGGAAGGACAGAAGTGAAACTGCATAATTTGAAAAAGAAAATGGAAGGCATTAGTAAGAAAACCACATCCATTTTCCCAGAATAAAGGGGCATGAGTAAAAGCTTCAAAGCTATTTTTTTTTTTTTCAAAAGAAAACCAAGAATGCTTATCTTTGTCTAACAAGATAAGAAGGCTCACCTACAACTATTCCACCGTACAATATAGTAAGAACTGTCAAAATAGGCAAATCACAAAGGAAATTATGTTAGAGGAAAAAAATTGTATAAAGACTTGAAGAGGGATTATAATTGGAAGACATATTGCTTTAATGGTCTCTTTTCAAAGGAATGCTGAGTGGAATGAAGTTATAGTACTTCAGTAACTCACATACGTACCGCCATAGTAGTGAATGCTGCCTGCATTATCCAAGTATAGGAATATGAGTGAAATACAGATGCTACATCCTAAAATAAGTTGCTGAGAATTGAAACTTATAATAAAGAGGGTAACTGACAAGCATAAAAAGAGTGCAGAACTGAAAGCAAAAAAGATTCAAATTTTCTTATAACTTCAAACAACAGACCTCACAAAGAGTGGATATAGTAAATGAATGAAACTTGACAGCATCTTTGGTAAAGAATGACGCAATAAATTTGAAACTTGAAAGTACAGTTAAATTGCTCAGATGCTAGTTGCATCATTGTAGGAGATATTTCTATCCTCAAATACCATAGAAGTTAATTCATTACCAGTTACCACCAATTAGACTATGAACAAACCAAATATTCAGCCTCAGATATGGGGCCTTTTATAAAACAGATAATTCGAAAAGAGATTGTTACGAAAAGGGATTGTTAGTTGAACATGGTGAAATGTAACGTTGTAAATAGCTATTGGGTCGGGTCCACCCATAAGGGATGCAAATTAGCCCGTTAGCCCATTAGCTTGTCCTCTTCCTAAACCTTAGACTATAATGTATAAATACACCAATATGGGTGTTGGAAGAAGACAGTTTTTCCATTATAATATGACGGCTAATGTTTACACAAAATATGTTTTGCATCTCCTACAGGATATCAAGTTTGTAGAAACAAAGGAATTCATACATCTTGTGATAATTCTACTGGTGACAGGAGTTGTGGCTGCTGCAGATTCGATTCCATTAAGGAGAAACCAGTAAGTCTCCTAACTAGTAATCAGTTAAATACAACATAGTAAAAATGAATCTTGACTTACAAGGGAGGGGAAGATCCATCCCGGTGTCATCGTAGCAGCGGTGGCTGCAAGTAAAGCCGTCGCCTTCAGCAAAACAGGAGCCTTGACTTGCTTCACATTCTCTACACAAGAAGGTACGCTTCCAAGAAAGCTCAAATCCATAACTCAAGGCACCCACAATGCTCGATAGAGAAGCATTGTCCCCCAAAAGCCCACGTGCCGAGGCCCAGGCCACCATTTCCACAGTGCAATTCTCTGCCAAATCCGAAATCGACATGCCCTGTCCTATGGCCACATACCTAAGACTTTTTGAAGAAGTCTTGTTCTGTGATCCACAGAAAGTAGTCTCCACATAGCGCGAAGAATTTACAGTGGCTAAACAATTGACATATATAACGGGAATAATCGGATACGCATAACTAAAAGTTGAGGAGCTAGGATCAGTTGTGGTGAAATAATTGGGAAAAGAAGTACAATTCCTGCTCTGATTCTCCAAACCAGGGTCAATTGCTCTTATCAAGTATTTTTCATAGTTGATTTCCAGTACGTTGTACTTTCTTGAATTCAAACTTATGATAGTACGATTGTTCTGGCAATCTAGCTGGAACCTTGAATCTCCACAGTTCCCAGGATCAGCTCTCAATCGAAAAGGAAACTTGATGTTTTGAATATCACCACAAAAAGAAGTACACAGAGTAATGTTTTGGGCTTCGGATATGGCTGTGCAGATTACTAGTATAATAGTAGCAAACCAGAGCATTCTTACAAACATCTTATCTGCAAGTCGACTATGGTGAGTTTGTTCATCGGAGGTTGCTTTCTTGAATCAATTGTTGGTAGAATTAAGGCTAAAAGTCAAAAGTTTGTCTATAATTAAACGTACTGTTTGGTTTATTTTTCGACCGAGTGCTTTGACTAGGATAATACACTTACCTATTGTTTTATAGCAGTGGTTTTGGCGCTATCTGGCACGCACGTGAGATAGAAATCGTCAATGGTTGAATTGAAGCCAAAATCTCATAATTCTGTGACTTATTTTATTGCCAACTAGGGTGGTGTTCGGTATGCAGGAAAATGTTTTCCAACGAAAATGTGTTCTTCGAAAATAAGCAAATTTCTACTTATTTTCTCATATTCATTTGGGTAGCGAAAAATTAGTGAATTTTTAACTTATTTTCTCATGTTCGTTTGGTTGGTAAAAAAACATTTTCTGGAAAATACCCACCCAAGCCCCACAACTCCACCCCAACCCCACCCCCCAAGCCCAACCCCACCCCCACCCCCACCCCTAATTTTTTTTTTTGAAGTATTTAATTTTTTTCTGGATTTTCTAAACCACCACTACTCCCCCTCCCCCCCTCCCCCGATGTGGACCCATACCACACCAACCCCCACAACAACCCACCCCCCACCCTCAATTTTTTTGGAGGGGGTGGTGCGGTGTCGGGAAAGGGGCGTGGGGGTGGGGCAAAAAATCAAAAAAAAAAATCAGAACTTTTTTTTCAAAATAAAATTAATTTTTTTTGCCCGGGGGTGGGGCAGGGGTGGTTGGGGTGGGGCAGGGGGTGGAGTGGTGCAAAAAACCAAAAAAAATAAATTCAAAACTTTTTTTTAAAAAAAAAATTAATTTTTTTAGGAGGGGAGTGGGGGTGGGGTGGGGGCAGGGTGAGTGGGGTAGGGGTGGGGTGATGCAAAAAATCAAAAAAAAAATCAAAAATTTTTTTTCAAAACAAAATTAATTTTTTTAGGAGGGGGTGGGGCAGGGGTGGGTAGGGTGAGGATGCGTGGGGGGTGGGACAGGGGTGGGGTTTGATTGCGCGTGGGGGTGGGGTGGGGTGGTGCAAAAAATAAAAAAAAATTCAAAACATTTTTTTTAAAAACAAAATTAATTTTTTTTTGTCGGGGGGGGTGGGGCGGGGGTGGGTGGGTGGGAAGGCGTAGGGCTGGGGTGGGCGAAGGGGTGAGGTGGTGGCCGGTAGGAGTGGTTGGGGTGGGTAGGGTGGTTGGTGGAATGCACTTAGACTTGTTTTCCTACTTTTATTGTGGGAAGCCTATTTTCTCCATTTTTTAACTTATTTTCCTAAAAGTTAAAATGTTTTCCAAAAATTTTGACCAAACGAATATGGGAAATTGAAAAATATTTTCCAGAAAATGTTTTCCTCTATACCGAACACACCCTAGGTCACATCTTTTCTATATACTAGCAAACTATGCCCACGCGATGCACGGGGCTCAACATGATTAATTTGATTACTTAATTTAGTTAGTCTTTATATGCAAAGGATACCACGATTCTCCATAGTGAGTCTCTATATGTAAAGGATACCGCGATTCTCCTTAGTGAGTCTCTATATTTTTTTTTCTTTTAGTCTTATTTTTCCCCTTAATTTCTCAATTGTTGTTAAAATTTATCTTTTTTTGGTTATGTCCGCCTCTTTTTATATTTAGTAAGTTGACGATTTAAATATCCTACATGTCAAGTTTATAATCACAAGATTAAAAGGATATTTTATTATATTATACAAATTTTTAATTTAGGACCACAAGATAATTTATCTTTATTTCTTAAATTCCGTATCTAGTCAAACGTAGACACTTAAATTGAGACAGGGGGAGTATATGCCAAAATAAGGAAATGAAAGGACAATTGAGACACTGCGGACACATGGGAACTTAAAAGTAAACACACAAGAGGTAGTATTAATGTTAAACTTCTAAAATGTACACATGTTAGTCCTGGCTTAGAGTACAATTTCAATTGCCTTTTATACAACTTATTATTGTTGTGTTCGTCCACTTGGGCGTTTGTTGTTAAAAAAAATTATTTTATTTTGGTTATGTCCGCCTCTTTTACATTTAGTAAGTTGACAATTCAAATATCTTACATGTCAAATTTATAATCACAAGATTTAAAGAATATTTTATTATATTATACACATTTTTAATTTAAAACCACAAGATTTGAAAGTCTATCTTTATTTCCTAAACTCAATGTCTAGTCAAACATAGACACTTAAATTGAGACAGAGGGAGTACATGCCAAATGAAGAAAATGAAAGGATAATTAAGACACGGCGGACCTGTGGGACTTAAAAAGTAAATACACAAGAGGTAAAATTAATGTTCAACTTCTGAAATGTACACATATTAGCCCATGCTTAGAATACAATTTCAGTTGCTTTTTGTATAACTTATTGTTGTTGTGTTCGTCCACCTTGGGCGTTTATATATAAGAAGAAAAAAAATATAGAATAGAAAATTAGACATATATTTTTAGTAATGTGGCCAAGTAATATGGGACGAAGGGAGTACTTCATTTTTATTAATCCTTAAAGAACGTGAAAAGTCGAGTATAGTAATGTGGCAAAACAATATGGGACGAAGGGAGTACTTCATTTATTAATTCTTAAAGAATATGAAAAATCAAGCAACGTGGCCAAGAAATATGGGGCAGAGGGAGTACTTCATTTATTAATCCTTAAATAACGTGAAAAGTCAAAAGTGAAAAAGTAAAAGTGCACGGAGGAAATAAATATGTGTCGGATAATTAAAATTGAAGTGCGTACATGTATACATGAGAAAAAAATAAACATTTAGCAAAAATGTGAAAAGTTAAAAGTGAACAAGTAAAAGTTTACGGAGGAAATAAATATGTGTCGGAGAATTAAAATTGAAGTGCACACGTGTATACATGAGAAGAGAATAAACATTCAGTACTATGAAATAAAACATTCAGTACCATGACATATATTCACGTGGGATTTATTAATTCTTAAAGAACGTGACAAGTCAAAAATGAACAAGTAAAAGTCACGGAGGAAATAAATTTGTGTAGGAGAATTAAAATTGAACTGCATATGTCTATACATGAGAAGAGAATAAATATTCAGCAAGAACGTGAAAAGTCAAAAGTGAACAAGTAAAAGTGCACGGAGGAAACAAATGTGTCGGAGAGTTAAAATTGAAGTGCATACGTCTATACATGAGAAGGGAATAAATATTAAGTACTATGACATATGTCCACATGGGATGAAAAAATAATTGATTAAAATGTACAAGTTATATAGCTTATGGTACAAGCATTCATTGCGTGTACAATTTGTAAAGCTTCCGGTACAAGTTGGAAAAGCTGTGTTCATCCATCTTTCATGCTTATTTCTACTACTAGCCATATATGCCCACATGTCTATTCACTTTAATTAGCCGGTATTTAAGGTTTGTATTTTAAAAATAATTTTTAAAAATATTTTAATTGTTATTATATATAGCAACATATAGAAAATGTATTTTATATACCATCACTTTATTTATAATTAAAAAATGGAGTTTAAAAATTAAGAACATATGATGGCATTAAGTCTTTGAGATGGAAAGAGTCGAACTTTTTTCTCGTTATCATGACAATGAAAGTTGTTCATCGATGTGAAAAAGAAAATTACTAAGAATATTAGGGAAAATTAATAATTTGATTCTAAATTTTTTCTTTTAAATTCTTTAATATCCTATATGTATACCGACAGGTTGCTATCCATTAATTAGCTAACTATTCAGATCCAAACATAAGAACCATTGTTGTATATATTGAATTTTTTAAAAGCAAAACTAATAAAATATTTTATTAAATTAATTTAAAAAATATTTTATAATTTTTTATGTTAACAATTATCGAGAAAAAAAATTGTTACAAAGAATCAAAATTACAAAGATATATGTTATATCGTAAATCACCAAATTTTAATTCCGAAATGAAAATATAAAGTAATACATTTTATAAATGTAAAGAAACAATAATCAGAGACTGTAAAGGAGAGTAAAATAAGTAAAGTATTGACAAAGAAGGAAAACAAGGATAAAAGTCACTTGCTCCCTTCACTTTTACTTGTCCACATTAACATATCAAGAAAAAGAAAATTTTCTTCTTCTTATTTTACTCTTTACATTAATTACTCATTTTCAAATCATTTTCTGAGGCTATTGAGGCTATACACCAATAAATATGGATATTATGATAAAATATATACTTCATTTATTAATTCTTAAAGAATGTAAAAAGTCAAAAGTGGACAAGTTATGTGTAGGAGAATTAAAATTGAAGTACATATGTGTATACATGAAAAGAGAATAAATATCCAAGTACTACAATATATGTCCAAGTGGGATAAAAAAATAGTTGGTTAAAGTGTATAATTTATATAACTTTTGGACAAATTTGCATTGCTATTTTCTGTCCTCTCTTCACGTTTAAAGTATTGTCAAAGAAGAAAAATGGAGATAAAAGTCACTCCCTCCATTCACTTTTACTGTCTATGCTAACATATCGAGAGAAAGAAATTTGTGTTCTTATTATTAATTTTACCCTTCACATTAATTACTCATTTTCAAATCATTTTCTAAGGCCATTGAGACTTACACCAATAAATATGAATATTATGGTAAAATATATACTCCCTCCGTCCCATATTACTTGTCACTTTTCCTTTTGCATGCCCCTTAAGAAATCATAAATAAAAGATGTATTTTACTAGCTTACCCCTATCTCTCTCCAATAAATACATTCTAATCAAAATTGACTATTTTCAAGAACATTTATTGCTAAGGGTAAGATGGAAAAGATTTGATTAATTTTATCTTGGTTTTGTAAATGAACAAGTAATTTGAACATATAGCTAGGTAATATGGGACGGAGAGGGTAAGATGGGAAAGATTTAATTAATTTTATCTTGATTTTGTAAATGAACAAGTAATTTGGATATATATTTTTAATAATGTGGCCAAGTAATATGAGACAGAGGGAGTACTGCATTTATTAAGTTTTAAAGAACGTGAAAAGTCAACAAGTCAACAAGTCTTAGTGCATGGAGAAAATAAATGTGTCGGAGAATTAAATTTAAAATGCATACGTGTATACATAAAAAGAGATAAATATTCAGTACTATGACATATATCCACGTGGGATAAAAAAGTAGTTGGTTAAACTGTACAATTTATATAGCTTGTGGTACAAATTTGTATTCTTTGTGTTAGTCCTCTCTTCACACTTATATTTCATTTATTTACTGATTCTTAAAAAACTTGAAAAGTCAAAAGTCAACAAGTATAAGTACATAGAGGAAATAAATGGGTCGGAGATATAGATGGGTACAACATGGAATGCTCTATGTACAATTTGTTAATGCTATGTTGGTCCTCCTTTGGCACTTATGTATAATATATAAAAATAGAAGAAATAGAAGTAGAAATACATGGGAAGAAAATAAATATTTAAAAACGTGAAAAGTCAAAAGTGAACAAGTAAAAGTGCACGGAGGAAATAAATATGTATAGGAGAATTAAAATTGAAGTGCACACGTGTATATATGAGAAGAGAATAAATATTCAGTACTATGGCTAGAAATACATGAGAAGAAAATAAATATTTAGCAAAAACGTGAAAAGTCAAAAGTGAACAAGTAAAAGTGCACAGAGGAAATAAATATGTGTCGGAGAATTAAAATTGAAGTGCACACATGTATACATGAGAAGAGAATAAATATTCAGTACTATGGCCTATATCCACGTGGGATTTATTAATTCTTAAAGAACGTAAAAAGTCAAAAGTGAACAAGTAACAGTGCACGGAGGAAATAAATTTGTGTAGGAGAATTAAAATTGAACTGCATATGTCTATACATGAGAAGAGAATAAATATTCAGCAAGAACGTAAAAACTCAAAAGTGAACAAGTAAAAGTGCATGGAGGAAATAAATGTGTCGAAAAATTAAAATTGAAGCGCACACGTCTATACATGAGAAGGAAATAAATATTAAGTATTATGACATATGTCCACGTGAGATAAAAAAATAGTTGGACAAAGTGTACAAGTTATATAGCTTATGGTACAAGTATTCATTGCGTGTACAAGTTGTCAAGCTCATGGTACAAGTTGACGAAGCTTAACTATATATAAGGGGCAATCTCCAAAATTTGTCGTCCTCACATTGCATTTCTAGAATTTGATTGGTTGATTATATACACGTGGCTGCTACACTGCTATTTCATTGCCTAACAATCCCACTTTTAATACACAGTTTTTTTTCTTCTTTCCATTAGATGTGGGCCCCTGCAAGTTTTTGTTAATCTTCTTTTTGCCCCTTACTCTATCACATTTATGGTATGGCTTTTGTACTTAAATTCAAAATAAATAGTTTTCACATAATGAAAAAGATATTAGAGTAGCTTTTTTGTTTATTCTTTCAAATTTATCCTTTTATGATAAATTAGTTTTTCATAATCAAGAAATTATATTAAATTGGTACTATTTAATTAAGGGTTATTTAGTGAAAATGTTTCTTACTCTGTAGGGTAAGTAATCTTTTAAGGAGTGTGCCCGACCTAAAAATACCATGTAATATGAACCGGAGGGAGTATTACATTACCCTTTACATTATTTTTATTATACATTTTGATAAAATTTAGACAATTGTGGGGCCACGGTTTCGTTTTTAACTGGATTTATTAGGTCTTACTAATTACTCTCCCTTCATTTCAATTTATGTGGCATTTTTCATTTTTGAAGAGTTAATTTTACTAAACTTTGAAGCTAAATTATATTAAATCAACTTAATATTTTAAATTAAAATTAAAGTAGTATAAATTAAGTACAATTTTAACTGATGGTTGATATTTTTAAGCATAGACTATATATGAAGAACTAAATTTATTCTTGAGGTTCATTTAATGAATTTAATTTTTTCTTAATTTCGTCTAAAATTAAGCTAAATAAGAAAATGAACTAACATAAACTCTTGTAGCATAAAATATCATGGGTGAAATTAAAACTTAATAAATACCAAAAATCTATTTTTATATAAAAATAAAGAAATTATATACTCACAAATTCACAAAATTGTCCATATGGTTTATGATTATGTGAGTTGTAATTATTTATATAGTTTAGCTCATGTTACTTTACAGAATGTCGAGTCTCTTGTATCTCTTTGGTATTTGATAGTTCTCCTGCTTAACTTTCTTCTCATAAATAATTTTTTGTATATAAATTATCTATTTAGTTTATTAATTATTTTTTTATAATTATGAAGACTTATCAACAATGCATGCTTAACATGTTATCGGATTATATTAATTATGCAATAAAAAAATATGATACAAATTATGCTTCTTTAATTAATATATATATATATATAAACGTGAAGAGAGGACCAACACAGCAATGCAAATTTATATCATAAGTTATATAAATTGTACAGTTTAACCAATTATTTTTTATCCCATGTGGACATATGTCATAGTACTGAATATTTATCTCTTCTCATGTATACACGTATGCACTTCAATTTTAATTTTCCGACGCATTTATTTCCTCCGTGCACTTATACTTGTTGACTTTTGACTTTTCAAGTTAAATTGTACGGTTTAACCAACTATTTTTTTATCCCAATGGACATATGTCATAGTACTGAATATTTATCTCTTCTCATTTATACACGTATGCACTTTACTTTTAATTCTCCGACACATTTATTTTCTCCGTGCACTTATACTTGTTGACTTTTGACTTTTCAAGTTCTTTAAGAATTAATAAATGAAGTACTCCCTCCGTCCTATATTACTTGGCCACATTACTAAACTATTTTTATATCCCATGTGGACATATGTCATAGTACTGAATATTTATTCTCTCCTCATGTAAACAAATATGCACTTCAATTTTAATTCTCCGACACATATTTATTTTCTCCGTGCACTTTTACTTGTTCACTTTTAACTTTTCACGTTCTTTAAAAATTAATAAATGAAGCACTCCACATTACTAAAAATATATGTCCAAATTACTTGTTCATTTACTAAACCAAGATAAAATTAATGTTGACACCCAATTTTGTCCCGCCTTTCCCAAATATTTATTTACATTTTAGTATTTTTTGGCAAATAATTATTTATATTTTGCTATAATTATTGACTTTTATTAGATTTTAACAGCGTTTCATTGTTCTATTACAATCACCAGAGGTCATTATTCTTATCACTATTATTATTATTATTATTATTATTATTATTATTATTATTATTATTATTATTTTGTTATTATTATTACTACCAGTATTATTATTATTCGCATTTTATCATTTCAGCATTTTTTGCCATCTTATGCACACGCATCGCAATTATCTTCGCATAATTAAATAACAGCATTTATTTACTATTGACTTTTAAAATATTATTACATGGCTTACGAGGCAATATAATTTTATCTGAGCACTAATAAATACATATTTTCGTGTTTTCGCACACGGAGGTCATTTATGCAAATTTAGAAGCCCAAAATAGCACAAGAAGAATATATTTTAGCCCAACCAACTTATAATTATTTTCGGACCAGGCCAGCAATGCCCAGTCCATGTTTTCAATTCATTAACCCATTTCAAATTGACCAACCCAGCCCATTACCCGTCTGACCCGACCCGCTTTCTTTTTCAAATGAACCACTAGGGTTCTTTCCTTTTCCTCATTCACCGCCTACCCCCATCTCCTCTCTTCTCCCTCTTTCTCTCTCTCCCTCGTCTTTCTTCCAACGCCAAGAATGGCAAAAGCTCAGATGCCTTTCACCTTCCCCAGGCCTTGCATAGCCATTTCGGGGAAGGCCATTAATATTTTGTACCCTCGGTCAGTGGTCAAGGACGGAAGGTTTGTTTTCTTCCTCCTTTTTTCTGTGACAATCTGAAGGCCCTTCATGGGTTTTGTTTTCTTTCTTCCTGATTTCTGATTCAACAGCAGAAGGCCTTCGTTTTGATTTGAACATTGTTGACTTAAAATCCCGCCCAAAAGTCGAAAACCCTAGAAAACCCAAAGCTTGTCCTATAAATATGTTGTTTTGGTTTGAGGAAAAGGGGGTCTTTTTTGGACGGCGAGGTCTGATTCCATAAAATAGTTATAGTTTTACAAAAGAAAAGAAGAGATTGAAAGAGGGAAGGAAACCAGATTAAAAAAAAAAGGGGGAGAGGAGAGGAAATAGAGATTAAAATTAGATACAAAAGGAAGCTCGTAGCCGTAGCCTTATAAAAGAAAACAAAAATAAATTAAGAAAATAAATTATTCTATTCTTCTGATTTGAGACTCGAGTGGGTTTGGAGTTCGTCGCGTTAGAGTGTAGATTCGGGACCCGACGCCTCAGTTCGCTGCACTTGGAAAAGGTAATTGTTCTTCCTTTTAACTACTTTCCTTAATTTCTGATTTGTTTGCATGTTCGTTAGTTTAGTTTAGTTATGCGTTAATAGATGTTAGTATGTTCATATCTAGTTTAACGCATTTGCACATGCTTAGTTAGATGAGTTTAGTCATTCGTTTGTATAAGCATGTTTATGTGTCATGTTTTCTTTTATTGTTGTTAGTTAGTAGTAGCGTTAGTGTAGCTGCCTGTTAGTTTAGTTTAATCATTTATACATCGTATGAATTTATTTAGCTTGTTTTCTGCCTCATCAGTTAAGTGTGATTTTGGTATGGTGGCATTTCATAGTCCAATCTATTCCCTGTTTATTAGGCTCATGTGCACTGATCAGTCTCAAAATCGTGTTAATCTTGTTTTGTTTTTACCAGTTTGTGATCTCATTTTAGTCCAGTTTAGTTCCTGTCCCAATTGAACATGAGTTAAATCAAATTTTTTCTTTTTCTCTCATTAAGATGTCTATCGCTTTTATTTAGGCCTGAATACTGTCTAAAACCCCCTGTTTCCGATCGGATACTTGTTGATCCATTAGCATTATTAAAGGCTAATCTATTCGATTAGGATTAGGTATAAGCTTACTCTATGAACATCATGCGTTCGCTAATTGATTTAGGACTGCCATAGGCTGCGTATGAAGTTAAAAATCTGCTGGTCTGTGTGTGCGCGATCATGAATTTGTTTAACTCCTGTTTGGTCTGTTGTTAATCTTAGATCCTGTTCAGCCATATTTCTGCTGGTTTCTAATGAATCAAGCCTATGCTGTTAAGTAGGATCAAAACATCAGTTCATGTCTAGGCCATGTTTAGATCTCACTTGTCCTGCTTAAGTTCTGCTCATATTCTTAATCAATGTGTTGGTCTCTGTTATATTTCCATGTTCAAACACTATTAAAGCATGTTACAAATGTCAGTACTCTATTTAGCTTTGATTGCTCTTCAAGTTAGTGGTTAATCCTTGCCATGTTAGACTAGTCTGTTTTAAGTATAAACTCAGTCTTAGGCCATGTCTAGACATTGTTCATCCTATTTGAGTTTAACTTGTGCTATGGATAAGTCTGTGTGCTCTAATTACGTGTTTATGCTTAACTTATTAATGAATCTATTTGCTAGTGAGCTTACAGAGGTATGATTAATTGGATAATGTTAGTCAAATGGACTATAGGTCATCTGCAATTAGTATGAGGATTGTTATGTTGATTGAATTGTTAATCTAATGTGACATAGTATGACTAAAGGGAAGTTCTTGTTTGATTCGAGATTAAGGTTAAATCTTTACTAGTTAAAAATGGTGTATGACAGGTTTAACTGTGACAGGATCATATATTCTTGAATATTGGTTTTGAATTCACCTAACTACCCATTTATGTTTGATAGTAGCTAAGCAATAATATCATCCGAATTAACTCAGTTTGGTTCCTTTCATTCATTGTATGATCTGGCAGCTTGGTTAAGTGTTGAAAGTACTTAGTCCTGCTCTATGTCATTGGTGTTAGTTAGATGATACTTGTGTTTTTTTTTTTTTGGGGAATCAAAATCTGAAGCTTGAGTGTTAATTGAATTCTTGCTCGAACCTTCTCTTATGATGTTCTGTCTGGTACAGCTTTCATGTTCATTTCCCTCCTCATCTCAGTTTTTTTTATTTAAGCAGTAATATAGATTAGTTTGTTGACATCAACCTACGTACATGTGATTTTTGCTTTTTTTTAGAAATTAGTTTTCCATGACTCAGTTGTGATTAGTTCATGTTTTATATATTTTACCTTGTTCGTTGAGTGTATACTAATCCTTTTCCTTATCTTTCTTTTGCATTCCCATCGTATACGAGTCCGAGGGACTCGTTCTTCCTCCGCACTTGGTGTTGGGCTGAAAGCCCAACATAATCTCGCTCGAATCAACTCTGTCCGAGTCCAAACTATCCGCAGCAATTTGTTAAATTTCTGCTGGGCCGAGGCCCATCAGCAGCAAACAGACCTTAGCATTTTTAAATGGGGGCTGAGCTCATGCCCGATTGCAACAGCTCTATTTTAAAATGGGTTGAACCCGTTTTAAATTATCTATTCCTCTATCTAGTTTTGTGCATATTAATTTGTATCATGCAACTAACTCTTTTGTTTAGTTTGTTTTATTAGTTTAGATAAAACCTTAGAAGAATTAATGAGATTTAGTTTTAGTAATGGGTAGTTAGGAAAACTAATAACTAATTCCCGAGTCCCATTCTCTTTCATTACATTAAGATTATTTATAATACCTATAATATTTATATTTCTTAAAATGATTGATTTATAAAATGGCATAATTATATATTTAAGCTATAAGGAATCATAATTCATATCGACTATCTTAAAAGATTTCGAACCATCATTAATATAGATAATAATAAGTATATTTTATAAACGTTGTTTCTTTCAAAGTCCATCCAACTAAACATATTTTATACAAACCTAGTAAATAAAGTTAGAAAAATAGAAGTAAATTCATTGCCCTTTGCACTCTATTTATAAAAAAGAAAAAGTTCAGATTAAACAAAGCATATCTAATCAATAGATTTTTAAAGCTTCATTTGCATTATCTTTAATATCTTTATATCAAGTCTAGATTTTCTACATATAATATAATTTTATGTCAAGTTTAAATTGGCTAATAATTATATTTTTGCAAGCTTCTTTTATTAAAGTTTAGCAATATTTATAGCTTATTTTAAATAGCATTTGAACTCTCTCTTTTATGCAAATTATCCTCCAAGTCTTGATTAAAAATAGCATTTTTTTGTTTACACTTTTAAGTCTTATTTTAAATAAGCATTACTATATTTTCCTTCAAACTTTAGTAATATTATAAGTTATTTTCTTAAATTTAAGCATCATATTTAACTTTAATTAATTAACCTAAGTTTGACCGGTAAACCGTAGTTAGCGGATCCTAGAGGATGCCTAACCCCTTCCCTTTAGGATAATCTAGAACCCTTACCTAGAATTAAGATTAAGCAGACTATTAACGGAGGCTTAATTAAGCTTTACCTTAGTTAATAAAATAGGTGCCCTAATTCACCTTAAAATCATTAGGTGGCGACTCCTTAAAATAAGCAAAAATAGGAATCTCCAATATGTTGTACCTAGTTTAACCCGTTTAAATGGGGTATAACAATTAATTAAATCTTTTTCATCTTACCCTCTCCGTCCCATATTACTTAGCCACATTACTAAAAATATATGTCCAAATTACTTGTTCATTTACAAAACCAAAATAAAATTAATTAAATCTTTTCCATCTTCCCTTAGTAGTAAATGTTCTTAAAAATAGTCAATTTTGATTAGAATATATTTATTGGATATAGATAGGGGTAAGATAGTAAAATATATCTTTTATTTATGATTTCTTAAGGAGCGTGAAAAAAGAAAGTGGCAAGTAATATGGGACGGAGGGAGTATATATTTTACCGTAATATTCATATTTATTGGTGTAAGTCTCAATAGCCTTGGAAAATGAGTAATTAATATGAAGGTTAAAATTAACAATAAGAACAAAAATTTCTCTCTCTTAATATGTTAACGTGGACAAGTAAAAGTAAACGGAGGGAGTGACTTTTATCCCCATTTTTCTTCTTTGTCAATACTTTAAACGTGAAGAGAAGACGAATGCAAATTTGTAATAAAAGTTATATAAATTGTACACTTTAACTAACTACTTTTTATCCCGCTTGGACATATGTAATAGTATTGAGTATTTATTCCTTTCTCATGTACACACGTATGCACTTCAATTTTAATTCTCCTACACATATTTATTCCCTCCGTGCACTTTCACTTATCCACTTTTGACTTTTCACGTTCTTTAAGAATTAATAAATGAAGTATATATTTTATCATAATTTCCATATTTATTGAGGTATAGTCTCAATAGCCTCGTAAAAATGAATTGAAAATGAGTAATTAATGTGAAGGGTAAAATAAGAAGACGAAAAATTTCTGTCCCTTGATATCTTAACGTGGACAAGTAAAAGTGAAGAGAGGGAGTGAGTTTTATCCCCGTTTTTGTTATGTCCCGCATTTTTTTTTGCACATTATGATAGGTTGGAGACAAAACCATTCCGGGATGCAAAGTCGAGACTTTTGACCTTCGATTTGATTTTGAGACATAAGTTGTTCATGAATTTGTTGGCATGGAACATTTAGGAAAATTTGGGACCAAAAGTAGAATATTTGGAAGTTGAAAATCATGCAAAAATTGGCCCTTGGCCGTGTGGATTGTTAAATGGTCCCACACATTTTGTGTCCAATTTTAATTGCTCCAACACATGTGTGTGGGCCATGGACACATGTATAAGTATTACTAGTATGCAAAAGATGACTACTAGCTCATTCTTCATCATCCAACACTTAGAAAAAAAAAGACAAGAAGTTGAAGAGCACAAGAGAGGCTCTCGGCCAACCCTTGGAAATTTCAAGTCCAATTTTAGCCATCCAAAAATTATTTCTTTGATGCAAACCCACTAAGTTGAGGTCCCTAAGTAATGTGGAAGTGTTGTTCGGGTCATCCAACCACTCGTTGTGTCGATTGCAAACCCTAGGCAAATTCTCGAGTCAAGAAGAAAGGTGAGATTTAATTATGTTTTGTGTGTTATAAAGGTTGTATGCATGTTGTAGTATGTTAAATTGGATGAAAATCATGAAATATGGTATGTTGGAAGTGTGGCCGTGTAGGTGTGTGTGTGTTTTGTTGTGTTGTGTTGTGTTGAAGTAGTGAATTAAAGTCTAGTTAGCATGTTTTGATTGTTGTAGAGTGAAGAAATGGATGAGAATCGTTAGTATGTGTATGTGTTAGGTTTTAAAATGGGTCATATTATATGACAATGAATGGATTAATGTTAATTAGTATTTTAGTTGTTGTCGTTATGAGTCCTATGTTGACGATAGTAGTTGAATGACTCAAATTGATATCGTAAGCGTTGTGGGCTGAATTGGAGATTATTATGCATTTGATGTAATTTTTATATTTAAGAGAATGACATTGTTAGAATGTGGATTGTTGGTGCAAATCATGATTTGGAAGTGAGGATGGATCGTAGTTGTGTTCTCGGGTGGGGACTGTTTTCGGGTGAGTTGGAGTATTATTTGGGATGTTTGAAATGTTGTATGAATTGCTTAAAACGTCTTTGAATATTGTTGGTATGGGTTCGGGTTAGTATTTGGATGTATAAGCGTTGATGTTGGCTTGAAGGTAAGCCGTTGAATTGAATATTATGAATGTCGTTGAATGATATATAAGAGGGTTATTAATGTTATGTTGCCTTTCGGATTGATTATTGATGTTGCTAGGTTGGTTGTTGTTATTGTTATTGTTGATTTGGCCGAGTTAAATTCTCGGGGTTGGCCTATTTACAGGGGAAATGCTGCCCAAATTTCCGTAGAATTATGTCTTAGTTTGGAAATGAACTCTTAAATACTTATAGTTGACATTGGCATTTATTGATGTTATGTAGACCTCGGGGAGTCCGAGACATAGGTTGGAGTTTGGATTAGCTTGGAGAGCAGACGAGGTATGTAAAGCTTGGCCTTTCCTTCTTTTGGCATGCCTTAATCGTAAATAGGCTATGACACGAGCCTCGAGGAAATTTTACTCTCGCGATCCGACCATGTCTGTGATTCTTATTTATTTATTGGTCTTCGTATGCTTGATAAGATGAAATATTGGCCCTTATGTCTTTTGTATGACTAAGTTTCAAAAGTTGCCTAAAAGTTTGATTTTTAAGAGAATTTTGTTCCTAAATGATTCCGAAAACTACGAAAGTCCGTAACTTTCACGGCGTAACCGGATCGCTTCGATATGCTCAAAAATGATTCCATGATGTATGATGACTATGTTTTCCATAGGCGGGCCCGGCTCGGGTCGACACCCGTTCGTGGGTCCCGCAACTTTCCTTATGTACTTCTGATGACTTTTGAAAGGATATGACATGACTAGTATTCCGATTTCAAGTACGATCAGTTTACTTATCTTTTGAGTTTGTAATAATGATTCGATAATATATGATGACTATGATTTTCGTAGGCGGGCCCGGATTGGGTTGACGCTCGTCCGTGGGTCCCGCGACTTTCTTCTGTGTAGTTCTGATGGCTTTTGAAAGAATTCAGTACGACTATCTTCCGACCCCCGAATATGATTACTTATTTATTGGTCGAGTCTGAAACAAGGATTTTTATGTACGTGATTTTGATACGTGACTATGATTTCTGAAGTTCGGTTTGATATGTTCCCGAGTGATATTCGGAAGAAAAATCTGATTTGACTACTGTTTTGACTTGTAAATGCTGGTTCGTTGTGATTACCATATTAAGTCTTTGAAATTGTTTTAAACTGTATTTGGTCACTCATAACTCGTTCGTGTGTTTTGTTGTTACATTTTTCGCCAAGTCCCGGTCGGTTATGTTATTATGCGCACTATGCCGTATTCTCGAAGTATGATGTGTCCGGTTCGCCGAGCCCCTTTTCGGCCGGAACCGTGTATATATTATGTTGTTCTGATGTGTTTGGTACGCCGAGCCCCTTTCGGCCTGGTACAGCGTATATGTGCTACGTTATATGTTATATATATGGGTTCTGGAATATACTCAGTTGGAATCAGAGCCGGTGGTGGGGCAAACCTAATGGTGGGGCAAACCCAGTAGTGAGGTAACATTCCACATTGGTTTAGGCCAATCCCACATTGGTTTAGGCCAATCCCACATTGATTTAGGCCAATCCCACATCGGCTAATGGCATCTCATATGATAAGGTATGATGTTATGATGCGCTTCGGTATGTATATGCATGATCTGTATTTCAGGAGTAAGCGTGTTGGCATTCTGATTATTATAATTGTCTTCTGTGCCTCTCGTTGCATGACTTCGCGTGTCGATGACGCATTTTGGTATTCTCGGTTATTATGTGTACTTTCCGTACCTCCGTTTCGATCATGACTCGATTTGCTACTATATCTTACGCTTTGCATACTCGGCACATATTCCGTATCGACCCCCCTTTCTTCGGGGTCGCGTTTCATGCCCGCGAGGTACGGATACGCGTTTTGGTGATCCACCGGCGTAGGATTCCCATTCTCCGTCGTTCGCAGTGCTCCCTTTGTTCTGGAGCCAATATTTTGGGTATATACTCTTCCGATGTATATGATTATGTTTATTCAGGGTACGGCGGGGCCCTGTCCCGTCATCTGATTCTGTTGTTCTATATTAGAGGTCTGTAGACATAGATGTGGGTTATGTACAGTTTTGTTCGGACGCATTGTGTGAGCTGTGTTTGGGCGGCCCATCCGCCGTAAGCGACCTTATCGAGTGCACGTACGTATGTATGCTTTGATATGTTATGTATATTATGATAGCCTTGCCGGCTTTTGTACAGTATATTGGTTTGTATGCGTCAGTTTGGGGCCACGTTTGAAACTCGTAAATGTATGAGTCGTTTGTGTGCCGAATCTGGTTAATGAGCGCGTATGGGTGCCCAGCTCGGGCACTAGTCACGGCCTACGGGGTTGGGTCGTGACAGTTTTCCTTCTTTGTCAATATTTTACTTATTTTACTCTCCTTTGCATTCTCTGATTATTGTTTCTTTACATTTATAAAATGTATTACTTTATATTTTCATTTTAGATTTAAAATTTGGTGATTTATGATATAACATATATCTTTCTAATTTTAATTTCTTTGTAACAATTCTTTTTATCTATAATTGTTAATAAAACATTATAATATATTTTTAATTAATTCAAGAAAAATATTTTATTAGTTTTGCTATTAAAAAATCCAATATATACAACAAATAGAAATATTAAAGATATTAAAGAATTTAAAAGAAAAAATCTAGAATCAAAATATTAATTTTCCCTCATATTATTACTAATTTTCTTTTTCACATCGATGAACAACTTTTATTGTCATGACAATGAGAAAAAGGTCCGACTCTCCCCATCTCAAAGACTTAATTTCATCATATGTTTTTAATTTTTAAACTCCATATTAAAATTATATCTATAGTGATGGTACCTAAAATACATTTTGTATATGTTGCGATATATAATAACAATTAGAATGTTTTTAAAAGTTATTTTCAAAATACAAACCTTAAAGACTAGCTAATTAAAGTGAATAGACATATTCGACATGTGCATCGCACGGGCATGTATTGCTAGTTTAGTGATATACACCAATCATTTGTTTTGAAAAATCAATTAAATTAGTTTGATTTCTTTTTAGGGTAAAACCAACTCAAATTGAACGACCCTAGATATTCGTGAAATGATTTATTTAGTTTAGTTTCTTCAATTGAATACACAGAATACTATAGAAAGATGAAGAAGTTTGACTGGATTTCACTTGTATGAGTTTGTCCCAGGATTATTCATTGTTAAATTAAGAGGAACCATCGTGAAAACAAAAAAGTGGATTACTAATGGATGCGAATTGCCCTTCCTTTGCGATGGTCTTTAGTTTTTCCCCTCAAAATGTTGGTCTTTAATTTTTACCCTTCGCATTACAATCCTGAGTTTCGCGTAGAAATCACGATGTTCTGGGTTCGAACCTCTACTCAAGAATAAGTTAAAAAAAAAAAAAAATCGCACGCGTGTATGTCGGACCTGGCATACACTTTTTAAGGAATAACTAAAATTATGCCCGTTATGGAACATGTATATGAATATGCGTGGATCAGAAATAACTAAAATTATGCCGGACCATGCATAACTATAAGTTCCGCCTTATAAGGCAAAGTTTATGCCTTAAGGAAAAGTTCCGTTTTAGGGACATACTTTTAGTTATGCCTTAATTAAAAGTCTGCCCCATAAGGCATAACTAAAAGTATGTCCGTTAAGGTGAAATTTTTCTTAAGGCATAACTAAAAGTATGTCCGTTAAGGTGAAATTTTTCTTAAGGCATAACTAAAAGTTTGCCTTATAAAGCAAAATCTATGTTTTAAGGAAAAGTTATGCCTTATGGGACATACTTTTAGTTATACCTTAACTAAAAGTCTGCCCCATAAGGCATAACTAAACTATGTCTTAAGGAAAGAGTCTGCCTTATGGGCTCTTGAAAAAATAAATAAAGAGATTGGACCGAAGCCTCTGCTTTTCTATTTACACTACCGCTATTTATCAGTGTAAGGAAATCTGCTGTGTATATTTACACAGCAGCTATTGTACAAGTCATGTGCCCATCACTATTCTACTGGTACTAAAATAAAATATTCTATTGGTACAAAAATAAAATATTTACATCGGCCCATAATGCCACATTATGCAAGTCACGTGCTTTTATGCTTTCACGCTTTTACTTTCCACATAGTACCACATTGTGTAGACATGTTCTTTTATGCTTTTTTTTTCACGTGTTCCATCAGCCTTTTCTTTGTCACTGTGTGTGTTCCAAAGCAGCATATGGCCATTACACCATCTCATCTTCTCACTTTTAAAACCCCTCCTTTACTATGGCCGTTACACTCCCTTTTAACCTTCTGTAATTCCAACACCCCCCCTCAAATTGGAGGGGAGGAACGAACACCCAATTTGCTTAACAAGAAACGATGAGAAGAAGCGGGTAAAGGCTTCGTAAAGAGATCGGCGGGTTGAGACGAAGATGGAAGAAAAGAGAGTGAGATCAAACCATTGAGATACTGTTGCCGGACGAAGTGGCAATCAAGATCGACGTGCTTCGTCCGTTCATGAAAGACGGGATTTTTAGCGATATGTATCGCCGCCTGGCTATCGGAAAACAGAGGAATTGGAAGGGAAATGGGTAGATCTAGGTCGGAGAAGAGACGAACAAGCCATGTGAGTTCTGCTACTACTCGGCGCATGGATCGGTACTCCGCCTCGGCAGATGAAAGGGAAAGGGAGGTTTGTTTTTTAGATTTCCAAGAAATGGGAGATCCACCGAGCGTGACATAAAAGCCACTGATAGATCTGCGTGAGTCCGGGCAAGTGGCCCAGTCAGAATCGCAAAAGGCGAGTAAAGAGAGAGAAGGTGAAGAATTTAAGAAAATGCCCAGACTTGGGTCGTTGAGAAGGTACCGGAGAACATGGTGAGCAGCGTTAAGATGAGCTTTGTGAGGGTTTTGCATATACTGACTAAGGTGTTGAACGGAGAATGAGATGTCGGGACGGGTATGAGTAAGAAAATTGAGTTGTCCTATTAACCTCCGGTAAGCAGTAACATCGGAAAGAGGTTCACCCATGTTTGCTTGTAACTTGTGGTAAGGGTCCAAAGGGGATGAGACTGGTTTCAAACCGAGACAGCTTGTATTCGGAGAAGAGTTCAAGTAAAAATTTGCGTTGATCGAGGATTAGTCCCGTGGCTCGCGGATGATCTCAATTCCCAAGAAGAAATGTAGGTCACCCAAGTCTTTGATTCTAAATTTCTGAGTCTAAGAATGATTTTAATTCATCGAGTTCTGCTTTGTTGTTTCCTGTAAGTAGTATATCGTCCACATAAACTGCTAAAATTGAAATAGAAGAATTGTGCACTTTGTAGAACAGTGAATAATCATTCAATGAATGTGTAAAACCTTTGAACTTCAAAGCTGCAGTTAGACGTGAATACCATTGTCGTGATGCCTGTTTTAAGCCGTATAACGATTTCTTAAGACGACAAACTTGAGTAGGATCAACAACTTTCAAACCAGCTGGAAATTGCATATACACTTCTTCGTCTAATTCCCCATGTAAGAACGCATTATTTACGTCCAACTGGAAAAGGCCCCAACCTTTCTTAACTGCCAATGCTAGAACACATCTGATAGTTGTTATCTTAACAACAGGACTGAAAGTTTCAGTAAAATCTATGCCTTCCTTTTGTATATCACCTCTGACAACTAACCGAGCCTTGAGTCTTTCCACATTACCATTGGAGTTCAATTTCACTTTGTAAACCCATTTTGTAGGCAAAGCCTTTTTCCCGGGTGGTAAAGAGACAACTTCCCAAGTGTCATTAGTGATCAAGGCTTCTAGTTCCTTAGTCATAGCATCCTGCCAACCTGGATATAAAACAGCCTGGGAAAAAGTGGTAGGTTCTTGAATATGTGACAAAGAATTAATGTAGGATTGGTTTGAGGTAGACAAAGCAGAGAAAGCAATAGGAGACACTTCTAGAGAGGAGGTGAAACAGGATTCTGAGACATTAGAAGGGTGAATACTGTCACACACATAATCTTTCAAGTAAGCTGGTGTTTTGACTGACCTGGTTGACCTTCTAAGAGTAGTAGGATTCAGAATAGGTGTAGATGGTGTAGGAGGAACCATAGGACCATGAGAATCAGTGTTTGCCGGACTAGTAGAATGTGTGGTACTAGGAGGAGAGGGAGGTTGATCAGTTGCAGTAGGTGGAGATGGATTAGGATCATCTTCAGTAGTGAAAGAAGGTACAGAAGTATCAAGCTGATCATGAGCTAAATGTTCATTAGGTTCATCTAAAGGAAAAGTAGGCACTGTGATGGGGTTAGAAAAAAATGGAAAAATTGATTCATAGAAAATCACATTCCTGGAGATAATAAACTTTTTGGTTTTGAGGCTAAACATCTTGTATCCTTTCTTCCCAAAAGGATACCCAAGGAAAATGCATGGTTCTGCCCTAGGATCCAATTTATTTCTGCCTTGTGAAAGAGTGGAGGTAAAGGCAAAACACCCAAAACATTTCAAATGAGAGTAAGTGGGGCAGACACCAAAAAGTTTTTCATAAGGTGTTTTAAAAGACAATACTTTAGTAGGACATCTGTTAATAATGTAAGTTGCAGTCATGAGTGCATCCCCCCAAAACTTATGAGGCAAATTTGATTGGAAAAGCAAGGCTCTACAAACTTCTAGGAGGTGCTTGTGTTTCCTCTCCACAACACCATTTTGTTGTGGAGTGGCTACACATGAGGTTTGATGTAAAATTCCTTGAGAGAAAAGAAAACTAGAGCTTTCAAAACTGGATCCTAGCTCCCATGCATTATCGGATCTAATGATCTTGACCCTTTTGTTGAACTGTCTTTCTGTCATTGCCAAAAAACTCTTAAGAATGGGAAAAGCATTGCTTTTAGTGGATAATAGGAAGGTCCAAGTTCCTCTTGTAAAGTCATCTACTATGGTAAGGAAGTATTTATATCCATCATAGGTAGGAGTTTTATAGGGTCCCCAAGTATCAATATGAATTAAATCAAAAGGTTGTTTAGTAGAAATATGACTGTTAGGAAAAGGAAGTTTGTGTTGTCTAGCCAAAGGACAAACAGAACAAGGAACAGAAAGTTGTGAACACAAATTAAAGGGGATTCCATTGATATTTCTCATATTTGAAAGAGGAATATGGCCCAACCTTACATGCCATAACTGGCTTTGTGCATTACAAGCAGAATAACAAGAAACAGTGGATGAAATATCCTTCATTGAATGGAAACTAGAACTAGGAATACTACAAACTTTGGATAAAACATCCTTTTTGGAATGAAAACTTGTACTAGAATTCAGGCTGGCAAAGGTGGAAGCTGTTGGAATCCTATCTTTGAGAATATAAAGTCCATTTTGACTCTCACCAAGCAGAATTGGGCTCTTCATTGAAGGGCCCTGCATAAAACAATGAGCAGTAGTGAATAAAAGGAATTTAGAAAACTGTTTACACAGCTTATACACAGATAAAAGGTTGAAGTGGAAACTTGGAACAAAAAGGACATTATGTATAACAAAATTAGAGAACAACTTTATGGAACCTGAGTAAGACACTTTAACATGTTGAGAGTTTGGCAACTTAACAGAGATAGGTTTTGGTAGAGGTGTAAGATTAAAAAAGAAATTCTTGTTATAGCTCATGTGGTCACTTGCACCTGAGTCTATGATCCAGGTGTGTCTAGAAAAGATCTTCTGATTGACTTTAGAATTCAAAGAAAATGGACTAGGACTGAAATTCATACCAGCACAGTTTGCAGTAGCTGTGGCCTCAGAAACAGAACCTTGTTCACTTTTGTTTATATCTTTGTAACATCTGCATCACCTGGGCAAGCTGCTCATTGGAAAGCAATTTTCCTTGCACCTCCGTGTCTTTAAAAGTCTCTCCATAATCATTTGTTGAAACTGCATTTCCTTGTGCACTGTTTTGAAAATTCTTTTGCTTAGTAAACTTGAAATTAGGAGGGAAACCATGTAGCTTATAGCATTTATCAATCAAGTGTCCAGTTTTCTTGCAATATTTGCAAATGAGAGAAGATTTTTTGTTATCATAACCAATCCTTTGTCCCCTAAAATCAGTAGAAAAAGTCCTCTGTTCATTACTTGAATTTGTAGCAACAAAAGAGGAGGATTCCCCTGGATATTTTGGTGTGTTCTGGACTTCTCTTTGTTTTTCTTCTTGAATTAAAAGTGCATAAGCATTTGACACAGTAGGTAGAGGTGAAATCATTAGAATGTTTCCTCTTGCACCACAAAAGAAGTATCATTTAAACCCATTAGAAATTTAAGTAATCTTTCATCTTGCTTAAACTTGATATTTTTTTCTTTTGCTCCACATGAACATTCACAAAGACATGGTGAAAAAGAATCCAAGGTATCCAACTCATCCCAGAGTCGTTTCATCTTGGTAAAATAGGTTGCAATATCAGATGCACCTTGAGTAAGGTCACTAAGCTCCTTTTGGAGTTGAAAAAGCCTAGCACCTGAGCTTTGGCCAAATCTTGCCTCCAATTCTGCCCAAATATCTTTAGAAGTAGAATAGTATAAGACACTTTCTGAAATTTCCCTAGATAAAGAGTTTAATAACCAAGAAATGACCATGTTGTTGGCCCTAGACCAAGCTCTGTGCAGATCAGTTCCTGCACTTGGTTCTCGGGTAGATCCATCAACAAAACGCATTTATTTTTTTGCTGTTAAGGCTATCCACATTCCTCTTTTCCATCCACCAAAACTCCTGCCATCAAACACTGTATTGGTTAACAGTGTGCCAGGAGAATCAGATGGTGAAATAAAGAATGGATGAGAGGAATCAATGAGTTCATTACGTATCTTTGCTGCGCCTAAATTGGAAACTTGGGTCCCAACAGCAGCATCAGCATTTTCTGTCATTGTAACAGAGATGAATCAGATAAAACAAGAAGGAAACAAAAATTGGAATAAAGCAACAGAGGGATTCAGATTGAATGTAAACAAGAAGGAAACAAAAATTGGAATAAAACAACAGAGGGATTCAGATTGAATGCCCTGATACCATCTTGAAAAAATAAATAAAGAGATTGGACCGAAGCCTGTCCTTTTCTATTTACACTACCGCTATTTATCAGTGTAAGGAAATCTGCTGTGTATATTTACACAAAGCGGCTATTGTACAAGTCATGTGCCCATCACTATTCTCTCGGTACTAAAATAAAATATTCTATTGGTACAAAAATAAAATATTTACATCAGCCCATAATGCCACATTATGCAAGTCACGTGCTTTTATGCTTTCACGCTTTTACTTTCCACATAGTACCACATTGTGTAGACATGTTCTTTTATGCTTTTTTTTTCACGTGTTCCATCAGCTTTTCTTTGTCACTGTGTGTGTTCCAAAGCAGCATATGGCCATTACACCATCTCATCTTCTCACTTTTAAAACCCCTCCTTTACTATGGCCGTTACACTCCCTTTTAACCTTCTGTAATTCCAACATGGGCAGACTTTTAGTTAAGATTTAACTAAAAGTTTGCCCATAAGGCATAAGTATGCCGGATTCGGCATAACTTTGGTTATTCCTTAACAAGTGTATGCCGGAACCGGCATACACAAGACCCAAGCCTTACCTTGCGATTTTTTTTAGTTTATGCATGAGTGGAGGTTCGAATCCAGAACTTCAAGTATAAGATCATTTTTCAAGCGAAGGATAAAACTTAAAGACCACAAATATAAGGAGTAATATTTAAAGACAACCCCAAAAGAAGGGCAATCTGCGCAATTTTTTGTTATTAATTGGAAAACTTTGCCCAATCAGCCCACGGGCCACGCCACTTTCAATATGATAGAGTGGAATTATGACATTTTCAAGATAAATTAGGGGAAGTGCTATTTTAGTCGCCATGTTTGAAAGTCAAAGTTACTGAAAAATCCTACAACTAGCGTGTTGACCTTTAAGCACAATTAGTTTTCATTGCAAAGGGACCACTCTTTTGAATGATTTTTAATTGGCAACTAAGCAATTTGCAACTCAGCAACCATTGTTAGAGACTGTTGTTTCTCTTTCCAAGAGGAGAATGGTTCATATGCTTATTCAATTGTTTCTTCATCTAATGGTTCATATGCTTATTCAATTGTTTCTTCATCTAATTTTCTTGAGAGTAGCTGTAGGACAACTAGTAATAAACCAAGATCAATGCTCGCCAACAAGATGTGGCGATTTTGGTCCGGTTATTCGATTCCCTTTTTATCTGAAAAATCGTCAGCCAACTCACTGCGGCTACCCTGGTTTCGAACTATCTTGTACTTCAGACAATGTTACTCAATTCAAGCTCCAATTTCCAGTACAGGCATCTATCAACAACATTGACATTCCGATATCAACTAATGTTTCTGTTCAGGAAATTGATTACAAGTCACAGAAAATAAAATTATCAGACCTCAATGCTTCGTGTCTTCCCAGGCAGATTTCAAGCATAAACTCGTCTGCTTCGCTGTTTACCTTTGATCCGAACGCATATAGTGGTGTCACTTTATTCAATTGTTCCTCAAACAAAACGTACTCATCGTCTGGTCGGATCAATTGCCTTAGTGGACCTCATTATGACGTCCTTGCTTTTCGCTCTTACTATAGTATCTCTCAGTTTCCGTCTTCTTGTACAAAGATGTACAACATTTCAGATGTTCCAAACGAGGTACTTTTTGGGCCATCACAATATAGTCAAACACAGATTTATCTGCATTGGTCTGAACCATTTTGTGGGAATTGTGAAGATGATGGGAAGTACTGCAAGTTGAAATCTAATGGTTCAGGTAGTGAAACCGAATGTGTTGACATTCCAAAAGATCCTAGCAAAGGTACATCTTTAGAATTGATTTTCCCTTTTCAGTCTCTAAATTGGTACATCCTTTTACCTTTCAAACTATTCTCTGAATAAGAATCAGCAACTTAACATAGAAGTGATAAACATTGGCTTAAGAGATCAAGATTGTTAGCATTTTTTTTTTCTAAATAGCAATTACTGCAAGCTAATAATGTTATCATCCTCATTTTACAGGGCCATCAAAGAGAATTGTTGTTGCAATTGTACTAGGTAGCGTGTTTGCCTTTGTGTTGATCATTCTAGCAGTCTACAAGATTGTAAAATTGAAACTAAAGAAAGAGGATCAGAAAAGGATTGAGAGGTTTTTGGAGGAGTATAAAGCTCTGAGACCTACAAGATACAGTTATGCAGATATTAAGAAAATCACACAGCAATTCAAGTATAAACTAGGTCAAGGAGGCTATGGGAAAGTATATAAAGGGAAGCTATCAAATGAAATTCTTGTTGCGGTTAAGGTCCTTAACAATTTGAAGGGTGATGGGGAAGACTTCATCAATGAAGTGAGCAGCATAGGTAGAATTCACCATGTAAACGTTGTGCGTTTAGTTGGATATTGTGCTGATGGTTACAGACGAGCTCTTGTATATGAATATCTATCAAACGACACACTTCAAAAGATCATATCATCAGGGAATGGAAGAGGGTCATCACTAGGTTGGGAGAAGATGCAACAAATAGCTGTAGGAATCGCGAAGGGAATCGAGTATCTGCATCAAGGGTGCAATCAACGAATTGTTCACTTTGATATCAAACCACATAATATCTTGCTAGACCAAGATTTCAATCCAAAAGTTGCGGATTTTGGGCTGGCAAAGTTGTGCTCCAAGGACCAAAGTGCTGTGTCAATGACTGCTGCTCGAGGCACCATTGGCTATATTGCCCCTGAAGTTTTCTCCAGGAGCTATGGAAATGTTTCATATAAAGCAGATATTTATAGTTTCGGTATGTTGTTGCTTGATATGATTGGTGGAAGGAACAAATTTGATGATGCTGCAAATGAGGAGAACAGTAGCAGTCAGATTTACTACCCGGAGTGGATGTACAAACAACTGGAGAAAGGAGAAGAAATAACAATCCAAATTGAGAATGAAGATGAGAGCAGCATAATCAAGAAACTAGCAATTGTAGGACTTTGGTGCATTCAATGGTATCCAGCTGGTAGGCCATCAATGAAAGTTGTGATTCAAATGCTAGAAGGAGAAGACATTCCCATCATGCCCCCTAATCCATTCGGTTCAATGAATTCGCCAAACATGAGGACTACTGCAGAGGGAAGGCAATTTAGCAGTGATCTTGGAAGCAGTTTTGAAACTGGTGCAAGTTCGAATTGAGAAGATATGATGCATAATAGTTTTTACCACAAAGAACAGTATTAGACTGAAGATTAAAGATAATTAACACTACTAGCTAGTATGCCCTTGGTATATATTTGTATCAATTTGGTTGTTGTAACCTGTACTTGATAGAACTTTGAATAAAGTTGATTTCTCAAACAGCAAATTTACCTCACAAAACAGCAGGTGAGACTTGCAAGTTGCAATATGACCATTTGGCATGTAAAATGAGGATGATTACATATGGATAAAAGCCAACAACCAGGAGTGAGCACCTCATACATACATAGTGCCCAATAACTGGGAGTCCCCATTATACAAGACCAACTTCAATTCACTAAACTAAGGTGCATTTCTTGTAGTCCTTCAGTAAATTACAAGATGAAGTATAACACTCAAATGAGACTTGATTAAGGCGCTTCATTAAGGGATAATGGATTGGGCCCGGCGGAATTGCGGCAAACTGGACAAGAAGCGTTTAATGGAAGCCATTCATCTATGCAGTCCGCATGGAAACAGTGTTGGCATTCAGGAATGGTCCTTAAGGTCTCTTTGGGCTGATACTCGGCCAAGCATATTGGGCAGATATTATCATCGGGCTTGGGCAAACGTCGGCTCTCTCCCAAGGAATTTTACAGCCCATAACTACCTCTGAGACTTATGTATTAGTAATAATTATCTTTTTTTTTTTAATTATATTTGGTAGCTTAATTATTTATCAAATTACCATCTATAACTTGTTTTTGTAACTGCAGTATATTTCCCTAAAAATAAGTACCTCTCTCCCACTTCCCCGCAATCTTTTTATTTCCAAATATTTTTCTCTCACCTATCAAATCTATTTTCTCTCTTACCCCTCTTTTTCTCTCCGTTCCATCTCCTAGTCTTTTAAATTGATTTTCTCTCACCTACCAAATTTATTTTCTCCCTCACCCCTCTTTCTCTCTCTGTTGGCGCACACAGAGATTATGGAAGTAGAATTCTCTTCACAAGCAGACTCCAAGACGTGGCTTCACAAGTTAATCGCGATGGCGTTCATCTCCTTCGATTCCTCTCAAAAGAAGAATGTTGGGAATTGCTCCAGTTGAAGATATTCCCAAAAGAAAGTTGTCCTTTGGAAGAACTAATTGAAATTGGATACATAATTGCAGAAAAGTGTCAAGGCCTTCCTCTTTTTATTGTTCTAGTTCTCTGGACTTCTATCAAAGATAGAAAGATCTAGAGATTGTTGGGAAAAGTTTGAGGTAAATTTGAGTTCAAAACAGTTGATGGACATAGTAGATATGAGCTATCAGAATTTACATCCACTCAAGTCATCCCACGCCTCTAACTAGTCCAATTGAAAGTCTTTATCTCCGGATAACGTCATTTTTGTAGCAATCTGAGACAACTCGCTTCTTTCCCATGAGAACACCATTGATGAGAGTTGTGGAGCTTCATGCCCACCAAGTATTTGATAAAATGTTTCAGTGTATTTCTGTGTATTAACAAACAATATATTTAATTTTCAGTATATTATTTCGCTGCATTTCAATGTTTTTATCTTTTTTTTGGTATAAATATAGTGAATGTTCCAAATATAGAGCCGATTTTTACTACACTTTGTTTTCACGACTTTTGTATTTCGCTGTATTTCAATGTATTTCTGCATTTTGTATTTCTAATTTATGAAACAGTTTCTAATATATTTCATTGTATTCCATTGTATAGACGCATACTATAACTCTATATTTCTTAAACAATTAACCATATTTCATTATATTTCAATGTATATTTTTCAGTGATAAAAGTTGAGAGAGATTCGTAAGCTTTTATGGAAAAACAACCGTTATGCGTGATTTATGGGAAGGTTTAAATTGAATCCCATAATTTATTTATTTTTTAAAAACTGTTCCATAAATAGGGCATGATTTTACTCTTCAGTGATTTGTGTGAAATATGGTTGATTTAATTTGACTTACTATTTAAAAAGGAAAAGAATATTATGTTAAAAAAATATAGCCTATTTTTTCTCTCATAATTTTTTTTAAAAATATGTTCCAAAAATAGAGCCTAAATTTACTCTAACGTGTTTTGTATTTATTTGTCGTATTTCACCGTATTTCAAAAATGCGAGATACAATCGAAATACGACCAAAGCCTATGAATTGTAAATCTTCAACTTATAGCTATAACTAGTTAGAAGCTATTAAAAAATAGTTATTTGTGTAAGTTTTACAATATAGTTTTGGGATAGGATTCTATCGTGGGCCCATCTAGACCCACTAATGCAATGGGCTGTGGTGCCACGGTGGCTCCTAGTTCTAGTACTGGTTGGGCTCTCCTCCTGCAAGACGTTATCCTTCTACATACACAAAATAGAGCCCAACCAGGAATAACATTGCCGGTGCCCCAGCTCCCACATTTATGGCGTCTTTGCGTGCCTTTAGGTAACCCTGCAAAATATTCAAGTCAAATTCAGTTAATAAATTGGTCTAACCTAAAGTACAAGAGCAGAAGAAAAGTAAATAAGAGATGATTAATTTTTTTATTTATTTCTATCTATCTAAGTTTTGGCACACAAAGTTATTCAATACATATATGCTAGTTAGAAGTAGCAGGTATTTATTTGAATATTAAGAGACGCACGAACTAGCCTCATTCCATAGGTTTTTTTTTTTTTTTTTTAAAGGGTATGAATAATGGGGGCTTTGCTTTGAATTCACTCTTCTTTTCTTTATTGTTCTTTTTTCTTGTTCAACCTATTTCTTTGTCACTTTCCCTGTTAAAAAGAAACATAAATCACATTCCACGCATGTCCTTATAACGCAGAAGAACGGCTCCGTGATTGCGTATGTGCGACTGCTGACTCACTCAAACCCATATTATATAATGCTCCAATTCCTAAGTCAAACTTTGACAGAACATATAATGCAAGGGAAAGAATTATATCCTCCTAGTATCCCAATTTACGTATTATTTTTTTCTTTTTAATCCGTTTTAAAAAGATTGTTACATTTATTATGAAATAATGTAATCTTAAAAATTTAATTTTCTTTTTAATGAGTGTTTATAGCCACACAAATAACATGACTATGATAAAACATAATTAGAGTCGTAAAAGTGATACTATATTCTAATAATTCAAAGATAAAATGACAAGAATATAAAGTTATTGTTTCAAAAACTAAAACTAGATAACCAATTAATACTCATTAAAATACAAATAGCTAGAATAGAGTCTTCAAAATATTATCTAAACTAGAGGGATACGAAAGAAATTCTAAAACTGAAAACTATCTTAAAAAAGGATAAGTTGAACAATGCTAAAAGAATCTTGAAGAAAATATAGCATAAAGAAGGAAAATGCAAGAATGGAAGCATAGTAATAGCCTGTTTGCCAAACTTCTAAAATTTGCTTATTTTGAAAAGTATTTTGTTCAGAAGTGCTTTTCAAAAAAGTACTTTTGGTGAGAAGCAGTTTGTGTTTGGCCCAATCAATCTAAAAAGCACTTTTGTACGGTAATTTGTGTTTGACCAAAATTTTCAGAAAGTACTTTTAAATGTCAAATTACGAATAAGGACATGAATAGATTTACTTAATAATAATAGTATTATTAAGTTGATAAATACGTTAAATATTTATTATGAAAGACTGTGATTAAACTTTCATTTTTATTTAAGTAATATGAAAATAAAATAAAATTTACTTAATTCATTCAACGTAATTAAATATATCAAACGTCAGTCCACAAATATATGGAAAAAGAATCACCCCAAAAATCACATGTTATTATTAGGTTTAATTGCCTGTTTGCTCAAGCTTCTAAAAACAGCTTATTTTAAAAAGTACTTTTTTCAAAAGTATTTTTCAAAAAAGTACTTTCGGCTAAAAGCAGTTTATGTTTGGCCAATTGATTTAAAAAGTACTTTTGAGTAGCAATTAGTGTTTTACCAAGATTTTAAAAAGTGCTTCTATGTATATTTTTCTCAAAAGTACTTTTCATCTGCTACTCCCCAAAAGCACTTATTTTCTCTCAAAAGCTTGGCCAAACACCTCACTTTTTTTAAAATAAGCATTTTTTTAAAAATAAGTACTTTTGGGGGAAAAATAAGTAGGGTTATTGTGATATATATATAACTTCTTTTACTAAGGGTATTATTGCCAACACAAAAAATAAAAATTGCTTCTGCTTTTGGGGAAAAGCTATTTTTTTTAGCTTCTAAAAAACTGCTTTTGCTACTCCCCAAAAGTACTTATTTTTCTCCAAAAGCTTGACCAAACACCTCATGTTTTTTTAAATAAGCAGTTATTGGAAAAAATAAATACTTTTGGGAGGATATAAGCTTGGCCAAACATGCTATAAGAATTGGAGTACAAAACTCTTTGCTTTGTAGTTTGCACTTTGCATACAAATGTATAAAGTGTATCTGTTACTCTGTAAACAATAAGGAGAAAAGAATTATGAAATTAGGATAAACAATTAGAAAAAACTTTTGACATTTTGAGATTTTTAGTTTGAGAATTTACTATGAGTTAACTTTTGAATATATAACTTTTTAAAAAAAAATATTAAACAATTTTAGCTCAAATTTGGAAAAGTTCTTGGGGCTTACGCCCCAAATTAAATAAACGCCTAAAAGGTTGGGGCTTACGCCTACACGAACACTTGAAAGGTTTGGGCTTACACCTCACGAGTCTTACGCCCTACTTGTACGCCTCATGGCGTTTTTGGTACGCCTTGCCCCGGGCTAGCCCTGAAAACGCTGTTTAAAACACTAATATTGACTACTGAGACATTTCAAATACAGACCTTTAATTAAGCCTAAATCCCTTTTTTAATGAGACGAAACATTAAAATTTTCAAATACAGACCTTTAATTAAGCCTAAATCCCTTTTTTAATGAGACGAATCATTAAATTTTGTCCTATGGGATAATCATTTGAAACCTTTGTTTGGCCAGGGTTCAAAATTTAGAGTTCGAGGTTCAGTGTTCATGAAAGAGAGAAGTGAGGCACTTCCTCTCTCAACAATAAAAAGGGGAAAGCCTCAAATTTCAGTTATCCAATTTTCGTATAAAAAAATGCCTCCTGTACAAATAAAAAGAAAAGTTACTAGTAGAAAGAAGAAGAGCAAGTTCATAGGAAAGAAAAACCTAATTAATTTCAAGTATGGTCGCAGAATTTTATTTACTTAAATAGTAAAGTCATAAAAAAAAATTTATGGCATTAAAAGAAACTCAAATTTACTATTATACTCCCTCCTTTTCAATTTAAGTGTCTTACTTTTCTTTTTGGTTTGTCCGGAAAAAAAGTGTTTCTTTCTATTTTTAGTAAGTTGATAATTCAAACATTCTACATGATAAGTTTATAACCACAATATTCATAGGAAAGTTTAGTACATTATACACATCTTTAATTTATGACCACAAGATTCAAAAGTCTCTCTTCATTTCTTAAACTCCGTGTTTATTCAAACTAAGACGCTTAAATTGGGGGGAGGGAGTAATAATAAAATCACGAAACTATTTTTTATCTCGTTAAAATAATGACAAAACTAACAAGCCTACAATAGAAAGTGAAAAAATGAATTAATTAGTTGACTATTGAGTGCAAGTCAGTAAATAGATGACTATAGATAGTTCAGGCGAGCTTAATATTACAACTAAAAGGTATGTCGATCTTGCTATCAACAAACCTTTAACTTTACTCGTGAAAGACTCCAATATAACACAAGCTAATTTAGATAGTCTATAACCGCTCCGGGCAAAATGACCCTGTAACTTTGGGAGAAGGGGCATTGTCCTATTTTCTAATTAGGAAAGCGACACATATATAAGGAGACTAGTGATGACTTATATTAAAATGACAGAATATTTAAAGACCCTGTTAAATTTTGGTGTGCTTTATTCAGATCCCTTTAAACTATACTTGATCCTAATTACCTCTATGTACTTGTTTTTTTTTTCTTTTTAATTATAATAGTTACCCATCAATCAGTAACTGGTCCAAAACTATCCTTTCATACTTGATTTTTCTATGATTGTTACCCCATCAAAAGAAAAATACTAAAAGAATAAAAAATCAATAGTTGTATTTTAATGGAGGAATAGAGAAGATATATGGAAGGAGATAAGGAAATAACCACCGTAATGGCTAAATATAAAAGAAAATGATATTTTAATTTATTTTTTCACACATCATATTAATGCGATTGACTATCATTTTATACTCTCATGCGCCAAACGTCATTTGAGATTATACAAAAACTAAGTATAAGGATAGTTAGGATCAGTTATTGTTTGATATGATACCAATTAGTAAAACGTCAAATACGGAGAGGAATTAGGACCAACTATAGCTTAAGAGAAATCTGAATAAAGTGGCGTGTTTAAAGGTTCTTTAGGTATTGGTACGAGAAGTGAGGAAAGCATAATCTCTAGAAAAATCTCGCAAAGAAATAGAGGAAACTTCAAAAGTAAAGAAAAGGATTAATTGATGTTTGGGATATTACCGCGTTTCCGTTCACGGTTGTTTGGGGTACGGAAATAGTCACAAATGATTTCTCCACCAGAATTGGTGTTCATCATAACACATCGTCCACCACTTGACTCGCACCATTCACAAACTGGATTAACCCTTGCGAGCCTAATATCAGTACTAAGATCCACCTGTTCGGTGAAATGCCGCTCTACTGGAACAGCTATAGTTCCTATCAAGTAATTATACAAGAAAAGAAACAGACAAATGATTTTTTGCAATTCCATGGTATAAAACATTGTCTTGGCTTGTAAAATGGTAGTAGTATATGTTAAAGAAGTCTTGTTTTAAATGCATGACTAAGAGTAAATAGCCGACATTGTTAATTGTCATGATAAAGGATGTCAATATCGTATATATGTCAGCGGAACAAGAGTTGCTTTTTTTTTTGGGTCAGAAATAAGAGTAGTAATTTATTATTACAACATATACTTGGAATTTTCTCAAGGATATGTGATTGTTCTTAAAAGCGTTACTTGTTGCTCCTATGATTATTTTTCTATTCAAATAATTAATCATGAATCGTTTTTAGTCAGAAATAAGAGTAGTAATTTACTGTTAAAACAATATACTTGGAACTTTCTCAACGTTATGAGAGAGCTATTAATTACGTGCCTGTCACTCCTATGATTTATTTTTCTATTGAAATAATTCCTGGATCATTTTTCTCCTAGTATGGTTTACAGTAAGGCTGAAAGAGAATGAGTTCCTACTAGCTAGTAAGCCTTAGTATTTATCTGTATCAATTTGGTTGCTATGGATTGTAGGGAACTTTGAATAAAGTTGATTTCTCGAACCGCAAATTTACTTCACAAAACAGAAAGCGAGACTTGCAAGTTCAAGGAATCTTAGTGGCTCGGTTGGTTGTCTACCTGAACTTTCACCTTGTTGGTGATGGTTTGATTTCCGGCCTTGTAATCCCCAACCCTCTTTTTTTTAAAAAAAAAAAGAGAGAGAGAGAGAGACTTGCAAGTTCCAATTTGACCATTTGGCATGTAAAATGAGGTTGATTGCACTACTAGTTTGTACTCCAAAACCACAAGAGAGAAAATTATGGATATTTCAGTCTAGTTTTCACTAGAACATTGAGTATGACTTTCAACCAGATATTCTCTAACAACCGGCAGGGAGCACCTCATTGTACATATATAGTGCCCAATAACCGAGAGTCCCCATTATACAAGACCAACTTCAATTCACTAAACTAAGGTTCATTTCGTGTAGTCATTCAGTAAATTACAAGATGAAGTATAACACTCAAATGAGACTTGATTAAGGAGCTTCACTAAGGGATAATGGATTGGGCCCGGGGGATTTGCGGCAAACTGGACAAGAAGCATTTAATGGAAGCCATTCATCTATGCAATCTGTATGGAAAGAGTGTTGGCATTCAGGAATGGTCCTTAAGGTCTCGTTGGGCTGATACTCAGCCAAACATATTGGGCAAATTTTATCATCGGGCTTGGGCAAACGTCGGCTCTCTCCCAATGTAGTTTTGGGATAGGATTCTATCGTGGGTCCATCTAGGCCCACCAATGCAATGGGTTGTGGTGCCACAGTAGCGCTTAGTTCTAGTACTGGTTGGGCTCTCCTCCTGCTAGATGTTATCCAACATAGAAGCACGATCAGGAGTAACATTATCGGTACCCCAGCTCCCACAGCTATGGCATACTTTGCGCCTTTCGGAAACTCTGCAAAATATTCTAAGTCAAATTCAATTAATAAGTTGGTCTAACCTAAAATACAAGAGCAGAAGAAAAGTAAATAATTGATGATTAGTTTTTTATCTATTTCTATCTGCCTAAGTTTTGACAACCAAAGTTATTTAGAGCCTGTTTGGATTGGCTTATTTTAGGTGCGTTTAAGCCAAAATTGTTTTAAAGCATTTTTACAGTGTTTGAGTAAAATAAAAAAGTGCTTTTAAGCACTTGTTTTTAAGCCAAAGTAACAAAAATAAGTTAAAAGTCGTAAGCTCATCCAAACGGGCTCTTATACATAAGCTATTTAGAAATAGCAAGTTGAATAGTGATGCGCGAACTAGACCTGTTCCATTTAAAAAAAAAAAAAAAATTGAATATGGGGGCTTTGTTTTGAATTTACTCTTCTTTTCTTTAATTTATTATTCCTCTTTTTCTTGTTCAACCCTTTTCTTTGTCACTTTCCTGTTAAAATTAAGCAAGAAAGAGAAATGTAGGTTAGCATTCCACGTATGTCCTTATACATAACGAAGAAGAATGGATCTCTGCTTGCGTATGTACGACTGTCGACTCACCCAAACCCATATTATATAATGCTCCAATTTCTAAGTCAAACTTTTTCAGAACATTTAGTGCAAAGGGTAGTTATATACTCTCCTTTGGTTAAAATTTATTTGATATACTTTTCTTCTTAGTTTTATTTAAACAGATGATCATTTTTTTATGAAATATTTTAATTTTGCATTTAATGAGATGATTTATAACTACGTAAATATATTAAAGTGTTTGTCTAAAACCACAAGTTTCAAAACTTCATGTCCAATCAAATGATGTCACAACAATTGGGACGGAAGGAGTATATGCTTAGAGATGAAGAGCAAGGAAACATAGAGATAAAAAAAAAAAAAAAAAAAAAAAAAAACCACCAAAACAAAAGCCACTAAAATAGTGAAGATGGCTTATAATATTCAAATGATGGAGCCAGGTGCTACACATCAAGTTGATCCAAATTATCATTTCTTGCATCTTCTCTTCGACTATGAACCTCATGCAATGAACAGAGTCTCCAAGAGACCCTATTGACTTAAACAAGTGAAAAGAACTACGCATTGCAAGCTCAGAGAAGATTGGAATTAACAGAAATTAGTAGTACTGAGAGATCAAATAAAACCCTTTTTAATGAGACGAAACATTAAACTTTGTCCTGTGGGAAAATTATTTGAAACCTTTTTTTTGTCAGGATTCATGAAAGAGAGAAGAGAGACACTTTCTCTTCTCAACAAAAAAGCGGGAAAAGCCTCAAATTTCAGTTGTATGATTTTTGTATAAAAAATGCTACCTATACAAAGGAAAAAATTAGTAGAAAGAAGAAGAGGAATTTCATAGGATAGAAAAGCCTTACTTTCAAGTATGGTAGCTAAATTTTATTTACTTAAATAGTAAAGTCACAAAATTAGTTTTATTACATAAAAGAAACTCAAATTTACTACACCAATATAATATTAAAATTAACAAATTAATTTTTATCACGTTAAAATATCGATAAAACTAACAAATCTACCATAGAAAGTGGAAAAACGAATTAATTGACTATTGAGTGCAAGTCGGTAAATAGATGACTATGAGGTAGTTTACATGTACTTAATGTTACAACTAGAAGGTATGTCGATCTTGCTACCAACAAATGTTTGACTTTGTTTGTGAAAGACTCAATTAAACATAAGGTAATTTAGACATAATCTATAAGACTCCTCCCTGCAAAATGACCCCTCAACTTTGGGAGAAGGAATGCCATTTCCCTACTTTCCGCCGGATATCATTAAGTGGTCATGCTAGAGATAAAAACAGTCATGGATAATTAAAGTATGAGATCCTTCCGAATGAGCTAAGAGAATCTTATTTATGTCTTTCGTTTTCTTAATTGAAGAAATTATTTGGGAAATAAAACAGCAAGTACAAAATGAGTAATAATCCCCAGTAAAGACTGGGATGCTCTCCTATTTTCTGCAGAGGCAGAGCCAGAATGTAAAATTTATGAATTCTGAAATTGCCACGAACCCATAGATCATCTTAGATACTCAGTTTGCAATTACATATTTATACATATAACATACTAATGAATTTTTTGATACAAATACTATATCTAAGCAAATGCGATTATATATTTATACATACTAATGAATTTTGTGATACAAATACTATATCTAAGCAAAAGCTATTCATTAGTTCATCAAAACGCATAGCGGACGCTCTAGCTCTGCTCTTGCTTTTTCGATTAAGGAAGCGACACATATAAGGGGGATAGAGATTGTTTACTAAAAACTCATGATTCAAGATTCTATTAAATGATAACAATATGTATAGAATCTAACACCAATTTCTTGGAGAAGTAAGGAAAGCATAATAGAAAATCTAGCAAAGAAAGAGAAGAAACTTCAAAGGTTTGATGTTCGGGGATATTACCGGATTTATCATCGCGAGGCGGTGCAGGCAAATAGTCACAAAAGAACATTTCTTCACCAAAATTGGTGTCCATCATAACACATCGTCCACCCCTTGACTCGCACCACCCACAATTTGAATTAACCCTTGTGAGCCGAATATCAGCACTAAGATCCACCTGTTCAACAAAAGGCCGCTGTACTGGAACAGCTATAGTTCCTATGAAATAATTATAAAAGAAAAGAAACAGAGCAATGGTTTTTGGAAATTCCATGGGATAAAACAGAGTATTTGCTTGTAAAATGGTAGTAGTATATGTTAAAGAAGTCTATTTTTAAAACATTGTAAGAGTAAATAACCATCATTGTTAATTGTTAGGATAAAGAGTGTCAATATCGTATGTCAACGGAACAAGAGTTGATTTTTATTTTCTGGTCAGAAATAAGAATAGTAATACTACTTCAAATTACTTGGAACTTTCTCAAAGTTATGAGACTTACTAATTCAGTTGCTTGTCGCTCCTGTGATTTTCCTTTTTCTATTCAAATAATTCATGGATCGTTTTTCTTCTAGTATGGTTTACAGTAAGGCTGAACGAGAATGAGTTCCTACTAGCTAGTATGTCTTTGGTGTATATTTGTATCAATTTGGTTATTATGAATAAGTGTAAAGAACTTTGACTAAAGTGGATTTCTCAAACAGAAAATTTAATTCACAAACCAGAAAGTGAGACTTGCAAGTTGCAATATGACCATTTGGCATGTAAAATGAGGATGATTGCACTATTAGCCTGTCCTCCAAAAACCATGAGAGAGAGAAAATTATTGATATTTCTGTCTAATTTACTCAATAACATTGAGTATGATTTTCAACCAGATATTATGCAAAATAAAAGTTGTATTGGGTGAAAGGTGCACCTGGGGTTAGCTTATGAGACCGGATGCTCGATAAGTCTGGGGAATCCATCCAACCGTTTCCCACTCTTACTAACTCAAGTCACGTCCACAGACCTCGATCAAAGTGTTACACGTTGGGGTAGTAGAGAGGTCACATCACCCGTACTTTAGGGTTTCAAAAGTCTAAACTTGGCTTATATAGAGACAGCTTAAGGTAGAAGGAAGACATCATCTTGCTCACACTCTTATAACCCTTACTTTTTTTTCTCAAGGAGGCAATATACACGAGTTTAGTATTTACTCATTTTGAGCTTCTTGAATCATTGTTTACCTATCTTTGTAGCTTATTTGTGCCTTACCCGCACTCACTATTACTCTGAACCGGGCTCATTATAGAGTTCTCAGGATTGGATACGATCCACTTGTTTTCTTTCACCGGAAAACAAAAGCCAACCAAGAGTGAGCATTTCATCATACATACATATTGCGCGATAACTGGAATTCCTTTTGTTATTAAGGACGACTTCAATTCATTAAACTAAGTTCATCTCGTGTAGCGATAACGTGGATTGAAAGAACAAAGTGTACACTCAAATGAGAGTCTGATTACGGAGCCTCACTAATGGATAATGGCTTGGACCCGGGGGGAATTAGGTCATGTATACATACTTTGGTAAATAACATATTACCGTATTGAAACCAAAATTTCGGCTCTTCAATTTCGGTCTTGCTGTACTTGATACAGTTTTAGTATGTATTTTTAAACAAATTAGTGTTTGGTGCGGTATTTGATATTTTTTTCTATAAATATTGAATATCGTACCGAAATACTTAATTACATATATAATTCATATATATATTATTATACAAATAATAATTTAATTAAGGGAAAAGAGACAAATATACCCCTCAACTTTGTGATATAGAGCGAATTTAACCCCGTTAAAAAAGTGGGGTATATTTACCCTTACCGTTACAAAAATGGTGCATATTTGCCCTTTTCAGCGGATGGAGCTCATTTACCTAATTTAAAAATACTTTTCCTGAATTTTAATTAATGTAAACAAAAATTATACCCCACCCATCTAATTGGCCCTAAACGGACCCACCAAAATATAAGTACCATTCTTCTTTGCTGGAAAACTAATCGGAATACATGGGGTTTCTCCTGTTACTCATAAGCTTTTATTTAATTTAAAAAATGAGGGAGAAGGTACTTATATTTTGGTGGGTCCGTTTAGGGCCAACTAGATGGGTGGGGTATAATTTTTGTTTCATTAATTAAATTAAAAATCAGGAAAAGTATTTTTAAATTGAGTAAATGAGCTCCATCCGTTCAAAAGGGCAAATATGCACCATTTGTGTAACGGTAAGGGTAAATATACACCACTTTTTTAACAGGGGGATAAATCCGCTCTATATCACAAAGTTGAAGGGTACATTTGCCCCTTTCCTTTAATTAGTCTAAATATAAACTAATAAAAGGCCTAAAATCCTTTAGACCGAAATCTTCTTGCGGTTAAATATTACTACTATATATAAGGGAGAATACCAATTTTTTGTAGTCCTCACATGGATTTTTTGTCGCTTTTTACCCCTAATTAAAGTTTTTATTACTTTGTAAACTCTTACAAATTTTGGTAAATTTTGAGAATCTTAAGGGCTTTTTTTATGCCACTAAAGATGATGATGTCATGGAAAAGATTAATGGTCCCTACAAAACATGCTTATAAATATTTGAGTCTTTTATGAGAAATATATTAAATTTGTTTAAAATTATATATTTCCTTAAGAATTTATTATAGACACTTAAAGAATATAATTATCATGTCAATCAAATTCTATAATATAGCTTAATTATTGGATTAAAATATTATCTTTATAATACTATTTATTATTTTTTATGTTAATTACCAATTATCATTTGCTATTTAAAAATTTCTTCGTCCGGTGATAGATAAAGTTTTTTATTTTCTCCTGTAATTTTGTATCGTACATCTTTGGAAAAAATAATTAATTAACAAAGATTTTACTTAAGGTAAGATTAGGTTTAAAATCAAAAGAATAAATACAAATAGACTATCATTGTTAAATATACTTAAAAATGAATTGAAATTGTAAATTATCCTCCGAAGTATGTTTGTTAATTATGCAAATTTTACGTGCGCACGCTTTCAACGTAAAACTTATCTAATAAATTACTATATTAAAAGAGGAACTATAAAATATTATGGTTATAAAAACACTGTAGTTAAAGAAACCAAACAGTAGCAATACTAAACAATTGCAAAAAGTGGAGAATAATTTTTACCTTTTAATATTAAAATATTTTGCAAAATACCGCATAATCAAAGACAAAATAGCTAAATTCAACATAAAAACGTTATTACAATGTGAATTTCATAAAATGATTTATTAAATTAAGAAAAAGAAATAGATGTTATTTTTTAACATCCATCTTTTGGAAGGAAAATGAAAGCTTAAAGTGAGAACAATTTAATTTTATGGACATTTCAATATTTTTTCTTGTGTTCAATTTGAGAAAACATCAACAAAAATATCTTATAATATCAAGGGTCTTAATTATTTATAAGTTATCTTTAATGATTTCATCATACAACAATATTTTTTCGCAGTAAATATTCTTGATATTAATTGAATATTATAATGTTTTTTGGTAAAAAATAAGTAAGTTTAATTCAAAAAACAAATGAAATTAATTTAACATATGACAAGCCGAATTTGGATCATCGGAGATTTTAGTCTAAAAATATTTAAGTAAAGTAGCAATTAGAAAAGCCAATGTTTGGTTTATTTATTTTTTAAAATCTAATATATAAACTAAAAAATGTTTTCCCTTAACTTTCAGATAGAAGTCTATTGAAAGTATCAAATTGATGTTAGAAAAACAAAGAAACAATAGCAGAAAAAATTTACAAAATGTCTATAAATTGAATTTTGTGAGATCGGTAAGCCCGGGCCAAATGACTAGTAAAGTAAATACCTAATTACATATAGTCATATACATTACAAATTAATCTCTCAATAAATATGTGTATCGCTTCCATCCAATATATACTAGAGACAGTTTTCATTCATTTCAAGCATGAAAGAGTTTCCACCATTGCCAAAGTCACATTCTCCGCTGTATGTAAGTGAAGTCGAACAAACCGTAGTTACCAACGTACCTGTTAGAATATCAAATAATCCTAGATAACGATGGGTGAATATCTAAATATAGTTATGTAGATATAGAGCTTAGATTACTCTTCAAATTCTCTTAGGACTCTAAGTCCTCTCCCATCTGTATATTTAAAATATATGGTGTATCACTGTGAATGATCATCGATAGAAGTATCAATTCAACCTAAAGTCTTTCAGTACTATACATCACAAACCAAAATGGAGCCATACCGAACCAAAATTTTGAAAAGCATATTATACGGTACCATGAACACACTTAGGAGAATTGCGGCAAACTGGACAAGAAGCATTTAATCGAAGCCATTCATCTATACAGTCTGCATGGAAACAGTGTTGACATTCAGGTATGGTCCTTAAGGTCTCTTTGGGCTGATATTCAGACAAGCATATTGGGCAGATATTATCATTTGGCTTGGGCAAACGTCGACTCTCTCCCAATATAGTTTTGGGATAGGATGCTATTGTGGGCTCATCTAAACCAACCAATGCAATGGGTTGTGGTGCTACGGTTGAACTGAATTCTAGTACTGGTGCGGCTCTCCTCCTATAAGACCTTATCCTTCCACATATGAAACACAAAAGCCCAACAAAAAATAACATTGCTGGCACCCCAGCTCCCACAATTATAGCGTATTGTGCGCCTTTAGGAAACCCTGCAAAAAATTTCAAATCATTTTTCAGTTAATAAGTTGGTATAATTTTAAATTGCAAGAGCAGCTAAAACTACCTTATAGGAGTCTATTAAAGAAAGGGTAGTATAACGGGGAAAAATGGTTACTTTAAAAGATTTAACTATATATACTGATAATGTAATTTTTTTTTAATCATATCAATATATTTTAAACCGTTATAACAAGTAATTTTTCCACAAAAAAAAAATTATATCACTTTGGTACTAACGTACTCCCTCCGTCCTAATTTATGTGAGGGTGTTTGACTTGACACGGAGTTTAAGAAAGAAATGAAGACTTTTGAAACTTGTGGTCTAAAATGAGTCATAGAATTTGTGTGGTTGTAAATTATTTCACTAAGGGTAAAATGTGTATTTTAAAGTTAAATTATTATGGGCAATTTGCAGGAATACCTTTATTTTGGGGTGGTCTTTAATTTTTGTCCTTCGTTAGAACCCCTGGTTTCGGGTTTGAACCCCCATTCAGTAAAAAATTAAAAAAAAAAATTGCAAGGCAGAATTTGACTTACATGCGAAATTTTTTTTTTTTTTAGCCGAAAGATTCAACAGAATCTTCTATTATTGTAGGCGAAGGGCAAAAATTAAAGACCACCAATTTAAGGGGCAAAAATTAAAGGCCACCCCAAAAGAAGAACAATCCGCGCAAAAAAATGAATTATTACTAAATATAAAAGGTGTCATTCTTTTTTGGACCAACTAAAAATAAAAAGGTGTCATATAAATTGGGACGAAGGAAGTAACTAATAACGGCACACTCTCCGGATACGACATGGTGCTCACTTCTAAAGAGCCAAAAACTCTTGACATATATGAAGGTTCAATTCAGCCCTTCAATTCAATTTGCGCCCGATTTGAGTTGTTGCAACTTTAATCTCTGACTCAAAAAATGATTATAGTATGAATAATCGGGGCCTTTGCTTTGATTTCACTCTTTTCTTTTTTCCTTTTTGGTTCAACATCTTTCCTTCGTCACTTTTTCTATTAAAATAATGCAGGAAAGAGAAAAGTAAGGCAACATTCTATGCATGTCCTTATAGCGTAGAAGAAAGAGTGTGTGCTTGCGTATGTGGGGACTATTGACTCACTCAAAGCTTTAATGCTCCAATTTCTAAGTCAAACTTAGAATATTTGAGTGCAAAGGGAAGAAAAGAGTGTCCCATACAACTATTGAGTAACAGAGCACAGAGATAAAGTGCAAGGAAACATAAAGATACAAAACCACAAAAATAAAAGCCACTAAAATAATGAAAATGGCTTTAAAAGTCGGATGAAGTTGATCCAAATAATCATTTCTTGCATCTTCTTCTCTTTACTTGTCTTTTATAGTATTCGATTTAGTAGAGTTAATCGTTGGTAGCATCAAATTCTACTTCAGCACGCTTACCATAAATTCCAGGTTGCAGCTAGTAACACCAAATGTCCAATCTTAAGTCAATTTTCCCTTTTCCTTTTCTTGTAGCAATTTTCACATATTTAAAATAATATTTGGAGACTATTTCAAATAAGTGTTTCTTTATTAAATTGGCGCATTATTTCAATTCCAAACTTGAAATATAGAATGTGAAGTTTGAAAAACAAATTTTAGAAGTTTTTCAACTTTTCACTCACAAAGTTTCAACTGTTATTTCATGTCTAAATACAACTTCGACTTCAAATTCTACTAATATTTTTTAGAATCTCAACCAAGTCATGTCCAAACGTCTACCAAGTGTTTTAAACTAAAACTAAATTTTCTCACATTATAGTAACACCTAGCTAGGGTGAGTATATTCAGATACTAGAAACAGTAAGTATACCAATTAGTTTCTCTAATATTCAACAATTTTAACATTATATTGTTAGCAACTTTTTAATTGGACTATCTATCAACGACGTGAAAATGGACAAAGTCTTCAACAGGGAGGCTCTGTTGACTTAAACATGTGAAAAGAGCTACGAATTGCAAGCTTCGAGAAGATTGAATAATCACAAGGATGGGAGACTTCAAATCAGAATTTTAAGCCTAATACCCTATTAAATGGCATGAAACATGAAACTTTTATCCTATGGAATGTTTAATATTTGAAACCTTGTTTGGTCAATGCAAGAAAGGGAGAAGAAAGACTCTTCTTCTGAATAGTAAAACGGGGAAAGCACTCATAATTCAGTTATCAGATTGTTGTGTAAGAAGAAGTGCAATCTATATAAAAGAGTAAGAAAGAAAGAAGAGAAATTTCAAAGGAAAGAAAGCATAAATTTCATGTATGGTTGTACAAATTTATTCATTGTAATAATAAAGTCAAAAAATTATTTTTCGTCACATTAAGGTAACTCAAATTTACCACTCCTTTTGTCCCGATTTATGTAACACAATTGAATATCTTGACCCTCATATTCTGAATCGTCTCACATAAAGTGGGACGGAGGGAATACTATACTAGTAAAAACTTGGAACTATTTTTAGTCGCAAAATTATTTTGTCACATTAAAATAACAGAAACTGTGTGCAATAGAAAGCATGAAAACAATCAATTGTACTTAGTGTGAACTCGCAAATAAACAACTATAGGTAGCTTAGGTGTGCTTTATGTCAACTACAATTAGAAGGCATGTCGATCTTGTCATCGACAAACCTTTAAATTTGACTGTGAAAAAATCTTAAGAAACGCACAGTTTAGAGTTGAAAGAGTTTTAGTTGGAATTCAATAGCTAACAAGCCCTTATAACTTCGGGGGAAGGGGTGCTCGCTTATCGTTTGATTAGGAAAGCGAAAATCAGAGAAAATAAGAGGAAATTTCAAAGAGAAGGAAAAAGATTGATGTTTAGGGATCTTACCACTTCCACGAACATTCTCACAAATGATTTCTCGAGTATACATGGTCCTCTTCAAACCACATCGTCCACCCCTTGACTCACACATTTTACAATATGGATTAGCCCATGTCAGAAGAATATCACCACTAAGATCCGACGAGACCACCTGTTCATAAAAAGGCCATTGTACTGGTACAGCTATAGTTCGTATCAATTTACACTCTGGTCTTTCCAACAAGCTAACTCCTCTCATAGACGATGTAGCATATACCGTATAATGCAAACCACTTAAACAAGCTATTGGATTTAGCTTGATCATCGTATAATCTAAGGAGCAATTGAACAGAGTGTAATCTTGATAATAAACTCCGGAAAAAGGAGAAGCAGAGAGATTTAACTTAAGGAGTAGCTGAGGAAGGCAGTCTTTGGGGTCGTTAAGCCATATTTCTTGTGTCGAATAATTTATGGCTTGGACTGTGAATTCTCCTGATTTATTTGGTAGTCGAAGAATTGTTTCATTTGATGCATCGCACAACAGGTTGAAACCTGGATAGCCACAATCTACGGATTGGAAATTTCGTAAACGAAAAGGGAATCGGATAAGTGGTTCATTTTTGCCACATGCAGATGTGAAGCAAAATTCTGTGTTTGCGACTGTGCTACTGATTAAATAACAGAAGAGAATAAACAGAGCAATGGTTTTCTGCAATTCCATGGGATAAAACAGAAACAGAGTGTTGGTTTGTAAAAAGTACTATAGTATTGTTAATGGATACTACTTTTAAAAACATAGTAGGAGTAAATAACCATCATTATTATTTGTCATGATAAAGGGTGTCAATATCGTATGTTAACGGACCAAGAGTTGATTTATTTTGTTTGGTAAGAAACAATAGTAGTTTATTACAACTAGTATTACAACAACAATATACTTGGAACTTTCTCAAGGTTATGACTCATGAGAGAGTTATTAATAGCGTTGCTTGTCGCTCATATGAGTTAATTTTCTATTCAAATATAATAATTCATGGATCATTTTTCTCCTAGTATGGTTTACAGTAAGGCAGAAAGAGAATGCGTTCCTACTCTTTACCTAATCATAAATATTGCTACTACTTTAGTTTCATGTTCGGTAAGTATTAGTAGTAAACGAATTTATTAATTAAGTTTATTCCTCGTCAATTCTTTCTTGGTTCCATCTAATCTAATTTCGTCCATCTGGGACTATGTATCAACTTGTAATATTGTATATAACTATAACTCCTAGTCACATTTTATTTGAAGGTGATTAACTGAGCACTTAATTTTAGAACTTCCAATTTTTCTTACATGAAGGTCAAATATATGCACTCCTTCCAAATGATTGTCGATGAAAGCTCATGTGTCTTTTCATTTCTATTTTTCTTGAACTTTTATATAAGTGGATCCTAGTCATGTTATTAAAGGTAAAATAAGACTACAAACTAAATAGCTTCATAAAAGAAAACTATGTCATTCTTTTTTAAACAAAGTAAAAGCGAAAATATATGGCATAAAATGGAACAGAGGAAAAGTAATTTTACTTTTATGTCCCACTAAAAAAAAAATTCACGGTAAAGGCCAAAGCAAATAATTCACGGTAAAGGCCAAAGCACAACTAACGTTACTGATTCCATTTGATAGTCAGGTTTGGGGAGTTACTTGTAACCTTACAACTAATACTTCAGGTAGAGAGCTAGGGTAGAAGGGAGAAAAGAAAAGCTCGTATTTACTCAAAACTGGCCAGTAGAAAAAAAAAATGGAGGAAATTATTCTAGTAGAGTCAAATTCTCCTTTCTAAGATTGTGAATTGGGTGGTGGGAGGAGGAGGGGGGGCGGTGGGTGAGGGGAAGAGGGAAGGAGAAAAATCATTCATATAAAGAAAATGACCACCATTTACCAAGTCCGAATTAGAAATAGATATTGTTGTATAGAATCTTGACTTTGTAGTCATAGAGTAGGTCAATGCCTTTGTAACTAGGTTAATTGAACGTTTCATTACACAGAATGATTCAAGTCACCATCAAAGACGATAGGGCACAGTTATTTTAAGTGCAAGAGACTTATCAACTCCTTTACTTGGACGAATAGACGAATAAGTCATCTTAAACATATCCCAAACATCAGAAAACTTAGAATCATCTAGGGTGCGTTCGGTATGGAGGAAAATATTTTCCTAAAAAATGTGTTCTTGAAAAATAAATAAATTTCTACTTATTTTCTCATGTTCGATTGAGTAGTGAAAAATAAGTGAATTTCTTACTTATTTTCTCATTCGGTTAGTCGGTAGAAAACATTTTTCGAAAAATATCCACCCAAGCCCACCAACCCCAACCCCACCACCTCATACCACACACCCACCCACCCACCCCAAGCACCCACTACCCTCGAACACATTTCATCTTCACCCACCCCACACCACCACCCAACCCCACCGTTCCATCCAACCCTCGCACCTACCCACCCCCTCCCAAATTTCTATTTCATATATTTTATTTTACTTTTATAAAAAAATTACAGAAAATAGGAAATTTTTTCTTACCCACCACCCGCTATCTCTCACCACAACCCACCCCACACCAAATTTAACCACGCAAACTTTTCAAAAAAATAAAATAAATAAATAAATAAAAATTGGAGGGGCTGGAATACAAAACCAAAAAACATAGAACTTTTTAAAACTTTATTTAAGAAAAACATATTTTTTGAAGGGCATTGGGGGTCCGAGGAGGGATGGGGTGGTGTAGAAAATCCAAAAAAAAAAAAAAAAAAAAATTAAACCTATTAAAAAAATAATAATAATTTTGGGGGAAAGGAGGGGGTGTAGGAACTGTTGGGGTTTGGTGGTTGGTGAAATGCCATTTGTGGACTTGTTTTCCCTGCTTTAATTAGGGAAGTCATTTTTCTCATTTTTTAGAAACTTATTTTCCTAAAGAAAATGTTTTCCAAAAATTTTGACCAAATGAACATGAAAAAATTGGAAAATATTTTTCTTACGTACCGAACACACCCCTAATCCTCTAAAAGCTGCTATCATTAATTGAGACAATGCATATTCTTGCATCAGATAGCAAGTCCTATAATCATAGAGACAACAATTGGTAATTAAGAAGACTATTAGGTACCCATATTATCAGAAACTTCGCATTGTACAATCATGTAACAGCTGCTCTTATTCAATGCTCATTGCAACATTCAAGCATTAGAGGGGTAACCTATCAGAAAAGAAAAGAAAAAGAAAAAAAAGAACTTCGAAAAAATAACATGACTATTTTGACTGGCACCTACATTACTATTTATTCGTCTCCCCCATACCCAATAAGTGAGCCATTACCTATAATAGGGCAGTTGAATCAAAAGCAGAAACGAAGATCAGAAATCAGAGCAGCGGCCACCCTTCTCCCAGTCGCCATAGCGGGTGGGCTCAGGACCTCTCGGGCCTCCAATCTCACCAGTCTTTTTATTAATGTAACCATTGTCCCCTTCATCATTGTCGCTCTCAACTTCAGTACTCCCTTCATTTTTGTTATCAACCTTCTCCTTCTCATCCGAGGTATGAGCATCATGCTCTCCAGGACGATCCTGTTTGACTTGCACTCCTTGAGTTGTAGAGCAGATGAGTCGACTAGCTAAGTGCTTAGAAAAACCAACTCTGGATGCTGGAAGCTCCATCATCAATCTCAAGAGATGACCCATATTTCTTGCCATTTCCTATTTGCTTTGCCGAGTCTTGACCGAGACCAGAAACCTTCGGAAACAGTAAAAAAAAAATAGTGCCTGATCAGATTGCAGTTAACATGTAAACTGGCTCCTTACAAGTGCAATTCCATCTTCTCTCCTTGACTATCACCAAAAATCATTTTGAAAATGTTGCCAACTTAAAATGTCACGAGCATATGCTTTTGACATTCAAAGTCGCAATTCAATAGAGATTCATACCACAACAACTTCTCACAGGACAACAGTTCCTTCCAAAAAGGAAACAAATGAATACACACTGTATTCATCTGAACGCAAGACTTATCCTATCATGCAGAGAAGATGCTCCATGATCATTGATAGCAATAATTTTAAGACATATCTTAGGATGAGAAATTTCTATCCTCACATTTGAAAGTTTGAGAAAGTTTATAGTGAAACTTTCAAGTATAAGTTCCTTCATGACAACAACATTCAACAAGAAGATGCAACATTTAGTTGGTCAATAAATGATTCTTATCATTGTTCTTGCTTCCATAATTTTCCCAGCGTAAATCATGAGATAAATAGCAACAAGAGAAAAAGGCAATCATGACAAAACTTGTATAAAGAAAGAAAGCATATGAAAATCATCGTTTAACTGTGTCATTAGACCTTGTCTGCCACCTAAATAAAACAGTTCAAGTAAATTTAAAAAGGAATTTGTTGGGAAGAAAGCACATACAGATATGACGACAGCAAAATACAGTAACCCTACCATGGCACAACTAAGAGAACCAGAGGCAGAGATAGACAGGGAGAGCACAGTGGAAAGTAAAACTTAGAAGCTTGAAATGTTTTTCTCTTGTAAAACTTGGAAGCTTGAAATGTTTTTCTCTCTCCCCCCTCTCTCAAGTGCGTTTTAACTTTTAAAGACTGTTAATCTGGATAAGATTTGTGATTGAAGAAAAAAATCTCAAAAAAAAAAAAAAAAAAAAAAAAAAAAAAAGAGTTAATAGAAGGTCAACTAGCGAAAAATAAGCAAATAGTTGAACATTATATATACTTATGGCAAAGACTTCGTTTTCTTTAATTAAGAAAAGAAAATAAAAAGAGAAGTTAACACATGTATCCAATATTCACATAGAGAAGATGCAATTCAGAACCGCACTGCCAGACTCTTCCATCATCCCCTAAATCATAAAAAGCAATATCTGTTCACATTTCCGTAAAGGCCAACTGCATGACATAATTGTTGGGAAAATGTGGAGATAACAGGATCAAGGAGAGATGGAGAGGCTATTTTGATCGATTGTTCAACTCGAACCATTAGAATAACAATTTGGATCTACATACATCTATGCACGATAGAAACTTTAGCTATACTCATAGAATTAGGCCAACAGAGGTAAAGGATGCCATGAAAAATGTGAAGATCAGAATAGCATGTGGTCCAGATGGTATCTCAGGAGAGGTTTGGAAGTGTCTTGGGAGTAGTATGGTTCACCAATCTATTTAATGTGATACTAAGAAGTGGTAGGATGCCTGGCAAATGGAGGAGGAGTAGTCTAACTCCAATTTATAAGAACAAAGGAGATATTCAAAGTTGTGCAAATTATCGTGGAATTAAACTTATGAGTCATTTAATAAAACTCTAGGAAAGAGTGAGAGAATGTAGACTTAGGGACACTACAAGAGTGGCTGAGAATCAATTTGGATTTGAACCCAATATATCTACAACAAAATCTGTACTCTTGCTAAGAAGATAGATGAAAATTTACATCTAGAGGAAGAAAGATCTACATATGGTGTTTAAAAAACATATGGCAAGAGTACCAAGAAAAGTCCTTTGGTGGGTGTTAGAGAAAAAAGAAATTTATGTTAAATATATGAATGTCATAACAGACATGTAGAAAGGAGCCGTCACTGGAACGTGAAAACAGTAATAAGAGATAAAAAGGAGCTTTCCATAACCATGAGTTTATACCAGGATTCAACATTGAGCCATACTTGTTTACCCTAGTTATAGACGAGCTAACCAACACAATACAAGATGAGGTCTCATGATGTATGTTATTACTTGACGATATTGTGCCAACTGACGGAACCAACAAGGGTGTCAACCAAAAGCTTGAACTATGGAGAAGTACCTTAGAGAGCGAGGTTAGGATAAGCAGCTACAAGACCGAATATACAAATTAAAAGTTCAATCACCATAGGAAGAGTATAGGTGAGGTGAGATTGGATGGAATTGTGATGCCTAAATGCAAACAATTCCGATATCTAGGTTCGTTATTCCTAAAGAATAGAAATGATAGATGAAGATCTATCACATAGAAACAAATTGAATGGTCGAAATGGAAAACTGCTACCGAAGTATTATGTGATCAGACGATGCTTACCAAAGTTAAAAGTGTTGTAGCTATGCAGAAGCTAAGATGGATGTGTAATCATAGAAGATTAGACAAGATTAAAAAATGGTCACATTCGCTAGAAGGTGCAAGTAACACACAATGAGAATAAAATAAGGGAAGATCGCTTGAGATAATTTGGTCATGTCTTGCATCGACCTCCAAATGCACCGGTTCGTGGATGTGAAACCACAGTGAGTGAAGGTGTTAAAATGGAATGAGACAGGCCTAAAATCACATGGAAGGAATTTGTTCCAAAAAGACCTACAATCTCAATGTTAGTGAAAGATTGGGCACAATGTTAGAAAAAAATTTATATAGATGATACCAATTAGTTGGGAATATATTTCAGTCATGTTAGTATGTTTACTTTAGGTCTTATACTTTCTCGAAATCCTTTAACCTTATTAGAGGTTCTTATGCTAGTAGGAAATATAGAGATGCTTTTTCACTTTTATTTTGTATAATGTTGGTCTGAGATGAATTTACATGGGGAATATGGTCAGCGAGGATTCACCTAGCCAGCCCAACCTTGTTTGGGACTAAGGCGTAGTTGTTGCCCTTAAACTAGTACATCCTAGGTGTATAGCGTCTAGGCTCCACATAACAGTGCTTGAGCGCTAACAGATGAATCTGAAACAAAAACTTCAGAGACACTACCGGTTAGGCACCATCAGTTGGCGCTTAAGCACAATTAGAAGTACATGGATGCACAAAGGTGCTACCAGAAAGGTGTTCGGACAAACTCTGGTGCTTAGGTTCTACAACTGGCACCTTGACTACATCATCTAGTCATCCCGGCAAAACAATTTTTTCCTAGAAAAATTATGTCTTCAAAAGTCACCAAGAGCCATGAGGATCTCCTAATTATTCGAAAAGAATATTATAGATCATGATTCATGAGGAAATAAAGTTGGACCTAGGTTCTTTTCTATTTTCATCCTTTGGTTTTTGCGTTTAACAACTGTCCCTGAAAGCCCTCCGGGGACCTAGCCATCTCTCTCCACTCGAGTCTGAATTTTAGCAATTGTTTAACTACTCTCAGTAGAATCATACTCATCCAGCTGAGGATTGTCTAAAGTAGTGGTCAATAGTGTTGCATTTCTTGTTTCATCAATTATACAGGTAATATAATATTAGGATTTTGCGCATATTCTGCAAAATACGCCGTATATCTTTTCGCTCTAATTATATAATTCGTAAATTAACGGCCCTATAGAAGGCCAAACACCATGCATTTTGAAGTATTTCAAAATTTCAGTTTCTTTTCATCCATAACCCGTAACCCTTCATTTTCAGACACCCATTTTGGACATAACAAGCATCAAGAATAGTTCATCCCATAATTACATCATAAGTTCGGGTACAAAAGTAATGAATCAACCATATCCATGGAAGTATGTTCCTTACAGAAAGCACTAGATTTAGTAGAAAAATTCCAGCAAGGTAAAAATTCAATCATTTTTCCATGAATCTTAAACTGTGATGAATAATGATATGAAAACTTTTCTACAAGGATGATGATATGAAAACTTTCAAGAATTAAGATATATTTACGAGCCTAGTCATTAGAATCATATATTTTATTCCACAATCTTAGAAATTGAATTTCACAGTCCCATGCATGCGACATAGTAGTGCCAACTAATGCAATATTCTTTTGGCATTGAAGTAGCAAATTGTAATCATAGCAAATAATGCAACACGAGAGCAATGATAAATGCTGAAGTATATTATATTTTTATTTTTTTTTAAATGAATTATAGCACATTATCAAAAAAAGAAATGAATTATAGCAAAATCACAGAGGGAAGTACATAAATTAAAGATAAACAAGTAGGCTTGAAGACAGTAAAGCTCATTTTTAATACGTGCTGCATCATTTGAAGATAGTGTCAATTGCGCAAATTATTGACTCACCGCTTTGAAGTTTTTACAGTGGCCATCTAAAACTGATGAAAAATGCGAAGATTAGATGTCAAGAGTCACAGAACAATGAATCTCCTTCTTTACGGAATTACTTGGTCCAAGACAAAGTTGGCTAACGGTTTTAAGTACATTGTCTAACGGCATTCTACGTTACTACCAATACGGAATAAAATAGAAAATACATCACAATTGGTCGAATATGTTTACAAGGTGATATGTTTATTGGATCAACAACAAGAACATAAAGACACATGACCAGTAGTGATTATTTAGGTTTATTTGACCTAAAATCACAAAGAACGAAATGGTTTTGAATTTTGTAAACTATCAGATATAACAATAATTAGGCAAAACCCAAGAGCTGACAATAAGCAATCTCCATATAAGAAGGTGAGTAATTAAGCTTAATTGTAAGAAATTGGACGAATAAAAAACTAGGGAGAAAAGCTTAGAAATACCAATTGGACGATTGATTTTGAATATGCTGCTGCGCCTTCAATCTTATTCGTCGCCTTGTCTTTTTGGGGAAATGGAAACACAAATGGTGATGGGTTTTAACCGCAGGCCTAACTGCAATACTGATGACCGCGTGTCTCACAAATAGCCACACTCCTTACTTGTGCTGTTTAGCCTAATTTCAACGAATGTAATTTTGAGCCCATATAGCCTCTTTATTTAGTTTGTGTAGTGAAGTAAAGGTTTATTATCCAACAAGTTACAAAGTTTTTTTTTTTTTTTTCCACGACGGTGGTTTACAACCTTTCGCCAGCACATGTATATAATCTGTATAGATATAAATAATTTTATTTATTCAAGTTTAAGCAAATGGGAAGAAATTATCTAATTTTTTTTGCATCGTTAAGATTTAAACTTGAGATTTCATGATTGATTGTTCTCTTATCCTTATCAAAACAAAAAACAAATGATTGACGGTTTGAAGTGACTAGAAATTAACTTTGGTTGGCAAGAAGTCACCTTCTAAATATATGTAGTGTCGTGTTAAAAAGAAAGAAAAAACTAGTGACAAGAATTTGAATTAGTTAAATTTTCCTCTTCTTGTTTTCATTAAAATCCCACCTTATAAACTGAAGCAGAACTCCAAAAGCTTTGCCGTAATATGTTTTTTCTTTTATTATATTGGGGATTAGGAAAAGGAAAGGGCTTAGGATAGTGAAAATTAAGTCCACGTCTATTGTGTAGGAGGCTCCTATTGGGAGGGGTGTCAATGATTTTCAAAAAACCGACGTAACCGATTGAATCGTACAGTACCGAACTGATTTTAGATTTCCTTTAATAAAACCGACGGTTTTCATGCAAATTTATAATCGTACCGAATAATTGGGTTGGTTTTAAATTTTATAAAAATAAATCGAAAAAATACCGAACCGTACCGAATACATTTATATGTGTAAAATATATTCTATATATTAGATTTAAATATAATAAATATTAAAATTTTCATCTTGAGTTCGGGATGATGAAATAATTAACACCTAAAGTTCCAACTCTAAAACCTATTATATTACTCCTATTGAAATTAAATTAGTTCTAGCGTCTCGAATAGTAACCAGCTACTCTTATTGGATACTTAATCTTAGTAGTCCCAGTTCACTCCCATCTTGATTGATTTTTGCCCCCTCATGCAATATAAATTATATTTTTTTATCTTTGCTTAACATTATTTTACACTACCGTAAAATAATGAGATCAATCTTTATTCTTGTCGTCTTTCATGTTTTCTTGATTCATCACTTTTTAAACAGTAAAAATGTCTAGAACTTTAGCCAAAGTCCTTTTGAAGTATGCATGATATCGAATCTTTAATTTTTACTAGTGACTATGACATGATGTTGCTTTGTTTTAAAAAAAATCGAAAATTAACCGAACCGAACCGATACCAAAAAAAAACCGAGATAATGAAACGGTTTCAAAAAGTCTAATTTTGGTTCTACAAAGTGAAATAACCGAAAAATTGATATGATATAAATTTTATAAAATAACCACCCGAACCGTACCATTGACACCCTGCCTATTGGTATGTAAGCTCTAATTTTCCTAAAAATGAAGTAAATTTTCAAAGAGAATAATAATTGAGAATTGAAAAACTTGCAAAATATAACTAAAAACCCCCGTTATATTAATTTAGAAGGAAATTTTGCACAAACGAACTGTACATATTATTTTTCCTGTAGCCTGAGCTGGAGCTACCCTCCAAACACCAAAACGGCAATAATATAGTTTATCAACAACCAAGATGCAGCAAAAAACAAAATACTATCCCCCAACCCCGAACTCCCCCAAAAAAAAAAGAATTAGAAATTCTCAACTAATCCCTATCCTATATTCCACAGCTGACTTGCCTCAGCTTTTGATTTAACTATGTGCTTCTTTTCTTGGGATATTATTTGAAGGAAAATCCCAAAAGACCCTCTACCCCATAATGTCGTTATTAATTTGTTTTTTTGCAAGTGTCTTATGTCACGACTGTTTGCTGCTTCTTGACCAATTCTTGTTGGCTAGCCACATCAACGTCCTCGTCATCCTTCATGAGAAACTTGTCAACTTGAGCAGCTGCTTGCCGCCCTTCGGAGATGGCCCACACCACCAAAGACTGTCCCCTGCGACAGTCTCCTGCTGCAAACACTCCATCCACACTTGTCGAGAAGCGTCCATAATCAGCCTTGAAGTTAGACCTGTTGTCCTTGTCTAGTCCCAGTTTGTCTGCTATTGTCTGAACAAAAATCAAACACGAGAACAACCAGTTGATATTTACTAAAATATCCTCCGAGAACCACGAAGAAAGAGGAAATTAAATCGAAGTCACATTAAATACTTACCGATTCAGGACCCAGGAACCCCATGGCTAGCAGAACCAGATCAGCCCCGATAATTTCTTCAGAGCCTTCTACTTCCTTGAATTGGAATCTTCCACTGGCATCTTTCTCCCATTGTACACGTATCACCTCCAATCCTTTCACATTTCCGTTCTCATCTCCAATGAAGCGCTTGGTCAAAACCTCGTAGGATCTTGGATCCTTACCAAACTTTGCAGCAGCTTCCTGATGCCCATAATCTACACGGAAGATACGAGGCCACTGCCAACAAAGAAAAGCAAAGGACGTGTCACAAAGACATTCAGGAAGTTGATGAAAAAATTGTGAACGAAAGTTCCATGATCACACTTTATAATCCTAACTCGGACTATAAAGCCAATTCTAGAAACTTTCCTGAGTTAGTATAAAAGCATCATAAAGCAAGCGTCTAACTGAATAAGAGGCTCCAGATTAACCAAAACAAGATCAAACCTGTGGCCAAGGATTTCCAGGAGCCCTAGTGTTTGGTGGCTGAGGGAGAAGCTCTAAATTAACTACACTGGTGCAGCCATGGCGAATAGATGTTCCTATGCAATCTGTTCCAGTGTCACCTCCACCAATAACAACCACCTTCTTGCCCTTGGCTGAAATGTATTTTCCATCCTGCAGATTGCTATCAAGCAAGCTTTTTGTGTTTGCATGAAGGAACTCCATGGCGAAATGGACTCCTGAGAGCTCTCGTCCAGGAACGGGAAGGTCCCTACCAATAATTCAACAAGTAGTTTGAGTGAGCAATTACTAATTCAGATAGGACGCTGAACCAAAATTGATACGATACTATCCATGGTACTCACCTTGGCTTTGTGGCTCCAACAGCCAAAACAAGTGCATCATGATCTTCCCGAAGGCGATCCAAGGAGTACTCAGGATCATTTCCGACATTTGCATTGACCACAAATTTCACCCCTTCCTTTTCCATAAGGTCAACCCGCCTCTGAACGACATCAATTTTGTCAGTTTTCATATTGGGCACTCCATACATCATCAGACCACCAATCCTATCAGCACGTTCAAACACGGTGACAGTATGACCCAATCTATTTAACTGATCAGCAGCAGCCAGGCCTGAGGGTCCACTTCCAACAATGGCGACACTTTTCCTGTCAGAATGAGAACAATTAGAATGTGAGCTATCAAATAACTACTATAAAAATCGGACAGTACAAGCACAACTTTTTTCAGGCATAAAGTAGGATGGGGGTGTGTTTGTGTGGTACAGTGCAAGCAAGTGATGAACCCATACCCGGTTCTCTCAGAAGGAGGTCGTGGCACCATCCACCCTTCATCAAAAGCTTTGTCAATAATGGCACATTCAATGCTTTTAATAGAAACTGGATTCTCAATGATACCAAGCACACAAGACCCTTCACAAGGTGCGGGGCACACCCGACCAGTGAACTCAGGGAAGTTGTTTGTCTCAAGAAGCCTATCCAGTGCTTCACGCCATCTATTCTGATACACTAACTCATTGAATTCTGGTATTTTGTTTCCAAGAGGACATCCGGAGTTCTCCTGCAAAATATTTTACATAACATAGTCAGCTCAGATTTTGGCCGTTTGTATTTCATTATGTGTATCAATCACCCCATATTTCATCATTAAAATTACCTGATGACAAAAAGGGGTTCCACAGTCCATGCAACGAGCAGACTGTGTCGTAAGGAGTGGACTGGGTTTTGACTCTTCCATAACCTCTTTCCAGTCCTTCATCCGAACATTTGGATCCCTGTATGACACACCCTCTCGCTCATAAGCGACAAAACCTCTATGCTTGACTGCATCAGCAACTTGGGTGGGCCTCTTCAATGTTTTCTCCTCTTCAACCTGCAAAGACCATACATATATAAGGCTGCAGTACATATTGTAAAGCATCTCACAGCATCTAGATATCCACATGTGATGCTAAAGACAATAAAGTAATTAATGGACAAGTCAGGTTTCCAATACACAAAATTTCTTCCCAAATAAAAAGTGCAAAGATGCGTTAATATATATAATATATAATATATATCTGCATTCATGAGCAATCTATAGAAAATAATATAGAATCTTTCTGGAATATGATGAAATACTACAACGGGAATTCCAAGGCAGCTCTATTAGAAACACCAATACTCCATAGATGAACTAACCTGACTGGATTCATCCTTAGATGCAGCTGCTAACTTCTTCAGCTCTTCAAAGGCATCTTTCTCCTTCAACTCTGCCTCTTCTTGCTCCTCCGCTTCCTTGATGGCACGTTCTTTACGTTCTTTTGCTGCTTCGGTAGCTTCCTCCTTTTTCATGCTTGCAAGAACACGTTTATAATCTCTGGGGAAGACCTTGATAAATCTAGGCAAAAGATTATCAAAGTCAGCAAGAACTTCTTTCGCCAGTAGGCTGTTTGTGTGACGCTGGTGTTGTTGTATCATCATCTTCAAAGTCATGATATCATCATCTTCTTCAACTTTATCGAGATCAACCAGCTCTGAATTGCAACGAGAGTGGAACTTGGAATCCAAGTCAAGAACGTAGGCAACGCCACCACTCATACCAGCAGCAAAGTTTCTTCCAGTTTTTCCAAGTACTACAACTGTACCACCAGTCATGTACTCACAGCCATGATCACCAACACCTTCTACAACAGCTTTGGCCCCCGAGTTACGAACACAAAATCTCTCTGCCGCCATCCCACTAAAGTATGCCTCCCCACTTGTTGCTCCATAAAGAGCTACATTTCCAATCACAATATTTTCCTTGGGGTCAAACTTGCTTCCTTTTGGAGGATAAACAATGACTTTGCCCCCCGATAAACCTTTACCAACATAATCATTGCTGTCTCCTTCAAGCTCTAACGTGATGCCAGGGCAAAGAAAAGCCCCCAGACTCTGTCCTGCACTTCCATTAAGCTTGACGTGAATGGTGTCTGCAGGAAGTCCTGCGAGGTGATAACGCTTGGTCACTTCATGACTTAGCATAGTTCCAACAGCACGATTTACATTACAGATTGGACTTTCAATATATACAGGAAGACTTTTCTCCAAAGCAGCTTTGGAAAGGGCAATTAAGTTGTTATCTAAAGCCATGTCCAAACCATGATCCTGTTTCTGTATACAATATTGGGCAGCTTCAGGCCGGATATCAGCAGCAGGTCGAAGCAGTAGGGATAGATCAATATTCTTCAGTTTGTCATTGTCCTTGACTAAATCTTTATCCATTTCAAGCATGTCTGAACGGCCAACCATTTCAGTAAGTGTTCTAAAACCAAGTTGAGACATGATTTCTCTCACTTCCTCTGCCAGCATGAAGAAGAAATTTATGACATGTTCTGGTTCTCCAGCAAACTTCTCTCGAAGAATTGGATCTTGAGTGGCAATCCCCACAGGGCAAGTGTTTTTGTGGCATTTTCGCATCATTATGCAGCCAAGTGTTATGAGGGGAGCAGTGCTGAAACCAAACTCCTCTGCACCAAGAAGAGCAGCAACAGCTACATCTCTTCCAGTTTTCAATTGGCCATCCGTTTGCAGCACTGTTCGGCCACGAAGGTCATTAGCCACTAACGTTTGATGTGTCTCTGCAAGACCAAGTTCCCACGGAAGCCCGGCACTCTTGATGCCGGTCCATCTTGAGGCACCAGTCCCTCCATCATGACCAGAGATCAAGACATGATCAGCATGTCCCTTGACAACACCGCTGGCAATAACCCCAACACCAGCTTCAGAAACCAACTTGACACTAACACGTGCCCCTGGATTTGCATTCTGTAGGTATAAAAGGGCAATATCTCAGGATCATTGAATAATAAATCAGGAAATACTTTCATCGTACAAAGACGAGAGATTTTAATACCTTAAGATCATGAATCAACTGCGCAAGATCCTCAATCGAGTAGATATCATGATGAGGAGGAGGACTAATTAGTCCAACTCCAGCTGTGGAGTTCCTAGTGACAGCTATGTCACCAATGACCTTGTGTCCAGGAAGTTCACCCCCTTCTCCAGGCTTGGCTCCCTGAAAAATACAACGAGAAGTGAATAGATGTGTAACACATACACGGAAAACTTTACTGTTCATATTTATCTCACCAAATGCCAAATGCAGATTTCAGTTAAAGAGGCAAAGACACCTATAGGTGCTTTGCAGATGCAGCATCATCTGTCCATGAACATAAATTCATAAACAAGAGAAACCTCTATTCCAATTGGAATACAGGATCTGATAGGAATGGACCAACACATAATACAAACATGACGATGAAGGAAAATAACCGTAAATGAAATATATTGCAGTGCGCATGTAAAGTGTACCTGAGCCATTTTTATTTGTAGCTCGTCAGCATTTGTGAGGTAATAACTTGAGACTCCAAATCTACCACTTGCAACCTGCTTAATTGCACTTCTTTTTGGGTTCCTTGAACCATCAGGAAGAGGCTCCATCCGAGAAGGCTGCTCACCACCCTCGCCTGTTCAAAATTAGGTACAGCTTTCATCTTACAGTAAAGAAATTCCACTACCCAAGGGTAAGAACTGGTGCCCTCACAAAAGAAAGATCATTGTCAACATTCCATATAAGCACAACATACCTGTGTTAGATTTGCCCCCAAGTTTGTTCATTGCCACAGCAAGAGTAGCGTGCGTCTCCAAGGAGATTGATCCATAGCTCATGGCTCCAGTGACAAAACGTTTTACGATCTCACTTGCTGGTTCAACTTCTTCTAGAGGAACTTTCACCGCTCCCTCTTTGAATTTCAAAAGTCCCCTCAAATTACATTGTCTATTTAGTTCCTGTACACGCTTAGAATATTCTTTGTAGGCAGCTACGCTATTAGATCGTGCAGCCTCCTGCAATTTTGCAATGGCAAGTGGATCATTAAGGTGAATCTCACCACCTTTTCTCCAATGATAATCACCAGGATTAGGGAGTGCCACAGCTTCTGCACTCCCTGGAGCCAAGGCTCGTGATGGAAATGCAAGTTCATGCAGCTTGAGTGCATCTTTGGCAAGTGCGTCAAAAGTTGCACCCTCCACTCTGCTAGGAGTTCCACTGAAACACCGCTCCATCACTTCTGATGAAAGGCCAACTGCCTCAAAAATCTGAGCCCCCTTGTACGATGCCAATGTTGATATGCCCATTTTTGCAAGAACCTTCTGCATGCCATAATTACTTGCTTTGAAGTATTTCTTGACAAGCTCATCCTTGGAATGGAACTCACCAGTTGACTTGGGTGGGATTTTTCCATCAACCTGTAGTCTCCATATAGCTTCTACGGCCAAATAAGGGCATATAGCATCAGCACCAAATCCTACCAATGTACAGAAATGGTGTACTTCTCGTGGCTCAGCAGATTCAACAATCAATGCAACACGAGTTCGCTCAAGCTTTTTAACTAAATGATGATGGACAGCACCAACAGCCAATAACGAGCTCACAGCAACACGCTTCGGCGAGAATGCTAAGAAGGTTAAGAAGTAAATGTTAATGCTATGTGATAAAAGAGATAAGAACCTACATACAGCGGAATGACAGATTTAAGAAACCAAGAATAAGAGTAGCTTTCTGAAAAGATTGGTACCTCTGTCAGAAAGTACAATTGCTGTATAACCCTCCTGAATTGCATTGTGCGCTTCAGAGCAGATCCTGTCTAAGGTCTCCTCTAGACCTTTTGTACCACGGTCTCTGGAGAAGGTAATATCAAGAACCTTACTGCGCCACCCTCTGTAGTTCATCTTCTTCACAGCTTCCATTTCTTCTATGGACAAAAGAGGCCCCTTGAGTGAGAGGCGGTGACATTGTTCTTCAGTGGTCTCTGTCAGATCTCCTTCAGGACCAACCATACATTGCATAGAGGTAACAATTTTTTCCCTGATAGGATCAATAGGAGGGTTTGTGACTTGAGCAAACATCTGCTTGAAATACTCAAATGTAAGCTTCTCTCTATTAGACATCACTGCCAATGGAGCATCATTCCCCATTGAACCAAGAGCTTCAACGCCATCTTTTGCCATTGGGAGTAGCAGCATTTCTAAGGCCTCTATAGTGTAACTGCATAAATAGGTCAGTGATTAGACTACTTTCTCTACGTTAAAAAAAATTCTGAGGTATTTTCAGTCCTTGGCAAAAGAGACATACCCGAAGGCCTTTAATGGAGCCAATAAACCGTGAAGACCCATATTTTCCATATTGTCATCATCACTTGCCGCCTAAAATTTTAGAAGAACAGATTGATAAATAAAAAGGCACTTAAAGAACAACTAATAACAACAAGCACAATTAACAGCAGAGAAAGGGGCAATAACAAGAGATCCAGAGAACTAAATTAGTATGAGACACAACACTTACAGGCAAAACTCCAGCAATGGGTGGAGGGACCCTGTAGGAATAATTTACAGAGTCAACAATGTCTTTCAGCTCTATCTTTTGCTTTTTAAGCCACTGTCCATAAGGTCTTGCAAGAGAGTACTGCTGCTTCAAAGCATCATCATCTACAACAACATGGTTCTCAAAGTCCACCAGAAGCATCATTCCAGGGTTTAGTCTACCTTTTCTGGATACATCTTCAGGTGGAATATCAACTACTCCAACTTCACTTGCCATAATAACCCTGCCACTATATGTGACATAAAAGCGACCTGGACGCAGTCCATTCCGATCTAACGTAGCTCCAAGATAGCGCCCATCAGTAACTGCAAGGCAGATTTCCACATTAAGCAAACACTATAATGGAAAACCTCATTCGTATAAGAAATCTGCTAATTCCTTGAGGTCTATTACATACATGATATAAGAGCAGGTCCATCCCATGGTTCCATGAGGGCTGAAAAATATTCATACAATGCCTTCCGGGATGGATCCATGTTCTTGTCATTTTGCCAGGCTTCAGGAATCATCATCATTACAGCTTCTGGGAGGCTTCTACCAGCTCTAAGCAGTAGCTCAAGTACACCGTCAAAAGCTCCTGATAAATGGAGATCAAAATCAGATATTGGACAATCAAGACAAATATCTGCTACGAGGAAAATTAACTACAGCAGGTTCAGATGTTGACTGTTCTGAGGTGCAGAGAGGTAGTATATGAACCTGAGTCAGATGAACTGGCATCAACAATGGGCAAGAGTTTTTTCATTTCCGTCTTTGAAAGGCCAAGCTCTTTGCATTTAAGAAGACCCTCACGAGCCCTCATCCTGAATAGACAAAAGTAACAAGTCAAACAAAATAGCCAAAGCCCAGAACAAAGTTTAAATTCAATGCAGATGACAAATTAACAGGAAACAAAGCAATATAAGTAAAATAACAAAATCCTATGTAAGATTCTTCCTCAGCTCCTGGGAAGGCATGCGAGCCAATATACAGTCAATATGATACTCCAGAACACAAAGGGAACAACAGAAGATATTTGATGCAAAAGGGAGGAATCAATCATGTGCATCCTTCAGTGAAACCAAATTATCTAAACTATCTCTGCAGTTCACGAGATCAATCTTAAATGAGATACATTAAGCTCTGTATATGCTATACTACAAAATGCAATTCTGCAGGGAACTTACCAGTTCACATTGCCTCGAAGTGTGTTAATTTCACCATTATGGCCCAAGACACGCATTGGCTGAGCACGATCCCAACTAGGGAAGGTATTTGTAGAGAACCTAGAATGCACCTACACCAGAAACACCCAAAAGAATTAAATTTGGAAGTTCCAATTTTCAGAAAAGAAAAACAAAGATGCCGAGATATGTCTTCTGAATGCAGACATAATTGAGCTTAGGCACTTTGAAGATTGTGGCAGTGACAGGACACGTCACATTGAACCCTAGTCTAACCTTGAGCACACACAAATTCCTCCACATGATTTAAGTGGAGGTTTTATCGTTAACAACATATGGCAGAGAGCAGGGCACATTATTTACTTCATAATGAGTTTCCTTACCAACTCACCAAAGAGTCCAAACGGGCATCCAAATTCAAATTGTGATCAAGGGAGTGGAAGAACTTAAGAGATCATTACAAACTTCAATGCCTCAGAAGTCATTCCTCAACCTTGCATCTCTTCAGTTTACTGGTTGATCCCATGCTGTTCGTTGTTGAAGTATGGAGTCAGTGTACAAATTAAAAGAGAATGGATAAAATATTTACCAGGGCCATGTAGCTCGTAAACCTTTCATTGCCCAAATCTGCATAGTAGTATTCCTTCAACTGATTCGGCTTCAACTGACCTTTGTAAACAACAGTCCTGCATTAAAGGATATACAATTTCAAAAATTAGCCACAGCACTTGACAGCAAAGAGTAATGTATTCTGAGTCTCCGAAACAAACCTTGACGAAAGAGAGCATATATAGAAATCTTTCACGCCACCATGTTGGAGGTTTAAAGCAGCTCGGATAGCTACCATTGAGACCCTCCTCAAAATATACATCTGTAGAGGGAACGTGTTCAGAATGGGCGGTGGATGATAGTTGATAGATTAAATAAATATTAAGTACTAACAAATATACTACTTCAGTAACAGACAGCTACCTGACGCTCAAAATCCACCCTTGACCGAGGAGTCTGTGTCAGAAATACTTGCTCAATGATGGGCTCCGTCTGCAAAGCAGACTTACCCAGTCCTGAATTATCTGTAGGGACTGGACGCCATCCAAGAACTGTATGTCCAAGCGACTCAGCCACCTGTTGAAGAAAGAATCAAAAAAGATAATCAGAAAACATAATAACGTAATTGACCTAACTAAATACCAAGTCCTTCACTAAATCATCGATAGAGCCGGAGTTCACCTTAGTAAATACAATTTTGCTTTGCTCCCTTCTGCTGTCAGAGGTAGGCAGGAAGAACATACCAACTGCATATTGCCCAGCTGGTGGTAGCTCAAATCCCGCCTCACTAGCTACCTGATGAAAGTAGCAAAGATACACACAACAACAAAGGGTTAGTTCAGATTTCAAGCTACAAATGCTTTCAGTATTCAATTCTCATTAATATTCCATTTCTGGTTGTCAAATAAAATAATATGTATCAATAACACCTTCAAAAAGAACACATAATGAAGAGAATATCCTTCTTATTATCACTTGTTCAATTAACAATCTCTTTCCTTGCCTCTCAAAAATTAACAATCTCTCTCTTGTTATTTTCGTTGTATTAATTTAAATTATAAAAAGTTTTTAAAATTAAAATCCCCATATTAATTAAAAAGAAGAATGAAATATTTATTTATATATTAAATATTTAGAATAGCACCAAAAAAACATAATAATTAGCAGACCACCATGACAATTCCACCAACCATGAATAGTACAAAAACAAAGAAGCAACCATCAAAAATCATCAAATTAATAAGTCATAACAGGTTTCAAGAAGATCAATTGAGTAAAAATGATCTTAAACAAAAGCAGTAATTCTGAGCAGTAAAACTAAATTACCTCCTTGTAGAAGTCATGAGGCAAAGCCACAAGAATACCAGCACCATCTCCAGTATTAGTCTCACATCCACACGCGCCTCTATGAGACATCCTCACTAACATCTCAACAGCATCAGTAACCTACACACATCACCAAAAAACATAAACATTATTACAGACCTAAACAGAAACATCAAAAAAGGAGACTTTAAAGTAGTTGTTTTTTTTTTACCGTTTTACGGCTACTTTCACCGGAAAGTTCAGCAACAAAACCGACCCCACAAGAGTCCTTATCGAACGACGGATCGTAAAGCCCGAGAGGCTTTTCCGGAACCTGAGACAATGCAGAACGCACCACGACCCTTAGCTTAGGAGCCCGGCCCGGCCCGTCTGATTGCCAAAGGTGCAACCTTTCAGCCCGAAGTTTGGCTCCGTAAAACTTGTTCTCGAAACCGGTAGTCGTCCTCTTAATCACCGAGCTTCTAGCGGCCAGGGTTCGGCCCATACCAAGACCGACCCGGCCCAAAGGCATAGCATTCAATTGATGGCCCACAAGACTCTTAACCGGTGATGGTATAACCAAGCCATTGTTTTTGGTCTGAAGTACAGAACTTGAAGCAATCGACATGTTTAAAACACCAAGTTCGAGTTTTTTAACCAGTCTTTTAAGATAGATTTTTTATATATAGAGGTACAGATACTTTTTTACCCAGAAAAAAGAAAAAGTTGAGATCTTTATGAATAAACAAAGCGTTTTAATGGAACCAAGATTCTCAAAGCGTGAAGGAAAATCTCAGATCCGTTGTTTAGGAAGATCAAATCAGTCGATTTTTTAGCAGATCACGTGAAAGATAGACGGATAAATAAAAAGGTTGGCGGTGGATATATAGCATAAAAAAGGGTAGTCGAACTTTTCAAGAAGTAGCCGGAAAAGGGATTGTTTTACAAAAAAAAAAAAAAAAACACACAGATGAAAATGGGGGAAAAGAGAGAGAGAGACCACAGCGTCACAGGGTAGGTGGCGGAGCTCTGCACTCTTGTACGTTTTGGGGGATGGGCGAGTTGGCTTTGTGTTTGGATTTATAGATGAGAGATAGGACTAAGTTGGCAGTAGGGTGGCGGGTTGAAATGGGTCCCACTTGAGTATGTTTTATTTTTGTTTTTTTGTTTTTGAAGATATGAAGAAAAACGTTTTTCCGTGTTTTAAACCAAATCTACCACTGATGATAAACGAGGAGTGTGTTTCTCTTATCGTCAACTTTATTATTTAACTCGTGAAATGCGGAGTAATGAATGATATGTATCTTATGTGCAAATTTTGGGATGAAAATCACTTACAACCTTCCGTTTAAAAAAAAAGTGTGAATTTTCCTCCATCATTGAATAATAGATATTTTTCTCTAATTGTCTATTTTACCTTTTACAATTTTAATCCCTAGTTATTAATGTCTTTTTATATCATACATTACCTAGATATATTTCAAATAATTTTATATTTTTATTATAATTTAACTTTATTAACATTACAAAGAGAAAAAAGTATTATAATAAGTATTAGCTTACTGGTGTTATTTTAATATTACATGCAAAAAAATGTACGTATATATGTATTTCACTTTCTTTTCTCTGTGTATATGTGTGTGTTAAAATTCATTCTTTCATATTCTTTATCATGTATATAGAATTTTAATTTCTAATTGTCATTAATGAAAAAATGAAAGTGTAATTAAAAATTCATTTAAAGTGTGTGTATGTGTGTGCAGAGACATAGAGAGAATCTTTTTGAAATTTACTATGAAATTTACCTCTATTTATAATATAATTATTTGTATTACTTACGTTGACTATATGTTTACAAAGTTCTTACGCCTTTTTTTTCTCTATTAAATAAATATAGTTTTGAGGTTTGATTATTGTTCATAAAAATCCTTGATACAAGCAAGTTTTTTTTATTCCATTGTTTTTTCATTGTTGAACGTCATTAACTTTATACGTTTGATTAGTATTTCTTACCTTTTTTTAAACTAAAAATAATATTTATTTGCTCTATAGGCAAGTTCATAACATATGTTAAAATAAGAAAAAGATAAAGGTTAATAACATAAAACATAAATAGTCATTTAGAAAGTCGGTTGAGATATAAAAGAGAATGTCTATTTATTCGTAGAGACATTTTGATTTTTAAAAGTGAAATTGAGAGATATAAATTATTTTTATCCATAAACTTTATAACTTACTATGTATCCATCAATTCATTTTTTACGTTTCAAAATATATTACGGATACTAATGTATGATTTGATGTAGATGGAATGTAAAATATTTTTGTCGATCCTTACCCCAATAAAAGTAGGGGCTGTCTGGATAATATCATATAAAAATAAAAAGCTAGTACTTTAAGTATTTTATGTTCGGAAATAAACAATCTCACTTGAACATAAATTGAAATTTGGTGAGATAAATTTTTTGTTTATCTACAGTATCAGTTTCTATAATTTTATTAGTTAATCTTATTTACTTGAAATACTCCTTAAAATTAGATTTTCAACTTCAAACTTTTAATTTCAATTTGAAAATTAGAAAAATGAACAAAATTGTAGAAACAAATACTATTGTTTTACAAAACATTTATTATTAAAAAATATTATTTTCAGCCAAACGCCTACTCAAACTTCTTCCTGCCACGTGTTCAAAGAGGAGCCCTCCTATGCGGCACGCGACAACCGCTCATGGTGGGGCCTCACCGTTGCCCGCGACTTGCCTTTGAGGTTTGCGGTGTTGGGTTAAAATAGAATGCTATTTATAGCCGCCTCTAGGCTCGGTCCCAAGCCTCCGTGGCTCCGCACGGTAATTTATTTGATTGTCGACATGTTTTCAGCTTCTTTTTTTTCTCTTTGTGGGACCCGATGTTTTTTCTCAGGTGAAAATGACTGAAACCTTCTACGTGGGACTTGACCAACGGACCGTTGGGAAGGTTTTAGGTCATTTAAATTCTTACCAAAAAGAAGTTGGTAGTGTTTTCTTAATTTATTAATCTAGTTTAATTAATTACATTTACGAAGCATTGCATCATCTTCTTTTTGGATTTTTCATTGGTAGATAAAGTTGTAAAAATCGATTCCTACTTTTTATTTTTTTCGATCAGATTATTAGAATGAAATGATTGTACCCTATTGTCTACCTAGAACATTTAATTGTACAAAATTCATTTTTAGTACGAAGTGCCACATCTGGGACGTCTAGCACGGTACTCCTAATTATTACATTCTACAGTAGTTCTTACTAATAAGATCAACGAATTATAGTTTCTTTAGCTTTGAATTAATAATCAGTCAATTTTTAGCTTGAACAATAAACTTTCAGTTTAACATAGACTGAACATATCAACAGTACGTACTCCATTATACCAATATAAGAACATCCAACGGGAATTAGTTTTATAATTCACATTCACATAATTGATTTAAATGTATTAGAGAAAATACTTATTTATCTGCTTTAAGCAAAACTAAAATTATGAAAGGCTATAACAATTCGCAACTTCCAAATATAATAGTAAAAACAAAACAAAAGAAAAGTTTAGAAATCTCTAACCACTTCTGAATTGTGATATTGATATACATAAAAGATAAAGCATACTTTAATTTATAGATATGAGCAAACAAAGAAGTTAGCCGCTGGGTACCTAGTATACGTTTGAGCCAATCAAGGGATTGGATAGTAGTAAACGGAACAGCCGATGATGGCTTGATGACTAATCATTTCTTAATGCTAATTATAGTCGTTTCATCGAAAAAGTCATAGCCCTTATATGTATGTGTATATATCTATCTATCTATCTCTATAATGTTAATGTACAAAAACGTAAAAGTATTGAAAATTAAGTCTCTTATATAACTGGTGTCTAATACGGCTGAACAACACAAGGATAGGAAACCTTCACCTATGCAACTTCTGATAAAAGAGAAAATACAATTCTCTCTGTCCCAAAAAGATTATCTTAGTTTGACTTGGCACGGAGTTTAACAAATAAAGAAAGACTTTTAAAATGTATAGTTCAAAACAAGCCTTAGATATTTGTATAGATATAAATCATCTCATAAAGTTAAATGTTTTTAAATATAAATATATGTCTATCTTTCTAGGACAAACTAATTAGGAAAGTAAGATAATTTTTTTGGGACAGACGGAGTATATTAACACACCAACACATGGTGAGGAGGCACTTCAGATTAAAGAGAGCTTGGTATACTAATATATCAACACATGATAAGGAGCCAGTGATATTTCAACGTGTTTTGCTTTAGAAAATTGTATAGACGAGTTTTAACTCCTTCTAGAGAAATTAAGGTACGTTGAAGGTACTAACAATTTTAGGTCGTTGATTTTTCATTCTTGGAAATATAGCACTCCATTGATTCTAATTTATGAGATAGTGTTTTGACTGGACACGGAGTATAAAGAAGAAAAAAAAAGTCATTTTATTAAGAGTAAAATTTAAAGTTAAATATTTTGTAACTCATAAAATAAATGTATATAATTAAAAATAAATTATCTAATAATTTTTACCATGATTGAAATTGTTTGGGAATAACATGCAACTGCACATTTATAGAGATAAATATTTATATAAGTGTATGTATATACTCCCTGAGGATCAAAAAGAGTGTTCACTTAGCCATTTGCACACCCTTTAAGAAAATAATAATACTGACTCCTAGATAAAAATAGATAATTTGACTATACTGCTCCCTAATTAAATAGGTATTGAGATTTGATAATATAACACTTAATTGGGATAAATCTGAAAAAATAAGATTAATTCTTTCTTGATTTGATAAGTGGACACTTTTATTACTCAAAAATAAAAAATTAAATGGACACTCTTTTTTATCCGGAGAGAGTATTAAATATAAATATTGAACACCATCCATGAAATTATTTGATTTCGCAATTGCTAATTTTGCGTTAGTGGTGAGATAAGTACTATAAATATTTTCACAATTTAAAGAAACACGTAATTGACAAAAGGTGACGAGCTCGATGACGAAATGAATAAAATCAGTTTTAAAAAAAAAAAAAATAAATAAAGACGCGGCCAATGGTTTGCACGAGGGAGAAAGTGCCGTTAGTTTTATGCGGCCAACAGTTAAAAAGAAATTTTTTTTTCTTCTCCAATAGTTGAAAAGAAACGATGATGTTTCTTCTATTACACGCATTTTCGAAGATTCATTAGACTCTAGATGATTTTAGTACAAGTATTAGGAGCACTATTATTACAGGAAAAAGTCAGAGCCTCGACATCCACATTTGTAACTTTCGTCCAACTTTAGCTTTCGCCAAATCTATGGGCGAGCGGTTGTATTCGTCAAGATTTTTCACTTGAAAGTACTTCATGTTTCATTTAGACACATATCATAGGGTGTGTCATTTAAACACTTTTGGCTGACTTGACAATTTGAGTGATTTTCAGTCGTGACAAAGCCCAAAAAATAGATTATTTCTTTTTCTTTTTATTTCTTCTTCCTCCTCATTCTTTTTCTCTACCATCATCAAGATGTTGCCGCTGATATTTCCACCGGAAAAAGCAAAAATTACACTTTTAATTCAACTTCATTTTCTTGCTCTCTCTGTCTCATTAAAAAGAAAAAGAAAAATCAAAAGAGATCATTAAAAAAGGAAAAATCAAATTTGGATTCTAAATAATTTTCTGGCATAACTCCATTATTTCCAGCAAGACAGTTAGAAGCACCTTTCCAATCATCAGTCCAAGGTGGAGGGAGTAGATCTTCGATTTAGTTAATTACTAAAACAAAAATAACCTTTCAACAAAATCCTTAGGAAACCCATTTGAGGTTTAACAATAGTAGCATCGGCCACTGAAGCTCTGAGCTTAAAGTCCCCGGCGTTGGCCGCCACACTGGTGGCAGCGGCGGCTTTGCCCAGCTCATATCGTACTCTGAATCAAGCCTTCGTGATTGTCGAGTGAAGAAATGACTGTTTTTGTTTTTGATTCCCTTGCAAGCGGGATAAGATTAATTTTTCAGAAGGAAAGGAGACGGAGGGTGGTTGGGTGGTGGGTAGGGTTTAGAAAATATGTTTTTTTTTTCTTTTTTGTATTGAAATATGTTTTTTTTTCTCAAAATTTATTTTTTATATTATTATTTGATCAAACGTAACGCCACGTGTCCTAATTTAATTTGTCGTTTGTCGCTATCGTCGAAATAAAGTGTGTTACACATTTTACGTAATTAAGTTTGATTGTGTAAAAAGTGCTTAAATGGTATGGACCATCTGACTTAAAGTCTAAAATGGAACGTGAAATCTTGAGGTGTTTAAGTGAAAAATCTTAACGATCACGAGGAATGCTGATGGATTTGGCCTGTAGCTTTCACATCTCATTTCGCATTTGTCTTTTCTTTATTATGCGTTTTGTTGGTCGTGGGCTGCATTATGAAGGCTAATGCTGAGAAGAACTAAATTGAAGGGTAGTAAAGGATTAGTCTTTTGTTTATGAATTCTGTCTCCATATTGTCTTTGATAATTTGGTAAATATAAACTTTCGGTAAAAATATTTTTGTCTTAAAAATTTAGAAACTGGTTCTACTTCTAACGAAAAGCTATTTCATTTTCACTTTTAATTTCCGCATAGCAAAAAAAAATTGCTCCTTCTACGTATTACTTAAACACATTTTTCCCCACAGAAGCTTGGCCCTTGATGAAACAAGCTATTAAAAAAAAAAAATGATATACGTGTGTGTGTATATATATATATATATATATATATATATATATGTCTTAAAAATTTAGAAACTGGTTCTACTTCTAACGAAAAGCTATTTCATTTTCACTTTTAATTTCCGCAAGCAAAAAAAAATAATAAACACATTTTTCCCCACAGAATCTTGATGAAACAAGCTATTAAAAAAAAAAATGATATACGTGTGTGTGTATATATATATATATATATATATATATATATATATATATATATATGTAGAACTTTGCAGTATAATGTCGGGATTAAGAATAATATTCAAATCATTAAGTGAGATTCGTGTTTTATGGTATACTAGTCAATTTGCCCGCGCTTTGCGCGGTCATTAAAAAAAATCAAAATATGACTAAATAATTATTGTTATAAATAAATGTTATAAGAAAAATCAAATCATATAAGTAATCTAAAAGATATAAATTCTATTTGTGAAGTAATGATCTAAAGGATGGTAATATGTATCCGGTGGGAAAAATACAAAATTCTATGCATAAGAATTTTCCAGCATTTAGAAATTAATTACACATATAACTCCAATATAAGTTGCAACATTCGATACAATGATAAAATAGAAAACCCACTCCTAAAATAAAATATAGTAGTAATTTAAAACTTTATTATAACACCTTTCTGAAAGGTTAATATATAGTTTCACTTCTAAACATTGGAAACAACTCTATCGATCCATTATTTTAAGACTAATGACTATCAGTCACAAATATCTCTTTCAGCACAATAATAAAAACTTTAAGAGGGAAAGAAAAGATGAAATGGTACATTTGGTTGTTTCAAAAGTTCATAAGAGATGGATACTTTTTTATTGTATCATGATAACTAAGAAAAAAGCAACAAACACTTCATCTAAATAAAGAAATACACAAGCAAAAGGAATTCAAGAAAGCAAGTAAACGTAGAAAATAACCCAAAATCTCAAATTACTCCGTCCCAATTATGCGAAAGTGGAAAGAAAAGAGTGTTGATCTTGTGAGTATTACCAATTTTACTCTGTGAATATATCAATAATGAGGGAAAGGGAAAATTAGACCTAAGCAAGGTGTCAAGTCACTTTTATACATTATGACCCTAAATTGAAGGAAAATGAAAAAAGGTAGGAAAATATAAAAGAGTTAGAAAGAGCCGTATTACCTTTACTATATAAGATCAACTTTATATAAATATCGGACATTTATTTGTGAATTGCACTATGAAATTCGTCACAATTAAAGGAACACTCTGTCAAATTGACCCAACAGAAAACCAAAACCAAATCCAGGAAGACAAAAAAAAATGCTATTAATTTACTTTATATTTTCTTTACTTTTGTTGCTTTATATTGATGCAGTATTAAAATTACAGTAAACCTACCTATCAAAAGTAGACAACATGTAGAAATCTTGACAGAGAGCAAAAGGAGCCGATAGAAATACCATAAGGACAGAAAGTCTCAAAACTTATTTCTTTTCAAATGGCCATTGAATGGGAAAAAAAAAATTTAATCTGAATGCGCATTCTGAATCTTCGAACCTAAAAAGTCCAAAATTCATTAGACCTTTACGTAACGTAAATACCGCACTTGAATAATCACATTTCAAATCTTACTCTGAAAGCAAAATTGATGATTTATAATCAGTAGTACGACTCTGAATACCTCCTTTTTCAATGAATTTTCTTTTTCTTCTTGTTTCGCCATCTGTGGGAAGGACTCATTGAAACCAAAGTCAACCAAAAGTTTAATCTCTACATCTTGATCAAAAGCGAAAGAACAGAGGAGGGCCAGCGGGTAAAGGAAGAAACCTGGTCTGAAAAGATATTGGCTGCAACTCTGTAAAATCTGTATTTTCCTACCAATCTATATAGATGATTTGATTAGCATATTCATATATTGTTGCATATTTGTGCTAAAGAACGGCTCATGATTCCATGCGGTATAAAAGAATGCGATGAAACGATCCCTATGTTATGAAAGGCATTTATGGGATAGTTATTTAGGAAGTAAAGAGGCAACGTTTGGATTCCTGTAAACTGTTAGGCAGACAACATTTGGCTAAAGAGGTGTAACGTATGACATGAATGGTCAAAAATCTTGTTTAGAAACTAAAGAGACCAGATTTATTAGACTAAATAAAAGGGAAATTTTGAAAAATGTGAGAAAAAAAATAAATGAGAATCCTTGTGTTAGAGAGCGCCACATCACCGGGCTATGTCCTCCCTTTATATATATAATAATAATAATAGATAATAGATAGTAATAGATTTTAAACAGTTAAGTATTCTAATAATAGATAATAGATAGTAATAGATTTTAAACAGTTAAGTATTTTTAGTATTGCTAATTATCTAAATTTACAAAGAGACAAAAAAAAATATGTATAATATGATTATCTCGTTCAAATGATGATGCTAAAAAAAAAAAAAAGGGAAATCTGCCAAAAAATAGACAGAAAATAGAAGTGAAATCTGCCGAAATAGAGGGGGAAATTAAAGTTAAATCTTCAAAAATACACGTAAAATAAAGCTGAAATATTGGTCGGAAGAAGTATGTTTTGAATTGAATTACATTTTGTTAGCCTTAATTATCTATGTTATATTAAAAGCATGAAGGACCTTCGAAATATTGATTGAACTTTTTGTCCTTCATTAAAAGACTCAACAATAGACAAAATAGTCATTTCATAATTTTCTCAAATAATAGTCATTTAATTATTTCTCTAATATTTGGGAATTGTAAATCAACTAATCTATAATTATTAACAACAACAACATACCCAGTCGAATCACATAAAGTGGGGTATGGGGAGGGTAGAATGTACGCAGACCTTACCTCTACCAAGGTAGAAAGGCTGTTTCCTGTAGACCTTCGGCATTGGAACAAGCAAAAATCTATAATTATTAAATACTTCCTTATTTGAACTAGGTAAGAAGCCCTAATATTTAGGATTTTAAATAAGTAATATTATTTTTCCAAGTTTATTTTTTGTAAAAATTGTAAAAAGACAATGACGAAAGATGAGTAATGTTAATTATCTTCCCAAGTTCAGTTTTTGTAGAAGTTTTAAAAATATCAACAATGACTCTTTTATGTCAAACAAACTTTTATCATGGAAAAAAGAAACAAATTTTATACGTGAATTAAAGGTTAATATCTTAGAAAGTTATTCCTCTTATGAAATTACCTTAAAAAGGAAAAGTAAATAAAAAAAAACAATTATTTTTGGAAAAATAATAACTGCCATAGGTTATTTTTGGAGTCCTTTTTTATTTTGGCAAATATTTTTTGAAAAGTAAAAAATCCACCTTTATTTATGGCAAAATAATAATCGGCATAGGAGTCTTTTTTGGATTTATACGCCCATGAGCCTTTTTTGGCTTTGAGTATAACACTAATACATGCAACGTCATATGCGAATACAATGTTTGCCTGGAGCCTATTTATATATAGTGCTTTTCTCACAGTTTTTGGATAGGAAAACTTTGCTGAAGCATTAACATATTTGTAATTGATCAAAGAGTGCTCTAATACGTTTTCTTTTTCTCAGGTTGATGCACATGGAGGGATATCAAACGAAACCTCTGCCGATTTAGTGCTTGAAACTTCGACCGTCCGTAATTAGTATCTTATAATGGACCAAGATCTTCTTTGTTCAGTAATCAACATGTCCAAGTCAAATTGAAAAAGCTGGTAAGCTAAAAATTCCTTCATGTTTTCTACTGCCATTATAGGCATGTTAATATGCTTATCTTTTATTTTTATTTTTCTTAAGTGAGGATTTATCTAGCCGATCTCAACTTACTTGGGAGTGAAGTTAACATTGTTCTAAAATATTTATCTGTCTGGATATCCCTTTTTCCCTAAAATTTTAAGAATCTTATAATTTAATGGGAGAAAATTGTAAGTTGTGGGAAACCCATCACCTTCTTGACTTTTTGGTCGCTATACATATTACTGTTAATAACATAAATTTAAATGTGATTCAGCTTTATAGTGAACATACACAACTTTCCTCTTAGTTTGTTTATAATTTAAGATCAGTTTCATTCTTCTTTTTTTTTTTTTACTATAAGGATTTATTGATCATGATTATTGAATTATGTTTCTCTTTATTTTGGATCTTTGTTATGCTCTTTGGAATAATGAACCTATTCTTTTGCTGCCTTTTCTCTTTTAATAAATCTCATGGAGTTATTCTTTTTTTTTTCTGGTTTCAATTTTTGGTAAGAACTATTATTTTAGGCAAAATAATAACGACCATAGAAGCCTTTTTGAGCTCTGACAAAATAAAATTGCCGACATAAAACTAATGTATGAATATAACACTAACAATATATATTTTCTGAAAAATTGACTCCAATTGTGAAATTAGAATTCTAAAGCTGTAAGATGAATGTGTCTGATGTTTTATTCCTTTTCTTATTACGATCAAATTCTAAAACACCCTCCCTATATATTACGCAACTAAGAGTTGTATATATTGGGAGCCTCTCTAGATATTCTTACATGTTCATAAGACCCGGACTACCATCAACGAAAGATTGGGTTGGTCAGAGATTTAAAGGTACATGTTGTTTTGATATGTTATTGCTTTCCTGATTTTTAATAAGTTAATGTGTTGATTATGTGGATCAGTGTATATATGATCCAGAATATATGGCTTATTTATGTTGGAAATCACTAAGAATATTTTTTCTGTTTAAGTTAGGAAGGTTAGGGAACTTTAAAAGCCGAATAACAAAAAATAGAGTCAATATTAAAATGCCTTTTCAACGTTTTCTACAAGTATTAAATATTCGTCTTGCATTAAACCTTTTGCTTTATTCTTTATAATAGGTTGGTACATCAAATAATACTATTGCAATAATCAGCTAATGTGTGTGTATATGTATTAATGTGTGTGTATATGTATGTAAATATCTTATGTGAACATTAACCTTAAAATATATACATATAATGCATCTTCTAAAGGTGAAGTCTAAATGAAAATTGCAAAAATATTATATGCTAATCTACAACTCTGAATTATTATATTTAGTTTACAAAAAAAAGGTCTTGAATTTCGTTTTCATTGTTGAATAAGATAAAATAGATCTGTTTAAAGTTAATTGCTGTTTTTCAATAATTTATTTTTCTTTTATATATTTTATATTGATTGACATGATGCACACGTCACACGTGCAACACACATACGCTAAAATTAGTGTGTAAAGAAATGGAGACACTACCACCTAGAGAAGTAATGAAATGAATGAGATCTTTACACTACCACCCAGAGAAGTAATGAAATGAATGAGATCTCTTTATCTTCAATCAGATATCTCGAATTCAAATCTTCTAAATGGAGAGAATCCTGATTTGGAGCAATCCTCTTAAATGGGCTTTACATTATACGAATCTAAATTAATCCATCTCTAATAAGTAATACCGAATGGTAATACAATAGGGTGAAAATGATTTTCGCCCCCCAACTTTGCTTTTAAAAATCAAACTCCTCCTTTAACTATGAACAATAGATATTCTCCCCTGTTATCCTATACAATGCCTATTTTACCCTTGAATCTTCCATCTGTATAATACCTTTTTATATTATATAAACTTTATTTTTTTAACCTAGATATTTATAGATTTTTATTTAAATTCATTAACATTATAAGTAGAATAATTCTTTTATGAATTTATTGCAAAATCTAATGCAATTTTTATGATTGTTATTTTAATATTCTTTGCATTAAGTATACATTACGTGTACGTGTGTGTGTGTATCACACTCACATATTACCTGTTACTTTTACATACCTTTGTATATGTATATTTAAGTTTCACTTCTCTCTTATTCTCTATTGTCAATATATAAACTGCTTTTGGTTGTCATTAATGGAATATTTAAATTATAATTTAAAATTCATTTATAATATAAATAGCTAATGTTTTAGGATTTTTTTTTTATAGAATATACCTCTATTTTTTTTTTTTTTTTTGTTACTTGCATTGATTTTAAATGTTATGAAATGATTTTCGAGAAATATAACGAGCTTGTATAAATAGACATTCATAATTTTTGATTATTATTAAAACCAAAAAATAATTATTTTTCAAATCATTTGGTTTGGTTTGGTTTTAAATTTGAAAAAACATAATAAGTTATATATATAAAAATAGAATAAATAACTCGAACAAACCGATAATTATATACATAAAATTTATAATTATTTATATGTATAATATTAACTTTTCATAAGATAATTAAAGATATTTTATACCTTTTAATTATTAATTTAATTTTGGTCTACTTATTTTTAAGGCCCATGTCTTAAAAGAATAAAAGTCCAACAATCCAATAATCTAATAAGTCGTAAAATAAGGGTAAAATTTAAAAATTCTACTATCTGGGGGGGGGGGGGGGGGGGGGCAAATATCGGAAGTTCATCCCTATGTGTGGGGAAAAAAGAGCTTCATAAGAAATTTGAAGAATGTAGAGAGAGAATATTTGATCGCACTGTCATAAATTAAAAAATCAAAGCGCTAAACGAGCAATAACCAAACCGGTGGTTATTATTTTGCTTGGTTTGGTTATGGTTTTAGACATTTAAAAACCGACTAAATTGGTTTGGTTATATGGTTTTAACTAATACCGCCCAAACCGAACACTGGCTTTTTTCACCCCTTGCTTCTTGCCTTATCTTACTTAGTAAAGCAACCTTTCGCGCTAGGCGCTCACCTTTTTTGGCTTCCCTAAAATAGAATATTTGAAAGTTGGTAAAGACCCGCCCCTTGTTTCAGTTGCTTTAGCAGTGTGTGTGGGTGCGTGGGGGGGGGGGGTCTCAAAGTAGTCTAAAGTAAACTACAATAATAAAAATTGCATTATGCATTACAAATAGATTAAAGAGAATATAAATTACACTAGATATTAGAAATCGATTTAAAAAAAATTGCACCTCCAAATATGAGTTCTCCTTTTATTTTATTTTTACAATTTTCAATTTGATAAACTTTTAAAGAAATTTATTGAAAAGATTATATTACAAGTATACACCTACCTCTTATCGGGATTATATTAGTCATTTTCTCCTTATATAAGACACCGGGATTATCAGGCAAGAGTGAGAAGTACGGAGGGCCTCGTGGCCTTGTTTTCCACGTTCGGCAGTATGAAGTGATAGCTCTGTGTTGAAAAGTCAAAACAATGAAAGTTTACTTACAATACTCTTCTCTTTGGAATCTTTTTGGTAATTCACTAATCAAACTGCTTTATTACTTTCTCGTTTGGGAATCTAAACAGTGGGGTCTGTAGAAAGAAATGAGTGCCGAGTATCTGTCCTATGTCCCTCTCCCACACCAACCAACTTGGGTTTGGTGAGGACAAACAGTAAAATTGATTTGCTAGCGCTTTACCAAAATTTGCAAACAAAATTATGACGTGGAATTATATCTCAGAAGATAGATGTTACTTCCTCTAGTCCTTTTTTTTATTTTTCATAACGTCAAATTAGCAAAGCAAAGCTACCGAGGGCCAGAAGTTACAGATGTACAAAATACAAGTATGGCATAAGATATCAAGTATCTAATCCACAAGTACTGGTCCTGGCGTTTCAGTGTTAAAGACGGGGATGTGAGGGACAAAATTAAAGGGTTTAACAATGACCGTGTGTACTTTTTGGTCTCAAAATAGTCTATGTAAATTGTGAAGCTCGAGCTAGAGTTAGTAGTGACATTTCCCATTGACATTTTAGTAATCAAAGATTGTGTGGGATGAATAAAATTCTTTCATCTTTAATTAAAGATTTTGATTTCGACTTGGATATAAATAAGTATGGTAGAAAGCAATTCACATTTTAATGGTTACGACACAAATTCAAATTTACCGTAATTTTAATACGGATACTTCACACCGGATAAAGAAGAAAAAGTGATATTTCCCAACCTCCGCTGAATTTGCCACTTTTGTGGTCCTTAACTCCTTATGGTCCATGTGGCCAATGCTTGTCGGCTCTTGCTGCTTTTTCTTTGATGAAGAAACTAGGATGGATAAAGAAAAATGGGATTATAGCTTCAAAACATGTCTTTTTGGAGTAGCCTTTTCAAATGGACTTTCAAATGTTATTTCAATGATGGAAACGTATATTTTGGATTAAAAATAGTAATCTTTTTCCGAAGAATGGGCAAATTGAAACTCTTTCAGACCTCTAATTAATATCTAATCAATGTTCCAAAACAACAATGTTTAGCCTCTTTTAAACGCTAAATAAAATTTGAATAAATATATTTCTAGCTAAAATAAGAAAAAATTTATTGATAACACAACGTGCTAGAGTTCAAAAATATTTCAAAAAATTAAAATATACGGTTCAAATTTCAGGAAAAATTAATGAAGCTTGAACTATCTTATTACATCGAGAAAGGGGGGAGGGGGGAGGGGAAAGGGAATACTTTGGTATTGATAAGGTTCTAACCCTCCATCTCAACTGTGAAATGTAGCAAGCTCACCATGTGACGTAGCCCTCAATCACAAAAAAAAAATCCTTGCGCACGAATAACAATCATCCAAATAGTATAGGACTGCAATTCAAAAGCCTCAGTGAAAAAAATCATCTAATGTTATTTAAGTTCTTCCCCCAAATTATACTACATAAAATATAATATCTTAGGCAATTTCGGGATCAAATTTTTTTATTAAAATGCTGGTATCTGGATTGCTTGCGCCTATTTCGTGTATTTCATCGGCCGTCAATTATCTTTCACCATAAATACCGAGTAAATTTGCTACCGAAGTTTAAAAAGATGAGAAAAGGTTGCCAAATATCTCTTTTATTTTATATTTGATACTTAAAGTCTGATCTTCCATAATTTTTTCTAATTCTTTGACTATTAGACCCTCAAGTTCCATCAATGACTTTAGATATTGGTTAGAGAGAGTGTATGGGCATATAAGACACACTCCATTAGTACTCAAACCGTCCCTCTCACATGGCTGCATTATGTGAAAATAGCCGTCCAAAGACTTAAGCCTAAGGGGGTCCCATTCCTTGTGGAAAGTTAGAGCCATTTGACTTCATTTCTATTTTCTAGAATACTACTAACTTTATTCATCCCGTGAGTAGTCCTCTGTTCTGATCTTCTGATTTTCACGAGTAAATTAATATAAAGAAATACATGGGCAAAAGCTACACAATTTTTATGATATATCAACTTGACATAAATCTAACTTAACATTAAAATCGAAGTGTACTAAATGGGTAGGATGATTGATGGAAGGACGTATCTTTCATAAATCTATTAATTAAAAACATTTTCCGCACGCCTCTTACTTTTCAGCAGTTAACATATTTTTACTAACCACGATCAGGAAAATAATGCGAAGATATACTACCGACACCTAACGCAATCTTAACTACCTAGGTACTCTTTTTGTTAATTAATTTTGAACACCTTTCGAATAAGTAGTAGAATACATGTTTCTCATGAAAATAATAGTTTGATAGATAACTATTTTGTGGTTATGCACTTTGTATTTGGGGCCACATGGTTATTAGTGAAAATCGCTTTTTCTACAAATAATTGAGGCCTTGATTCACGGTCACTTCATCAGTTAGATAAAACAAAGTATTAGATTAAAGAATATTATAGATACGCTTTGGGATAAAACTTGCTTATCAGCACCTAATTAGCGTGGATTTTACGCAATTGTTTTTCCACTTAATGGTGAGAATAACGCCTAAAGTACAAACAGGAATCCAAATGAGACATCTTTATCAACTGAAAATCCCTGCTCTTGAAATTTGGACATCACTGATAAGCAATCCAAGATCCCAAACTATCTTACTTGCCATCACATTGTTTTTCTGAATGTCACTTCATTTAGTTGTTGACACCTAATATATCTAAGTAATTAAATTGCACATTTTCTAACAGTTGCTATAAATTTTTAAATGAAGCAATTAACAAATTAATATTGTAAAGTATCCCGCACAAGTTCAAATTTCATCATTACCCAAAAGAAAAAGAAAAAAGTCTAAATATTCGACTTATAAATAAAAAGGAATCGAGTTCACATGTGATTCTGGAATATGAGATATGGAACAAGGGAAAAGGAAGGTACTTTGAACTACTACAAATTGCAGCGGGACGTGTAAAAAGGTGCTGAGACACTGTTGTGGACAACTGGACATCAAACAATTCGTAGAAAGTTCAACATGTTTATCCAAAAAGGGAAATTTTATCCATGTTCTTTGATTGCGATAAATGTGGTTCTGAATTAACCAAAACATCAGTGTCTGTATTATAGCTTTATGCCTCTCAAATATGACCAATAAAGAGAATAATAGACCAATTACTTTTCGGATTCTATTAAATTTCTTTTTAAGGGTCATCAACTTATCAGTGCCTGCATTTTCATAGCTCAGCTTATTTTAAAAAAAATATCTTTCGTCGAAAGTGTTTTTTGAATTTTTTATTTTATAGAGTAATAATTTGTGTTTGGCGAATTAATTTTAAAAACACATTTGTCCATATTAGAGGAGCAATTTGTGTTCAACCAAAGTTTCAAAAATAATTATTAAAAAAAACTTCTACTTTTATTCAAAAGTTTGGTCCAATCCGACATAATAATTATATGCATTTGCTTAAATCAAAATGTTATTTTTAATCAAGACATAACTTTATTTTGAATATAAATCTAATTCTAAAAATTTAAAAAACTGGATTCATCAGTTTTTTTCAAACGCTTGCGCCTCTCCAGTGTCCATGATAGTTTTTTATGAAGCTAAGTATATCAGTATTTGTAACATTATATAGTTGCCTGAACAACAGAGTTGGATTCATTATGGTGATTAATAAATTTCCTCTATAGTACTTAGTAGTGAGTTTCCCGTAGCTATTTCTTTTTAGTTATGTGATTAATTAATTAAGTATCAAAGCAATTAAAAGATCAATTAAACCTCAAAGGTGGGTGGACCCAACGGTAAGTTTTTTTGTAACTTATCACACTCATATAGTACAACTATCTATAGGATGAAAACGAAATCTTATTGCCTAATATTATAGGCGTAAGAGTTAACTTATATGTAACGACTCGGTCGGTCATTTTGAGAACCGATACTTTGTTTTGCGTTTATCCATGTTCTTTGATTTCTATTCTGAATTAACCAAAACATCAGTGTCTGTATTATAGCTTTAGTTAAAGAGAATAATAGACCAAATAATTAGCTCAGCTTATTTTTAAAAAAATATCTTTCGTCGAAAGTGTTTTTTGAATTTTTTTATTTTATAGAGTAAAATTTGAAGTCAAACGGATATCATTTGATTTACTTTGAGAGAATGTTTTACTTTGGAAATTTCTCCATTCAATTATTTGTATAAACTGTTATTTTGGAAAAACGTGCACTGATTGGCTATCTGAGGATTCCATTAGATTTTAAATATTATTTATGACCTTTAGAAATTGACGGAGCTAATTTTAGAATTCGCTTAGTTGGTTTTTGACAATTAGTCGGTTTTAGTATTTAAGATGCCTATTTATGGTGAAAGATGGTCATTTGTAAAGAAATAAGACAACTATCTATAGGAGAAACGTTGGTTCCATTAGTTTCGTATTAATGTTTATAACTTGCAGGGAATGGTGGCACATTCCTGAGGCTTTCGGATGAGTTTTGGGTAAGGAAAAGGGTAATTTGGAAATGCTTAAGTTAAGAAAGGAAGAAGTTTGACCAAAGTCAACACCGATTCCATTAGATTTTAAATAAGTCTTTTTCGAAATTTCGTCGATTTCATTAGGTCCGGAAGGTGATTTATGACTTAGTGGAGTTGTTGGTTTGGTTCCCGAAGGTTCAAGTGTGATTTGGGTCATCGGTTGAGAAACTAGTTGAGGAAAGGAATTGGAGTTGACCACAGTCAACATCGGGTCAAGACGACCCCATGTCTATATTTTGAAAGTTCAAACAAGTTCGTATAATGATTATGGACTTGTATGCAAGTTTTGGTGAGATTTCAATGAGTTTCAGATGCATTTGGGTTGTGTCGCACTCGTATTCAATGTTTTCGACGTAGTTTCTTGGGCCATAAAGGGCACCATATTGATAAAACGGCCTTTGTTTTGTATTTCTATTGAACCATTAGATTTGTATCATAATTACGAAGCCATAGCAAAAAAAAAATCGTCAAATTTCGATGTCATATAAGGAGTTATGCCCATTTTAGTGTCGGAGAAATTGTTGTGTTTGGTGTGGTCGCGGCTTCGGAAAAAAGGGAGCACCTGCGAAGCTACAGGTATGAAAATGCCACATGGCAGGCTGCAGGTGAGGACTTTTGGCCGCGGATGCGGAAATCAATGTGTTTAAAAAAATCAGAAATCAATGTGTTTAAAAAAATCATACTTCGTCCATTTAGTATTTTGAGCATATCTTGAGTTTTAGAGCTCCGTTTGAGGTGATTTTCGCGACATTGTTCTCGTCTCAGCCGGGGGAGGGGGGGGGGGTAACCTTTATTTTTATGTTTCCTCAAGATTATTTCCGTTGGTTATCCATTTTATCCGTGTTTGGTTGGGGAAGATTGAGGTTTTGAACCCGAAAGTTGAAAAGTTGTAAATCATGGATTTGAGGATCAAGATGATGGATTTTTGAATGGGTTTTCTGGATCTAGACTAATTAAGCTATGGGTAAACTAATGTTGAAATAAAATTCCAGTTTTGTCCTTGCAGGCAGGGGTTTACCTTTTTTAATTCATTTTTGGATTTCGAATCAAAGTATTGCAATATGGGTATCAATGGACTCGTTTACTATTTTGACTATATTGGACCTAATTTTGCAATGAAATTGCCCTTGGGGCTCGGGTGTGACTATTTTGGGTTCGTTTTGGGTTTTCGAATAGAAGTATAACAATATGGGTATCGTTAGACTCGTTTAAAGGGGAGGATTATATAATAATGACTTGAGTTGTGTTCGACATTCATGATATGCATCTATTGGTTCCATGATTTGCGATGTTGTTGAATTTGGTTCCATGCATGACACATCGTCCATTTACATACATGATTTGTTACGATGGTGAGAAAGTGATGAGAGCTTGTGTGGAAACTTGGAACAATGATAGCCTGTGTGGCATTTGGTACATTGACTTCACGGGTCCCCCATGGGTCATGACTTTGAAGCATAGCCCTTAGCATGTGTGTACGGGATTGGGGAGGTGGTCTGGGCGGCATTGCATAGCATTTGTATTGCATTACATTCATGACTGCTTATTTGATGAAATATATATTCATTCTAAAACTGCAACTGAAGATTGATTTCGTGACTGTACTTGATTGCCTTATTTGCTCTACTTGTTGATTTTTTCATATTATATGCGTTATCTAATCGTTGTCGGCCTATGATGCCTGCGAGTACTAGTGTTGTACTCATACTACTCTTCATGCACTCTTTGTGGAGTGCCGAGTTGATCCAGGTTTTGTTCGAGACCTCGTGACTGATACCGAGGCTATCTATCAGAGACTTAAGGTGAGCTACTAGCCGGACCTGCAGCCCTAGATCTCTTCTTATGCTATTCTGTCTATTTTCTTTTTACAGACAGTATCTTATTCCATTACTTAGAGACTTGTAATTTCAGTATTCGGATAATGTATTTCCTTTTAGAAGCTCTTATACAAGTTAAGACCAGGTTTTGGGGTTGTAACACTTTTAAATATTTCCGCACTGTTATTCATATAAAGTAAGTCTTTTTAATATAATTTTCGTATTCATTTCTGCATGGCTTACTTTTAAATGATGTGATTAAGGGAAGGGTTCGCCCACCGAGGGGATAGTGGGTGCCCTCTTGACTCGTGAAATAGTTCGTGACAGTATATATATATATATATCAGAGAGAGAGAGAGAGAGAGAGAGAGAGTTTTTAAAGTTTATTTAACATCCAACTAGTAAAAAATGGATTAGTAATCTTAAAAATAAAGCGGATTGCTTGCTATAACAAATAAAAGTAATACGATAATACTAAAATTCTTTACACCTTCCATAAACATTACTTCCACTCTTGTAGATTATGTGTGGTATTTTTTTTTAATCATTTGTTTAAAATAAGATATCACTTTCTATATTTAATAACTTTTTTATTCACATATTTTATACGAGATGCTTAAGATCATAAATACAAATGACTTTTTGATACATTACACACATCTTTTATTTAAAACTATAAATTTAACGGAAATCCTTATTTTCTTAAAGTTACATGTCTAATTAAACGAAAGAAAATAAAATAAAAGCGAACAAAGTAGGAGCGGTTAAATAAATCGTTTTAAGATAGTACTAGTAGTGGTATGAAATGTTCCTTTCTTGCAATTCTTTTAACTACCCCAACAGGGTCCTCCACTACGATAAATCAAATTCTGACTGACTGGATATAATGGAGCCACGTTTCTTTCTTCTTTTATCTTTACCCCAAACCCCCTCCGCCGTACCCCTAGAAAGAAAGAAAAGTTACATGAACTCGTGTAACACATTTTTTAGAACAGTTTATGAAACTTTAGTTAGTGGATTGTTTAAGATATAAAAGAGTTGGTGAAACTTTAGAACTCGTGTAGCACATTTTTTAGAATCGTCCATGAAACTTTAGTTAGTGAAAGACTTCTATACTTTGTCAGATTGATAAATTATCAACTATAATTAAAAAGAATATACAATCTTAAATTTGGTGTTTTCTCTGTCCAATTTATGAGTTATATAGCATGTTTGGCCAAGCATATTTTTTTCCAAAAGTGCTTATTTTTTTTCTTTCAATAAATGCTTATTTTATATAAGTGAGATGTTTGGCCAAGCTTTTGGAAGAAGATAAATACTTCTGGGGAGTAGAAGAAGCAGTTTTTCAGAAGCTAAAAAAAATAACTTTTGCCCAAAAACACTTTTGAAAAAATACACTTAGAAGAACTTTTTAAAAGCTTGGCAAAATACTAATTGCTATTCAAAAGTGTTTTTTAAGTTAATTGGCCAAACACAATGTTTTTCACCAAAAGTACTTTTTTGAAAAGCACTTTTGAAAATAAAAATACTCCTCCGTTCACTTTTATTTGTCCACTATTCTTAAAATAGATTTTCATTTTTACTTGTCATTTCTCACATATCAAGATAAGATAAATTCTTTTTTCCTGTTTTACGCTTAACATTAATTACTCATTCCAAATCATTTTTCAAAACTAATACCATTATATACCAATTAATATTGGCATCATTGTAACATACACATTTTATTTATTATTTCTTAAACAACATGAAAAGTTAAAAGTGGACAAGTAAAAGTGAACGGAGGGAGTACTTTTTAAAATAAATTGATTTTAGAAGTTTGGCCAAATAAGCTAATAGTTTGACTAGGCATGGAGTTTAAGAAAGAAAGAAAGATTTTTTAAATTTATGGTTTAAAACAAGTCATAGATATTTGTGTGGCTTTAAATCATTTCATTAAGGATATAAGGGGAAGTTTTAAGTTGAATTATTTCTAAATATAAAACTGTATAATTCTTTTTAGATAGACTAAAAGAGAAAGTATATCACATAAATTGAGAGAGGAGCAGTACATAAATCTACTATTTTTTAAATATACCGTTTTTTCTGTTTTATTTAGGATTGAAAACTATTCCTATTTTGTTTACTTTTTCTTTTTGGTAATTTAGCAGCACACAGAAAATACTTTGAATCTGCATGCCGAATTTCTTAATTAGTTAACCACATATTTTATTTGAGATATTTAAAGAACTAAAAATGTTATTAATATATCATTATCATGGAGTAATGATGGAGGTAGGTAAGGTACCTAAACTACACACCAACCAAGATATTTTTTATACACATATTTGTATCCACGTAGATGGATTAAGATATAATTAGACTCTTAATAAATTCAGATGTGAAAGATGGTAAAAACTGAAACTGCCTCCATATCCGAACCTAGTAAATTTTAGCGAAGTAATTTATCCGAACCAAAACTATTAATCGTGGCCAACTCACCATACAAGGGAATCTGTTACCCATCTTTTTTATCAATAAACACCAATTATGGGAAGTAGCAAAATAAAATTAAGCTTTTTTAACGGCGTCATTATCAAGATCCCCAATATGAATTGTTCGTTATAATCGAGAGGAATCCACTAAAACAGAATAAAGTTGCAGAGAAACGACCTATCAAAAAGATCTACAGCTAAATCACAATGCTCAATGGATCTTAAATTCATAAGTATAATTTAATTTGATTAAAATAAACAAGGAAAATAGATTCTGGATGATTCAAAGAGAAATGAAATACGGAAATTATAAATTACTTGCTCTTTTTTTTCTTACACACCAACCAATTACGATGTGCTTGGAATTATGTTTTTGACTTACATCTAACCAATGGAGGTGGCAAAGCCAGAGAATATATAATAAACTATTTATTAACATAAAATAAAAGTGAGACACTAGCAATAATTAAAAGACTAATTAATTAAAATTATGAGTATTAGTTGGTAGTAGCAGTTAGTTTTTCAACCAAACGATAATTTTGTCACTTAATAAAATTCAGAGGTGAAAGATGGTAGAATTTAAAAATACGTTAAACTGCCTCCATATCCGAACCTAGTAAATTTTAGCTAAAATATGATTTATCCTTTTTGTTTATTTTATATAACCAAAACTATTAATCGTGGCCAATTCACCATACAAGGGAATCTGTTATTCATCTTTTTATCAGAGAATAAACACCAATTATGACGGATAAGTATTAAAAATAAAATTAAGCTTTTTTAACGGCGTCATTATCAAGATCCCCAAAATGAATTGTTCGTTATAATCGAGAGGAATCCACTAAAATAGAATAAAGTTGCAGAGAAACGAACCTATCAAAAAGATCTACAGCTAAATCACAATGCTCAATGGATCTTAAATTCATAAGTATAATTTAATTTGATTAAAATAAACAAGGAAAATAGATTCTGGATGATTCAAAGAGAAATGAAATACGGAAATTATAAATTACTTGCTCTTTTTTGTCTTACACCAACCAATTACGATGTGCTTGGAATTAATGTAACGTTGTTGACTTACATTGTAACCAATGGAGGTGGCAAAGCCAGAGAATATATAATAAACTATTTATTAACATAAAATAAAAGTGAGACACTAGCAATAATTAAAAGACTAATTAATTAAAATTATGAGTATTAGTTGGTAGTAGCAGTTAGTTTTTCATTGTCCTTAACATGCAAATAATTTTGTCACTTACCCCCTGAATGTAAAATAAAGAATAGAAGTACAAGATACACCCATGGCTTAGAATTTAAAAATACGTTAAACCAGATTATGCTCTGGAAAATGATTAATTTTCAACTAAAATAATGATTTTATTTTCTTTTCTTTCCCCTTTTTGTTTATTTTATATAATTGCCCCGAAAAGTTCAACTCCCGCTGGTAATTAACTATGTTTTGGCACATTTAATTTATTCATAAGAAATCGAATGCAAATGGACAATTAAAAAGAGGGAGATGCAGAGATATGAATTGAACTTGGACGTGTCTTATACTGTCCATGACGTTATAAATTAATTAAAAATAAAATTTGAACAATTGACGAACTTTCAAGATGTGGCGAACGGACAAAATTGCCAAATTGGATTGATAATAAAAGATACTCCTATTTGTTTAACAGACATGTAGTGAACTTGGATGTGTCTTGCACTGTCCATGACATTAATTATAAGTTTATTAAAAAAATTGAATGATTGACGAATTGTCAAGATGTGGCCACTGGACAAAATTGCCAAATTGGATTGACAGTAAAAGATATATTTGTTTTAATTCAAAACCAATCGGTAGTAGAAATATATAGATTTAGAATTCAGGTTCAGGTTGTCGATAAATCTATCACCAGTTACAACATCTGTTTAGAAGTCCAGGATCAATAATTTGTGGCAGCTACGATGGATGTAGCCTTGTTTATACGTATATACATTAAATCGTGAATACTCTTAACGAACTTTTTGAGTACACCACTAAGAGAATTTTTTTTTTGGCTTTATTACATAATGGGTGATTTTAACTATATAAAAAAAAAAAAAAAAATTTGGCTTATAAGCTTTTCAAATTAGTTGGCCATTTTAGTATAACTTGGATGTGTCTTAGTCCATGGCATTAATTATAAGTTAATTAAAAAATTGAATGATTGACGAATTGTCAAGATGTGGCGACTGGACAAAATTATTTTTAAAAGATATATTTTTAATTCAAACCAATCGGTAGTAAAATATATAGATTTAGACCAAACATTTGTTTAGAAGTCCAAAAAAAAAGCTACGATGGATGTAGCCTTGTTTATACGTATATACATTAAATCGTGAATACTCTTAACGAACTTTTTGAGTACACCACTAAGTGCGATAGCCAACTATTGTATAGAAGTATATAAAAATAGTCAAGAGATGGAAGGCCACGATGAATAATTAAATGCAATGATGCAAGGCCATGTTACATAATAGGTGATCACCCATATTCCACTTTTTAAGAATTGTTTAATTAAAGAAATCAAGCGACAAATATTGCACGAGTATTTTAAGTCGAGGAAAATAAGTAGTTGGCCATTTCAGTTAGTGAGGGGACCTCTGTGTTAGTCCTTGTTGATTCCAAAGGGTCAGTCATTATTATTACTCCTTTTTTAAGAAGTGATGAAGAGTCAGCAGTAGACTTTTTTCTTTGATACATATGTTGGTGCAGACAAAAGCAGCCACGTATTCTTACTTTATCTGTTTTCCTCTGTTGATTCTATACTACACATAGTCCACTTGCATACACATGTTCATTCATTGAAGTGATTCGCCCACTTACCATATGCTTACAAACTTGAGTAATATGGGGGTGGAAACAAAAAAAGATTGGCATTTTTTGCAGGTTATCTTGAAGGGACGCAGCAAACAAAGTGTGTAGTCATTTTCACCGGCTAAATCAGTCGAGGGCAATTATTTCTAAGAAATAAAGTGGCACTTATATAAGAAATGATTATATACTCGACAGATCAAGAGAATTTTAGACGATTGCGGATCTAGAATTTACTGAATTATAAATAGAGAGAGTGAGTTTTAAAATGAATATCGATCTCTACTTATTTTTTCATGCGAACTCAATTTCAAAGCATTAAGTTTTGTTGAACTCGCAAACTCATGGATAAATCTGCAACTGATTTTAGACTCCAAGAACTTCAAAAGAGAAAAAAAATCCGACATTAATCTAGAGTGTCACAAATGGTATTTTCACATTACGTGAACTCAATAATTTTCATGCCATATGTATTAAAATTTTTATTAAATATTTAATTATGAAACAATTATAATTGTATATTAGTTATAAGAATTTATAAAATTTTAAATTTTGAATCCACTCCGGTAGGTCGAAGACCAATCTGTACCTTTACCCATTTTAGAAGAGAACCTTGTAGGCCAAGTAGAATAAAGGAAAGTGGTGCCTAAAGCCCTAAACTAAGAAGCCAAATCAAATTTGACTCTTTTTCAAGTAATTATATGGGATTGACCATATTTATTACGAAATACGGATCAGCCAGTAACGACCCGTTCACTTGTGCACGCAATGAATATATCAGGAGATTAGGCGCACTCATAGCCATAATTTTTTTTTTTTTTTTTTTTTTAAGTTTAATAATCCATCCTTTTGAGTTATGACGGAGGAGTTAAGGTCTCCTATCTATATATACCAAAAATAATAATTACACGGAGAAGGACATAGACTTTGACCTCACTCACCCACATAATGAAGGTTGGAAAAATCCACCTTGTTACATAATTGCACAAAAGAGTTAACATGGGTAGTCGTTAGATGATTTACGACAACATTAAGAATTACTATATAGAGGGATGTTAACATCGGACTGTAATTAGGGGTGTTGGTTAACATTGACAAAAAATATGTTCTTGCGTCTGAATTTGATGTTAGGATATACTACGAACTATGCATTTTGTTATAGTATTCTTTATGGAATAATTATTTAATTATTTATTTGATTTAATAAAGTTTTATTTTAAATAGATCATTTATTCATTTGTGTGAGCTTTACTTATATAGTAAATGATTTAGTGTATAGAGTTTTCGCTTATACATGGAAGATTAAATCATTAGTTCTTATAAGTTATAAAGTTTATGTTTAGAATCTAAGATGGTAATTGGACAAACCATCGGAATGATTGTAGTACAAGATTAAATACAATTTATCTTGATTATGGGAATGGTACAGTTTCAACTTCTTGTACTAGTACATTTTGAACGTATTGAATAAAACAAGTGGAGATAAGTATTTTATACTGACTATATAAAATAAACTCTATTGTTCATTAAATATACTTATACTCTTAATCTTGATATAATTACTATGAGCAGTTCATGTTGTTTGTTATTTTGATTATTAAAAGGTAAGATTCTTTCATGGATCAATATGCCTAGTACATTGGATGATGACAATATGCGTTTTTGAAACAATAGTTAGTTGATAGAATCCATGTCTCGGTCTAGAGATTGATGATACCCCCTTATGAAAGCTTATAAGTTTTCATGTGTAAACCCTGCAGGTGGATTTTATATCCGACACATGAAATAAGTTACGCTAAAATCTAAAGGAATTAATCAATAGATTAAAATGTCAGTAATTTAATTTAATTGATTGGTATCTGTAATCTTAACATGGAGAGTCAAATAAGGTTTTAATGAAAGAATTCGAAATTGAACTGAGGAGTACAATTACAAATTTTTAGTGGAATAATTCGTAATATATTATGGTAGGATTAATTCAGCAAGAAACGAATTAATGTCATAATAGGGAACCTCGTTAATTAATTATGTAGTCCCTATTGTGCCTAAATAACTAGAATTTACTGAAATTTAGTTTTCTTGGTGGAAAAGACAAAACGATTATGGTAGGAAAACCGTTATGGTTGGGAAACCGTTATGTTTTGTAAAACCGTCTTAAGACCCTAAAGCTTTTCTATACAAAGGGTCTTTCTTCCATCTTTAATTCATAAGAATTTCCAGACAATAAAAAGGTACGTGCCCACACAAGTACTACATATTCTAAGAATTATTCGGGTACCACAACAGAAGATCGTAGAATTGGAGGGTCATATCACTGACGGCTTTTGTTCAAGCTTCAACAGGTATATCGGTTTATGCTTTATGTATCTCGGTATTACTAGTTGTCTAGATTACATATAAGCTTCTCTTGAACTGCTTCCGTGTTTATAGCATGCTATTTTTCAATAATTGGCATCAGAGCCTACTTACATCTAATTAGCACAACTGTTTTTGTGAAAAATTTGAACCGGAATTTTTTTCGCATTCTTGAATCATGAATATCATTTTCATGGGCCAAAGTCGTTAGATGATTTACTTGACAACGATTTTCCATTTACTATATAGAAATGTTAACATCGGACTGTATATAAGATGTTGGTTAACATTGACCGGGCACATGCGTGAAGCTCACTTGAATTTGACATGAAAAAATATACCAATAAAACTAAGCATGTTGTTATAGTATTCTTTAAAAAAAAAAAAAAAAAATGTCAACAAAAAAATTTATTTTATTTAAAAAATCTATTTAAATAATTTAAAAATCATTTATTCATTTGTGTAGCTTTACTTATATAGTAAATGATTTAGTGTATAGAGTTTTCAAAATCTATTTAAATAATTAAAAAAATGGTTCGTTTTTCGTAGGAGATTTGTTTAAATAGATTTTAATTGGACAACATCGGGAATGATTGTAGTACAAGATTAAATACAATTTATCTTGATTATGGGAAGGATGGGTTGGGTTTTTCAATTTTTTTTTAATTATTTAAATAGATTTTAAAATAGAGTTTTTGTTAAATAATTTTTAATCATTAAAAATTTAAAAAAAAAAACTCTATTGTTCATTAAATATACTTATACTCTTAATCGATATAATTACTATGAGAGGATGTGTTGTTTTTCAAATTTTTTTAATTATTTAAATAAGATTTTTAAATGGATTTTGTTAAAATTGATTTTTAATGATTAAAAATTTTAAAAAACAAAGTTAGTTGATAGAATCCATGTGGCGAGGTGGGTCTGAGAGATTGGGTTTTTCAATTTTTTTAATTATTTAAATAGATTTTTAAATAGAGTTTTTGTTAAAATTAATTTTTAATGATTAAAAATTTTAAAAACAAAAAATTTGGTCTCTCACGCTTTGTTTAAAGTGCTGAATTAATCACGTGTTTAAAATAGGGGTTAAATTTAATTTAATTGATTGGTATGGTCAACTTTCTGGAGGGTCTAAACGAAAAAAAGGTTTTAATGAGAGCCTTTTCATATATGATGATATGTGGTTGGGATATTCTAGATTTTTTTTTGAATCCTAAAGTATATTACTACTATATATTTGGTGCACTTTTTGGTCGTCCGAATTAAGGAGCCCCAAAAAAAATTTGTGGCCCACATATTATTAAACACAAATCAACTAATATTTAAAAAAAAAAAAAAATTAGGTCCCCATATTAAACACAAACCAACCAATATTAAAAAAATAAACAATGTCAAAAAAATTTATTTTGTATTCGTGGAAAAGACTAATATAATTTTAGATACATTTTAACATAAACTACAATTTAGTTGTGAGCCCACATATTAAACACAAACCAACCAATATTAAAAAAAAAAAAAAAAGGTAAAAAAAGTGCAACCCACCGTCTCCAAACTCACGGCAAAAAAAAAGTGGTCATATTAACAAAATCAAGCAACATAAAAAAAAAAAGAATTCCATATTAAAAAACAAACAATGTCAAAAAAAAGGTGCAAATTTTGTATTCGTAACAAACACTAATATAGGGGTGTTCATGGTTCGGTTTGGGTCGGTTATTGGTTAAAACCATAACCAAACCAATTTAGCGGCTTTTGTTCTAAAACCATAACCAAACCAAGTAAAATAATAACCGGTTTGGTTATTGTCGGTTTGGTTGTTCAATTATGACTAGCTTCGACAATTCAAATATTCTCTCTCTACATTCTTCAAATTTTATAGCATGCTATTTTCCAATGGCCACAAGAGCGAACTTACATCTAATTAGATAACTAGCAATGTTAAATGAAAAGAGATAGTAGGATTTTTTTTTTACCCTTATGCTATACTTATTAGATGTTGATTGTTGGACTTGGACATATTCTTTTAAGACGTGGGCCTTAAAAATAAGTAGACCAAAATTAAATTAATAATTAAAAGGTATAAAATATCTTTAATTATTTATGAAAATAATATTTACATATAAATAATTATAAATTTTATGTATATAATTATCGGTTTTGGTTCGGTTATTTATTCGGTTATTTTTTACTATAACCATAACCAAACCAAATATTAAGTTTTCAAATTTAAAACCAAACCAAACCAAACCAAACCAAATGTACCGGAGAATTTGCGGTTTTTTTTATTCGGTTTGGTTAAATTTTCACTTGGTTTTGGTTTAACCAAAAAATAGACCTACACTAATATAATAATGTTTTATATACGGATCACAAACTACAATGTTATATTAATCGTGTTTTGAAAAAAAAAAAATTAGGTCCCCATATTAAACACAAACCAACCAATATTAAAAAAATAAACAATGTCAAAAAAAACGTACCCATTTTGTATTCGTAGCAAACACTAATATAATAAAGTTTTAGCCCCCTGAACATAAACTACAATTTAGTTGTGGGCCCACATATTAAACACAAACCAACCAATATTATAAAAAAAAAAAAAAGATAAAAAAAAAGTGCAAGGAGATTTGTTCCAAACTAGCAATTTTGAAGTGGACCCCATATTAACAAAATCAAGAACATAAAAAAAAAGTGAATCCCATATTAAAAAACAAACAATGTCAAAAAAAGGTGCAAATTTTGTATTTAACAAATTATTAATATAATAAAGTTTTATATACGGATCACAAACTATAATGTTATATTAATCGTGTTTTGAACATTAAAAAAAATAAAGTAAAAAAAGGTGGAACCCACTATCTCCAAACTCGGGGAAAAAAAAAGTAGATCCCATATTAATAAAATCAAGCAATATAAAAAAAAAAGTGAATCCCATATTAAAAAAACAAACAATGTAAAAAAACGGCGGACTTTGTATTCGGAGCAAGAAACACTAATATAATAAAGTTTTAGATACGGATACAAATTACAATGTTATATTAATCGTGTTTTAAATAGTGTGTGTGTATATATATATATATATATATATATATATATATATTTATATTATATGCATAAAAATATGAAACTAAAATTTTGTCCAAAAGGGTGGGCTATACTTAACAACACCAAGCAATATAAAAAATGGTTGGGTTTAACAAAATTTAATTATCAAAAAAAAAATAGAGTTTTTAAAAAAAAAAATTTTTAATGGCAAAAAAAAAAAAGGACTTTGTTTTTAAAAAACACTAATTTGGTATCTATTAAGTCAATAATGATGGATTCACACGTGCGTATCACCATTGAGGGGTTCAAATGACACGATTTTCTTAGTTCGGAGTCAAACCATACGGATTTTTTATACGTTTAGATCTAATCTAAATGAAAAATCGTTGTATTTGCTATTCCGCCATGTCATTTATTTGCCTTTTCACTAATATAAATATACTTAAAATATTTATATTTTAAAATAAGATATAATTTTTAATGTCGTAAAAAAAAATCAAATAGACATCATATATTGAATAAAGTAAATTAGTCAAATTAAAAATACGTTTTCTTAAAAAACCATGCAAAAGACAACATGACAAGTAAAATAGCTAAACCGAGAATATTTATCAAAAATTAAAAAATAGTATTTCATCATTTAAATAGAAAATCAATTTCTATTTTGTTTCGTTTTAAACATGTAAAATTAATTTAATAATTTGAATTAGAATTATCCAAATCAAAATTTGATAAAAAAATAATAAGTATTTTACACCTTTAAATTAAGAATTAAATTGAAAATATCTCCGATGCTTAAATATTGCTATTGGTTTTATTTCAAAGAGAGGAAAATAGTTTCCTTTTAAATGGGTTATCTCTCTCTCTTCTTTTAAAAAATATTAATAAATTTGCCGATTTTGTATTCGTAGCAAATATTAATATAATAAAATTTTGGGGGATAATTACAATGTTATATTAATCGTGTTTTGAAATAATATATAAGTCTATATATATATAATCACTATTCAAAATAACAATTACATAGGATATTTTTAGCCCGTAATTTAAAGTGTTGAGCAGGGCGCATTTAGGACCTAGTTTTCCCTTAAATAAAATAGCTGAGTTAGTCACAACCTTAAAAGTTAGTATTTTGACGTACTCCTATTAACTTGACATTCGGTGGGTCCCATAAAAAATTTCCCAATGAGCAATACTTATCACTTTTCCCATGATTATTTTTTAAAATGGGATCATCTAGATGGTGTTTTAGCTGTTTCTTTTTCTATTTTCTAATAAATAATTTTTTTTAAAAAAATTGAAGAAAAAGTACGCGATTATTGCACCAGTGATGAAAGGGATCACTCTGGTCTCCACGATTAAATATTGGTGATATAATAAATTTACACGTTGACTGTAAGACTTCTTCCTTATCAGATCAATTTATTACAGGCAGTCACTGCAATTTAATCGCTAGTTGTTGATTACTTGTATTAACTCTCCATTTGAGTTTGCATGTTGGTTCAATGAAACTAGGTTCTTAAATATTGATAATCACTCGACTTAAATTAACAGTATGCTCTCCATCTGAGTTGGGTCTGTTAAATTTATGGAGTAAATAATCTGTCATTACATATATATGTTGCATGAGTAGTTCTTTTCCCATCGAAATTTGCTATTCAAGGTGCGTGAAATATATATAAGTGATGTGTTTTAAATTTTAACTTTTAATATTACATGACTAATTATGAGCTATTTAATTACTGGTCTCTCAGATTAACTATGACTGCTTTCAACCCACTTACTGCTATTATCAATCAAAAGAAACTTGAGGGTCCGAATTATTTGGACTGGAAAAGGAATCTTGACATTGTCCTAACTACTGAGGAGTATAAATTTGTACTTAATGAGTTGTGTCCAGAAAATCCGGGAGAAAATACTACAGATGATGAATTGAAAGCTCACCAGAAATGGGTTAAGGCAGATGAGATGACACGATGTTACATTCTGGCTTCTATGTCAAATGTTTTGCAACATCAACATCAAACTATGGAGTCGGCTTACGACATTCTAGAAAATCTCAAAGAGATGTTTGGAGACCAGACTCGTGCGGCAAAGCAGACTGCCATGAAAGCTCTTCTAACCTCAAAGATGGCAGAAGGTTCAGCAGTTAGGGGCCATGCTTTGAAGATGCTGAGTCTTCTGAATGAACTGGAGGTCCTTGGAGCTAATATTGATAAGGATACACAAGTTGAATGATACTACAGACTCTGCCAGACAGTTTTCAGCAGTTTCGCCTTAATTATAATATGAATAAAATGGATTTATCCTTAGCGAAATTGTTGAATGAGCTGCAAGCGGCAGAAACCATTATCAAGCAACAAGTTCCAATTGTAGCACTTAACTTTGATAAATGTTCCTCTTCTAAGCCGAAAGGTGGACAGAAGAAGAAAATGACTCATAAGGCTTTGGGTATTGGAGGTGCAGCTGCTGGTGTGAAAAACCCTAAGGGCAAATGTGTTTCACTGGAAACAACCTGGGCACTATAAGAAACAGTGCCCAATCTATCTAGCCAAGCTGAAGAACAAACAAGGTAATTAATTCACAATTACTTGTCGTTGAAACATTTTTAGCAGTGATATCTACCATGTCATGGTTTGTAGATTCGGGAGCCACTAATCATATGTGCACTTCTTTGCAGAGGTTTCAGGAATGGGGCAGCTAAGTGGAGGTTAAGTTAGTGTTTTCAAGCGGATGGTTCGGCAGCTCCAGCTCTAGCATTAGGAAATATTAAAATATCGTTTGAAAGTAATAAAGTATTAATTTATATATGTACCTTCCGTTAGAAGGAACTTGATTTCGCTTTCTAGAATTTTGAGAAATGGTTATGGTGTTAATTTTTTTTTTTTTCTGGTAATTAACTTTTTTATTAATCACCAGTAAAGCTTTTACAAAACTATAGCAAGTTTATACTCACTTGCTATTTCTTTAAAAGAAACTACAGGAACCTATACTAGGATATGCCTACTAGACTTAAAATATAAATTGATGAATAGTAGCTGCAATCCCAGGTCCAGCTCGTCCACTGCATATGTACGCTACTTCCCTTGCAACCAGCTCCCAATCCCGTCGTCTCTTTTCAAATACTCGTTGGTTCCTTTCTAGCCAAACAGCATATACAAACTCAGCATAAATCATTCTGAAAATGCGGGCATTTGTTGACTTTCCCTTCCCCTTTTGTATAACTTGTTATATGTACTGTCCCCAACTATTAGTAGCACCAAATTGATTCTGTGACCAGTGTAGTAGTTTGTCCTATATAGCTAGTGCATAGTCACATTTTGTGTATAAGTGGTCCCTAGATTCTATATGTTGCTGACACATGACACATTCCTCCTACACTTCCAAACCCTATCTATGTAGTCTATCAGAAGTTAATAGTCTATCTTGCAATTGCAACCACATAGTAAAGATAGCTTTTGGTCTGGCACGGTTATTGAACATTAAACATTTCCAAGGTGGCCTTTGTTGCGACCCAATCAGCTGCAAGTAAATGGCTCGGATAAGGGATTTTCCGACAGTGGCATTATGTTGGATCTGGGCAGTTAACGCTCTAGCCTCCAATATTTTCCTCACCATCCAGCACGCCTGCTGTGGTATATTTACCTCATGAAATTGCTTTCCTTTGATGTAGAAAGCATGGATCCATCTGATCAATAACTTATCTTCCGTGTGTTCTAAGTCCCAGCAGGTCTTGGCTATGGCAGCCTTGTTCCATTGCTGAAGGTTAATCAAATTCAGTCCCCCTGCCGACTTTGGAGTACACACCCTTTCCCATGCCACAATGGCTTTTTTTGTGTTGACATTTGTTCCCGACCAAACATAGCTTCGGCAGTATGATTCGATAGCTTTTAAGACCTTGCTAGGAACGATAAAGAGTCGAGCCCAATAACAGTTCGGATTCCAAAGATTACAGCTTGCACCAATTGGACTCTACCAGCGTAAGATAATTTTTTTGCTGTCCAGGTAGAAATCCTGGCTGTTATCTTTTCAATCAGTGGCAGCCACTGCACCATAGTTAACTTCTTGGTTGATAAAGGAACCCCGAGGTATTTAAATGGAAGTTCTCCACATGAATAACCAAGCATAGCTAGTATCTCATCTTGCACAGTCTGAGTAGTACCCCCAAAGTATACAGAGCTCTTCCCTAGGTTAGCTTGGAGTCCTGATGCTTGAGAAAAAGTGTTGAAACGATCTTTGGAGTGCGATGCTGAAGCCACATCAGCCTTAGAAAATAGTAACAAATCATCAGTGAAGCTTAAGTGGGTGATTCCAAGCTTAGAGCATCTGGGATGGTATTTGAAAGTTTTACAGTGCTTAAGTGCATTCAGATGTCTGCTTAAGTACTCCATCGCTATGGCAAATAAGTAAGGGGACAATGGGTCCCCTTGCCGAAGTCCTCTAGCAAGCATCGAATGGCTCAGAAGGTTCCCCATTGACCATGATCGTAGAATTGACTGTCCTCACACACTCCATCACCCAACCCAGAAACTTGGTAGGAAATTTCAGCTCTGTAAGAACTTGTTCTAAGTATACCCATTCGATAGAATCGTATGCTTTTTGTAGATCAATCTTAATGACACATCAAGAGGAAGTATGTTTTCTAGTATGGCGTTAATTTTTCTAATAACAGATGTGTTATTAGCTATAACAAATATTTTATCTCTTCGGGTACATTGATTGACGGTCTTTTTATTGTTGATATCTCTTCTAAACTGCTGCAACCAATTAAACTGAACAATATTAATCTTTCACATAAGAGAAAGCGTCCTTCTAAATTGAGTGAAACTTATTTATAGCACTTGCATCTAGGTTATATAAATCTAGATTGAATTTCGAGGTTGGTCAAAGATGGACCTTTAGGTTCATTAAAAGTGGAGGCACTATCAACCTGTGAAACCTGTTTAGAGGGTAAAATGACCAAGGGACATTTTCCTTCAAAAGGATATAGAGCAAGTGATAAATTAGAATTAATTCATTCTGATTTGTGTGGTCCAATAAACGTCCAGGAAAGAGGTGGTTTTGAGTATTTTGTGACTTTCACAGATGACTACTCAAAATATGGATATATCTATTTGTTGACCCGTAAGTCGGAATGCATTGAAAAGTTCAAAGAATTTAAGATAGAAATGGAGAAGCGTCTAATAAATACATCAAGATATTACAATCTGATCGTGGTGGTGAGTACCTTTTTGTGGAGTCTATTAGTTTCTTATCAGAATGTGGACTTACGTTTCAATTATCTACACTTGCAACACAACAACAAAATGGTGTAGCAGGAAGAAGAAATAGAACTCTTATGGAGATGGTTAGATCAATGATGAGTTATTTTAATTTGCCTTCTTCCTTTTGGGGATATGCTTTAGAAACAACAAATTACGTTCTGAATTTAGTCCCTTCCAATTTAGTACCTTTAATGCCTACAGAACTACGGACCGGGTGCAAGCCTAGTCTACGACATGTTCAGGTATGGGGTTGTCCAACACATGTGCTATAAGGGCAAAACAGATGAATTAGAGTAAAAAACGAATGTGTGCATGTCTATTGGATATCCAAAGGGAACTAAAGGTGGTTTATTCTATTGTCCTAAAGAAAATAAGGTAATTGTTAGCACAAATGCTAGATATCTAGAAGAGGACTATTTAACAAATCATGTTCCTAGAAGTAAATTTGTTTTACAAGAATTGAGCAAAGGAATGAAAACTGAGTCATCTAAAATCAAAACGATCGAGAACAAACCTTGAAAGTCAAAGTGACATACCATTACATTATAATAGTGGGATAAATGTCAATAGACAAGAAGTCTCACAAATACAAGTCCCTGAAAATCCATTGCCTCGAAGTAGTGGGAGTTATGTTGAGCAGATTACACTACAGGAAGGAGTCATTGATATCCTTGTGGATGACATGGAGACTCAAGTTCCTGAAAATGATGTGGTTCTACCACTAGATAATAATGGTGTAGCAATGCCTGCTGGTGTAGTACTTAGTCGCAGTAGGAGAGTAATACGATGACCTGTTCGATAAACGTTCTTGGGAGAATCTTATGATAGGATCCCAGAGGAGCCTAATATCGAACCTGTCAATTATGAACAATGTTACACCTCGAACTTTTAGACCATGAGCATGCCACGTACTTCACCGTATTAATGGAGTATCGGAGACGTCCCATGAAGTTTTGGGAGGTACAAGCCATGGGAAGTACGTAACAATGAAGCACAGGATGAATTACGACCTCGTAAGTCGTAACCGGGAAGGACAACCTTGGAACCAAAGGACGTGAGCAATATCAAGCATGATTAATGATAAATATCATGTATGGAGAGTTTCAGAAGATTCCGGGACCAAGCAAATCAAAGAAAATAAGTTTGTCGAAAATTTAAAAAAAAAAAAGTTGGCGAAATTTTGGATTAATTTTAGGTCAAATTTGGAGGGGTATATCTCTAGGTATATTAGGAGTTTTAAGGTGTTTCAAAATCCTAGAATGAAGTTCGTCGAGTCTAGTTTCTAATGCAATAAACCGCTCGTCAAAATGACATCGGAGTAAGGAGTTATGGCCATTTTAAGATAACCCTCCAAACTGCCAAATGGCTTTCGCGGGTCCTACTTGGGAAAGTCGGTTCCACCGACTTTTAAGGGGTATAAACACCCCCCCCCCCATCAACCCCATTTTTTCAGTATTTTTACATTTCCATGAGTTTTAGAAACCTCCTAACACATCCCTCAAATATTTATAGCCCATTAAATCAAGAATTTAACAAGATTACACCAAATTAGTCCATGAAAGGTGATTGTTCTTGCTTCTACTTGATGTTGTGGTGAGTTTGGTCTTGAAA
>NC_081346.1:20712273-20724550 GCF_029784015.1 Lycium ferocissimum | reverse complement strand
TTTTTGGGCTGAATTTCACATAATTGAGCCATGTGAGATGAACGTTTTCCCTTTTTACTTCTAGGCTCAAATCAACATTTAACCCTGCAGTCCTTTATCCATATACTTTTTTTCCTAATAATAATTTGGTGTTTGAAACCCCTTATCCATTTAATCAAATACTCCTCGTGTAACACTAACTTAAGGGAGAACCTTCCGAGAAAAAAGATTTTTTATTTTAAAACAAATTGGGTCTCCTCATCAAAAATAAAAAATTTAATTATTGGGATAATAGTTTTTATATGTATATATCTCCCCGTTTAATTTAAAACCCCTTTGTTTACATACTTTAAGAAAGAAAAAGTTTAAAATTTGGTTAAAATTTTAAATATTTGGTAAATCTTTAAAAGGGAATTTGTTTAAATTAAAAAGGTTTTTTTGATAAAAAAAAAAAAAAAAAAAAATAAAAGAAATTATATATATATATATATATATATATATATATATATATATATATATATATATATATATATATATAAATATAGCCTGCACAAAAAAAAAGAGCAACTGCCGACAAGCTTGGCCCGGCCCGCAAAGTAAAATCGGGCGGGGAGATAAACTAGTCACTAGATCTAGGATTTTGACATTTTTAAGGACTGAAAAGCAGCAACTGCCGACAAGCATTGGCCACAGGGACCACGCAAAAGTGACAAATCAGCGGCGGCAGGGAGATATAACTAGTCACTAGATCTATTGCGTTTTTACTTTTTTAAGGACAAACTTGTGCCCAAAAAAAGCAGATGATCTATGGTCGAATCTTTAACTTTGCCCCTCGCCTTCCAACTGAAAATGACAGGATTTATATAAAAAGCTTCAAAAAAAATTTTTAATATTTTAACAATTTAAAATTTTTTTTCATTTTAAAAACTTTGTTTTTTTATTTAGGTTTTTCCTTTTAAAATGGAAAAAAACCCCGAAATAAAAAAACGGGGTTACTTTTTGAAATATTAAATAAAAAATCGCAGAAAAATAGGGTATTTATAATAATTTTTTCTTTCATTTTAAATGGTAAGTCAAATTAAATCAAAGTTTTTGGATCCCCAAATTAAAACAACCCGTTTTTTAAATTACCCTTTCCCAAACTTTTAAATACTTCCAAATACGAAAAATATACACCGAAATACAATGAAATAGGTTTATTGTTTAAGAAATATAAAATTGTAGTATGGTAGTACAATGGAATACAAGAAATATATCAAAACGTTTAAAATTAGAAATAATAAAATACAACGAAATATATTAAAACTATTTCATAAATTAGAAATACAAAATGCAACAAGAGAAAAAAAAGAAAAAAAAAAAATCGTGAAAATAAAGTGGAGCAAAAATAGGTTCTACAAAAAAAAAAAAAAAAAAAAAAAAAAAAAAATAAGATAAATACAAGAAATATATAAAAAACCGAAATTTTTAAAAACTTTTATAAACCTTGGGCGGCTCCACAACTCTCATCAAGGTTTTCTACAACTTCCCCCAAAACCCACGATTAAAAAATAAGAAGAAAAAATTAACATCTTTGGGGAAAAATTCTCTTTTTCTAATTTTTTATCCTACAAAAAATGAGCTTCGACTCTTTTAGTGTCTTCTTGTAGATTGGGCTTTAAAGCAAAATTGAAGGAGCACTTGAGCAAACCATCTGTTTAAGGGGCTTTTTCATCCGAAGCCCCCAAATCCCACCCTTACCCAATGGGTTTTTAATTTTGAAACCTCGTTTATCAAAACATCCCGTTCTTCATTTTAAATTTGTCCTCCTTTATTCGTTACCTCAGGGGGTAACGATTAAGGGAAGATAGAATCGTGCTAATAAGATGATAGATAAGGCCGTATAATACGGGACAAATAAATTTTAGAGAAATTAATTTGGGAAAGAGATTGGGAGTTACTGGGGAATACGGGCCGTAAGTTTGTGTGAAATACGTACGTCATAGACCGCCATAACTGGTAATTTTGAAATTAATTTAAGCTACTAAAAATAAATAAAATAAAAGGTAGCTATTATTAATAAATAAGTCTTAGAAGTAGTTATGTCCAGTAAATTTTCCTATATAAAAAGCACCTTTCATTTAATTTAGGTCCCGTTTGTCCATAGATACAAAAAAAAAAAAAAAAAAAAAATTTAAATTTTGGAGTTGGAGTTTTGTTTGGCCATAATTTGTTAAACTCAGAAGCAGCGAAATGTAGTTGTAAAAAAGTGAAAAAAATTTAAAAACAAGTTTTTCAGCTTTTGCGTATTCGAATACAACTTCAAATCGTATTCAGAATTCTCGCGACCAAACACCGATTTCGCAAAAGTGAAAAAGTTTCGAATAAAGCGAATAATTCTTATGGCCAAACTAGGGCTTAATCACTTCATAAACTATTGCTGCTTCAATGTAAACATCCCATTCGGAGGAAATTAGTTAAAAGGATCTTCACAAAAATGAATAGAGGGAATATGACCAGTATACATGACGATTCCGAAATAACACCGAAACAGTATTTCTTATATTTCGCTGATTGATCACATATCTTTTTTTAAATATTTAATGATAAAAATATCCTACTTCCGTCTCAATTTTAAGTGTCGTATTTTTTATTTTATTTTCGGTCCCAAAAAAGTCTTTTATATATATTTAGTAAGTTAATGATTAAACATCCTATAATAATAAGCTTTAAACCACAATATTCAAAAAAAATATATTTTTTGTACATTTTATACATCTTTAATTTAGGATCCATAAAATTCAAAATCTTTTTTTATTATTTAATTGTACCCGACACTTAAATTGAACAAATGACGTATTTAATAATTGTACACGTGCTCGGTGCCACTAATGAGGTTTAGGTCTCTATTGGGGTCAAAATCAATTATGGACACTGTCAAAAGTCAAACTCGACCCCTTAGTATTAGCCAATTCTTTTCTTCCGCCTCACAAATAAATCCAAATGCTGTCCTCATGGATTCTTTTCCCTAAAAACCATCCTCAACTTCCCCTGGAGTTTATATCATATACGGTCCAGAAGAAGGAGATTTCATCCAAAAGCTCTGGATTCTCCCAGGAAGAAATTAGCTAAAGAGGTTTTGCAAAGATACACAGACTTTTACTGTTTCTTGTGGTTTCTTGTATCTTGTTGGGCTACACTACTCTTTTCTGCAGTTGCGACTGTATATCGCAATTATGTAGCCTACACCACGCAACTAATAGGTTTTAAGGTGTTTTTTAAAGGGTTTTAAGGTGTTAAGTTATATGAGACGGTAGTAAGATATAAAGTCGGCTAAATTAGCTTATTAACTCCCTCCATCCCATATTAGTTGTCATCATTTTCGTTTTCGATAGTGGGTCGACTAACGTTCGGAGCTAAATTTGATTAGATCAATTCAATATTTTAAAATTATAATTTAGATATTCAAAAGCGCACGAAAAATAATACAAATTACAATTATTCTCATATTAATATGGTGAAAAAAACTATAGTATCTCAAAATGTTGATCAAAATTTATATATTTCGACTTTTAAAAAAAAAAAGGAAAATGAACAAGTAATAACAGAGACGGAGGATAACATTTTAATTTATATACTTACCCGTTTAGTATTACTAAAAAATGGTTATCATCGCCAAGTTTTTATGAGTCAAATCTAGCTAAAAGTCATAAGTTAGTCATCCTAACTTTTACGACTTTCGGCTTAAATCGACTTTTGGTTTGATCAAATATTTTACTGTCATTTATTCTTAATATATTTTTATAAGACTTAAATATATGCTTCCCATAACAAAATCACTTTGATAGAAGGTTGTGGAGGACACAAATTATAAGAGAGGCTAGTAGGTAATAAAATGTCGTCTGGTTTATCCTTCCATACTTGTAGTTTCTTGTCTTTTGATTTCTGTTACTATATATTTGTTGTTTGTTGTACTTCTATATTCGTATTATTTTGTTGTACCTATTGTTCCTTTTTTTAACGATTTGACGTTCTATTTTATCATATCTTCTATACTTCCGCTATTTCCCTCTCTGAACTGCTTTCATTTGCTTTTTCTTGAGCTGAGGGTCTATCAGAATTAGTCTCTCTAACTCTCAAGGTAAGGGTAAGATTACAAGACACTTTCCTTCCCCTAAACCCACTTATGAAATTACCCGGGTATGTCATTGTTATTGGAAAACAAAACCCTTATTCCCCCTCCATTCTACTTCTGCCATTCATATTTTTCCATCTAAAAATACTTTTAAATTTATGCTTTTTGTAAATAGTTTTCCGGGGTATGTTAGTCATTTTAGCAGATAAACACTTTTATATCAAACACACTAATTATTTAGTATTATATTTAAAAGAAATTCCAAATACATAACTTTTTATCTATAAAATCGATTTCAACACTTAAAAATATATTTTTCCGCTCTTGGATGTTTATTATCATTTTCTCTTTCGTGACTAAGTATCAATAGAGGTACACATACTTACTAAATCACTTTGAGACTGATATTATAGGCGGAAAAAAGAAATAAAAAAAGTTTAATTTAGGGATAAGGCATAAGACCTCGAAAACTACACAATTGTCGATTCTACATCTAGACTATGTGATGGTTCAATCACCCTCCGAACTTAGATTTTTTCATATTATTTACACCCCCTTAAATTATGCGAGAGTCTTATTACCCCCTCGAACTATGCGAGGGTCACATTACCCCCCGAACTTAATTGTCAAGATTGCATTAATTTTTGCGTTTAACCCGTTATGTCTATAAAGATGATGTTATTTTACAAGTAAAAGTGCACTTTTGCACTGATTTTTGTATCTATGAAGCCGCATCACTGTTGATATCGAGTAAAATTATACCGGATATATTACTTGGAGTTTTATTCATTTATAGCTGTCATACTGGTTAAATTGGTATTTTGCACATGTTTTCTTCATTCATTTGGTGTATAAAACTTACAAGTTGTTGCTCTTGTTCATGCCATTGGATCAAATTGGACTAAAATTGCAAAATAACCAAAAACAACAGCTAAAACTAGATTAAAAAAAATTCACCACAAGCTGCATCAAAGCAGCAGTAAAAATAGGACCAAAATAATTCGGGGCGTTTAAATAATATGAAGAAAAAAAATCATGGGGTAATAGAACTCTCACATAGTTTAGGAATGTATGTAATACAAAAAAATTAACTTGAAGGGATAAAAACCCTCTCCCAGTTTAGGTGTGTACCTGATAATTTCAACATAGTTAAATGGGGTTCTTATGCCTTAATCCTTTAATTTATGTATATCAATAGGGTAAAAAGAAGTTATACTACTGTATCAGTATAATTTCCCTTAACTACTAATGGTAAACATGTTATTTGTCTCGTGTAAATTTTTATCTGTTGTAACGATAACATTTACGCTATTAAACCTTTTTTAATATATTTTCTAAATTTCTATTTGTCCCTTGTCACTACAATTAACCTTTTCTATTTACTTTCTTGGACCTGTTTGCTTTGAGTTTATTAATAAAAGCAGCCAATAGGCAGCAATGCCTAATGGTATATTAATTAAAAAAACATTTTCTTAAATATTAATTAATGGCAGTGTACTCCTAATTTTGCTTTTAATTTACGCTGGCTATAGTTTGACAAGAGTTAAAAAAAAATATAGATTAAAGGAGTAGAAGTAAGAGTACTGAGGGCTACTGATGATCTCTTTCATTTTGTAACAAAGTAATTTTTAAAAAAAAAAGTGAAGTAGAAGTGGATGGTTGAATGCACCATTACATGAAATCATTTTATCCACCAAAACCAAAAAACAAAGTATAAATATTAGTTTACTTCATTCCAATTGTACTCCGCAATGAGAAGTCCCGATGAAGAATGGAGACCGGCGAGACATTCCCACCTCTAATCAGAGATTTTAAATTCGAGTATTGTGAATAAAGAAATTTTTAGTATCGAGTGTTTTCTCTTTAAGTAAGCCCCACACAACGGGAATTTGAATTAGTTTAGCCGATTAGGTTTGGGAAAAACAAACCATACCCACCCTCTTTAGGTCCCAGACATGGATTTTCGCAATCATAATGTAACGACTTTATAAATTACTTCCTCCCTACATTTTTACTTATTCATTATACTAAAAATAGATATTCACTTTAATTTGTCCAGTTTAAAAAATGAAGACATAATTTATCGTTCCTAATTTACGCACCCCTATTATTAACTACTACTAGTATACGTACCCGCGCGATCGTTTCAAAGAAAAAAAGAACGGAGAGAAATAATACTAACACACATATCTGGTATGTGCGAAAAATATTAGTTTAGTTATCATTTTTTAAATGCAACTAAAGGGGACAAAGTCAAGCCGAAGACGTAGAAAATATGTAACTTGAATTATAGAATTTTAGTGATTCTTTGGATGATTCTACCTTTGAGTAGGAGCAGACGATAGATAGATCTGCATCGAGGTGCAAGTAAGAAAAAAGTTAAAGATCAAAGAATAAAACATAGAGAAACTTTACCATTTATAAAGAGAAATCTAAGATTTCCTTCACTATTTTTAAATATGTATAAACAGATTAAACATGTATGAGCAAAGGAGGAATACAGAAGCAACTTACACTTAAAAGTAGTAATAGGCCACTTGAACATGTTTGCTTTAATCTCTTCTATATGAATATATTCAACTCAATCCATTTGTACGACATCCAATGGAGAATAATATCTATAAGTATTATTTATTTATTTTATTTTTATAAATTAATTCAAAGTATAAAGAACTCACATTATCTTTGTTTTTAATTCAACTCACTATGTCAATAAAAAAATTCATAAAAAAAATGAGCGGTAAGTATATCTTACCTAGAACATCAGAAGTTGACTTTCCTTTTTAGAAGTTCTTGTAACGGTGACAACACTCTATTCACTTTTTCAACGAAATCAGAGTCAATTCTGGTATAACTAAAAGCAGATCAAGATGAACTTGTTTTGGCTCTACTGCTAAATATCAACACATAATTTCATACCGACTATAATACAATAATTACAAAGTGCGATATTAAATATGGAACACAACAAAGCAACACCATATGAAGAATAAGCTGATGCAAATAATAGAGGAAAAAAGAAAGAACTATTCCTGTAGAACTATACCTGTTTTTTTGTTTGTTTGTTAGATTTCATTGATTAGCAACAACATTATACTTTACATTATATCCCAACAAAACAAAATACTCTAAGATATAAAAAGTAACTCTAATTACCAATTCTCAAAATAACCCAAGAATCACTAATAAATTGAAGAGCTTGTAATGTGTAACCGCTTTTGTCCCTTCGTAAACAACATGCTTAGCAAATTCACCGGCCAACACCAATCTAACAGAAACAACATGCTTAGCCAATTTTTATGTGGGCCCATTTCTTGAGATACAACGTGAATACCACTATTAGCCCTCTCAAGAAGTAAAAACAAATGGAACAACATGAAAATCACACGGCTGACTTGCAAAAAGCATGAGATAAAATTGGAAGAAAAAAAAAACATGTCCTAATTCCATCAACACAAAAGAGCGATCTTTTTTGTTTTGTTTTGTTTGCTTTTTTTACGACCAATGCAAGCTTTAAGAATTTCTAAGCTCTAAATTCAGTGCGTTCGTTTTTCACCAGCCATTTGTTCTTCTCGGCGGTCTTCTTTTCTACCTTAAGAGCCATGGAATTGTGTAGAAATTTAGGAAAGATTTGAGATGATGAAAAGATTTTTGAATTAAGAAGTGAAGGAATTTTTTTCCATGATGAACTATACCTTCAAACAAAGCATCAAAGAATGAATTACTCCGTTCAAGTGGATGAATTAAGTACTATCTTTAAGTTTAAAAAAAAAAAAAAAAAAGAATGGTGCTACATGCCTAATTGAAACATAAGTTAGGCACACGTTCTTTTCTTTTATAAATGAGAAGGGTGGAATTTTAAAATATGAGGTTACATGGTTTTAACCACATTAGATAACTGCAAGTCCCCATCACTGCCCATCACCTTATTCACAGTTTAAAAAATAACTGCAAGCACACTAAAAAATATCTCTTTTCAAATGGATAAATTAATCAATTCAATATTAATTTTTTATCTTTTTGAAATTGTTGGAAACGGTTTCGCATGATAGGTTAAATGATTATAACTTCCCCATTACATATGCATCCTTTAAAATTGCCTTAATTGGTGGAACTGTTCCACTATTTCTGCAAGCGAATGATTTTTTCGTACAATTCGAATTTTTTAGTATTTTCAAACTCCAAATCTTTTGGAGCTTTTATAAATAGATAGATAGATAACTCGATATTATTACTGAATAACGGATGATCCTTATCTTTCGGCTTTTTTATCGATTTTTTAGTTTCAATTCGAATTTTAAATTTCCAAGGAGCCCAAAACAAAACGTTTTGTTTTACTTAGTTTATTTTTTATTCTTTTCTTTTTGTCTTCTTATCATTTTGTCTTTCTTATTTTTTGTATTTTTGTTTTTCCTTTTAAAGATAAAAATAAAAATAAATGTAAAGATAAAATTTTATTTCCATTCTTGTTCATAAAAAAATGTGATTATTTTTCAAATCATATTCAAATAATTTATGTTCTATCCAAATACTTCATTTGTTAATTTAAATTAAATTCAATATATAGATGTATATATTTCCTAGAAAATATTGATATTTACTTATTTTTAATTTAAAAACAATAAGTAATAACTAATTATTAACTAATTAACTACTTTTTGTCCTAAAACTACCATGTGGCATTATTCTACGCTGACACTTGTCACAATCCTATGGCAAACTATCCTCTTTTTAATAATATATAGATAGATAATTATTTCTCAATGAATTTTTTGAAACATTGAATTTATTATATTCAAATAGTGGTATGAACTTATCATATTATTAATTACTTACTTCTTAAAGGGTGTGTTAAGTCAAACATAAACAAGTAAAAATGGGCAGAGAGAGTATACAGAGTAAAATATTTACCAAATTTTGTTCGATGTAGCTCTCGCCACATTTCCTCTACTTTAAAATACGGTTAACCAAATAAATACGTAATTAGAGAAGAAAAGGCAATTTGCAAACATGGTAGTTGAGATTTTGAGCGAACATGGATGAACACCAAAAAGGCCAACTTTATATTCACCCACATATTCAGAGAATACAATGCTACTTCAGATCTTTTAGCCTATATGAGAGACGAGTCCAAAAATTTGTAAAATTGTTTATCTTCAACGAAGCTCTTTTTCTTCCTTCAAAAGTTAGAACTTCAATGAAGTTGGAATGTGATGAAATTCCAAATTTCAAGAAAACTAACTTAAAGTAAATTCTAATTATTCAAACGCAACGGGGACCACGAATTAATTAACGAGGCTCCTTATTATGGCATTAATTCGTTTCTTGCTAAATTAATCTTATCATAATAAATTACGAACTATTCTACTAAAAATTCGTAATTTACTCCTCGATTCAATTTCGAATATCTTTCATTAAAACCTTATTTAACTCCCCGTATTAAGATTACGGATATCAATCTATTAAATTAAATTACGACAATTTAATTTATTGATTAATTCCTTTAGACTTTCGCGTAACTTATTTCATGTGTAGGATATAAAATCCACTTGCAGGGTTTACCCATGAAAACTTATAAGCTTTCATAAAGGGGTATCATCAATCTCTAAACCGAGACATGAATTCTATCAACTAACTATTATTTCACAAACGCATATTGTCATCATCCAATTTACCAGGCATATTGATCCATGAAAGAAGCTCACCTTTTAATAATCAAAATAACAAACAACATGAACTGCTCATAATAATTATATTAAGACTAAGAGTATAAGTACATTTAATGAACAAGAGAGTTTATTTTATATAGTCGGTATAAAATACTTATCTCCACTTGGTTTATTCAATACGTTCAAAATGTACTAGTACAAGAAGTTGAAATTGTACCATTCCCATAATCAAGATAAATTATATTTAATCTTGTACTACAATCATTCCGATGGTTTGTCCAATTACCATCTTAGATTCTGAACATAAACTTTATAACTTATAAGAACTAATGATTTAATCTTCCGTGTATAAGCAAAAACTCTATACACTAAATTATTTACTATATGAGTAAAGGACGTACAAATGGATAAATGGTCTATTTAAAATAAAACTTTATTAAATCGAATAAATAATTGAACAATTATTCCATAAAGAATACTATAACAAAATGCATGGTTCATAGTATATCCTAACAAACTCCCACTTAGACTCATAACCATGCGTCTACAACTTTAACACTCATTCCCTCTACATGCCTATCAAAAGTCTTATCCAGTAAGCTTTTTTGTAAATGGGTCTGCCAAGTTGTTCTCTGATGCAATCTTCGTAACTAGCACATCACTTCTCTACACTATCTCTCGAATCAAGTGGTATTGGAGCTCAATGTGCTTAGCCCTTTTATGGCTTCGTGGTTCCTTCGAATTTGCAACCGCACCACTATTTTTACAAAAAAGTGTAATTGGTGCTTGTATCGAGGGAACAACATCTAATTCTTTTAGAAAGTTTTTCAGCCATACCGCCTCCTTGGCCACCTCAGAGGCTACCACATATTTGACTTCTATGGTGAAATCAGCAACACAAGATTGCTTGATACTCCTCTAACATATGGCTCCACCACCTAAGGTAAACGCATTTCCTAAGGTAGATTTTCTAGAATCCTTATCCGACTAGAAATCCGAATCAGTATACCCAGTTGACACAAGACCATTCGAATGGTAGGCTAACATATAATCCCTAGTCCTTTTCTGGTACTTGATTACATGCTTAACTGCAGTCCAATGCTCTCGTCCAGGATTAGACTGAAATCTGCTAACCATTCCTACATCAAAACGATATCAGGTCGCATAAATCAGATTCCCTACAGCAGATGCATAAAGGACTGTCTTCATATTCTCTATCCCATCGTCAGTCTTAGGAGACTGATCTTTGGATAGAGCAATTCCATGCCTAAAAGGAAGAAATCCTTTCTTGGAATATTGCATGCTAAATCTAGCGAGAATGGTATCAATGTAAAGAGCCTAAGATTAGCCTATTATCTTTCTCTTGCGATCTCGTATAAGCTTGATCTCAAGGATATGAGCCGTTTCTCCCAAATCTTTCATATAGAAATGCTTGGTCAACCACTGCTTAAGTAAAACCAACATGTTCACACTGTTTCGTATAAGCAAGATTTCATCTACATATAGTATCAAAAACGTCACTTTGTCCCCATCCCATTTTTTGTATACACAAGACTCGTTAAGACATTGACCAAAGCCAAAGCTCTTGATTGCTTTGTCAAAACAAGTGTTCCATGCCCTGGATGCCTGCTTTAGTCCATAAATAGACCTTTTAAGCTTACACAACATGTGTTTTTTGCCACATTTCATGAAACCAGCTAGTTGCATCATATAGATGTACTCATCAAGACTTCCATTCAGAACAGCCGTCTTGACATCCATTTGCCAAATCTCATAATCATAATGAGTCGCAATGGATAAGAGAATTCTAATAGATTTGAGCATGGCTACCGGCGAAAAAAATTCCTCAAAATCGATCCCTTCTTTTTTAGTAAACTCTTTTGATATAAGCCTGGCTTTAAAAGTTTCCATTTTCCGTCTACTCCTCTCTTTTTCTTATAAATCCACCTATAGCCAATAGGTTTGACTTCTTTAGGTGGTTCTACGAGATCCCATACTTGATTAGGGTACATGGACTCTATACTCTGATTTTATAGCAAAGAAGCCATTTATCGGCATCTTTATCTTATAGTGCTTGGTTGTCATGACCCAACTAGAGGGCCATGACGGGCACCCAGAGCTAGCATACCAAGCACCTCTAAACATACATCTCATAATCAATTCTGGGTGGACCATAAATATAGCTCATGGATATCATAATCTGTAAGGATATATATCATAATATAACGGCACATCTCTATATAATCTTCAACAATTATGCCCATCGTCACCAGTCGACAAGGCTACTAAAATATTATACAACAATATGAACCAGTAGGGTTATGAAACGTCTAAATGTACACACATGCCTACGAGCCTCTACATAGAATAAAGTGACCATCAAAACCAATATCAAATAGACGGCAGCTCCCACGTAAATGGAGTGCCCTGAGAATCCGCATAAGCACTACGGATCGGTCCACTCCCCCACGGTAGGCTAACGTAGCGTCCAAAGATGGACGCGGAAAAAAAATAG
>NC_081346.1:20585379-20712173 GCF_029784015.1 Lycium ferocissimum | reverse complement strand
ATTGGACAAACCATTGGAATGATTGTAGTACAAGATTAAATATAATTTATCTTGATTATGGGAATGGTACAATTTCAACTTCTTGTACTAGTACATTTTGAACGTATTGAATAAACCAAGTGGAGATAAGTATTTTATACTGACTATATAAAATAAACTCTCTTGTTCATTAAATGTACTTATACTCTTAGTCTTGATATAATTATTATGAGCAGTTCATGTTGTTTGTTATTTTGATTATTAAAAGGTGAGCTTCTTTCATGGATCAATATGCCTGGTAAATTGGATGATGACAATATGCGTTTGTGAAATAATAGTTAGTTGATAGAATTCATGTCTCGGATTAGAGATTGATGATACCCCTTTATGAAAGCTTATAAGTTTTCATGGGTAAACCCTGCAAGTGGATTTTATATCCTACACATGAAATAAGTTACGCGAAAGTCTAAAGGAATTAATCAATAAATTAAATTGTCAGTAATTTAATTTAATAGATTGATATCTGTAATCTTAACATGGGGAGTTAAATAAGGTTTTAATGAAAGATATTCGAAATTGAACTGAGGAGTACAATTACGAATTTTTAGTAGAATAGTTCGTAATTTATTATGATAAGATTAATTTAGCAAGAAACGAATTAATGCCATAATAGGGAGCCTCGTTAATTAATTCTGTGGTCCCTGTTGCGTTTGAATAATTAGAATTTACTTTAAGTTAGTTTTCTTGAAATTTGGAATTTCATCACATTCCAACTTCATTGAAGTTCTAACTTTTGAAGGAAGAAAAAGAGCTTCGTTGAAGATAAACAATTTTACAAATTTTTGGACTCGTCTCTCATATAGCTAAAAGATCTGAAGTAGCATTGTATTCTCTGAATATGTGGGTGAATATAAAGTTGGCCTTTTTGGTGTTCATCCATGTTCGCTCAAAATCTCAACTACCATAGTACTTAATTCATCCACTTGAACGGAGTAATTCATTCTTTGATGCTTTGTTTGAAGGTATAGTTCATCATGGAAAAAAATTCCTTCACTTCTTAATTCAAAAATCTTTTCATCATCTCAAATCTTTCCTAAATTTCTACACAATTCCATGGCTCCTAAGGTAGAAAAGAAGACCGCCGAGAAGAACAAATTTGGTGAAAAATATTTTACTCTGTAATCTTAGAGCTTAGAAATTCTTACAAGAAGCTTTTATGGTGAATTTGAAAAACAAAAACAAAACAAAAAAATTAATTCTTTGTGTTGATGGAATTAGGACATGTTTTTTTTTTTCTTCCAATTTTATCTCATGCTTTTTGCAAAAAATTCATTGTGATTTTCATGTTGTTATATATTTTAAAAAGAGGCTAATAGTGGTATTCACGTTGTATCTCAAGAAATGGGCCCACATAAAAATTAGCTAAGCATGTTGTTTTGTTAGATTGGTGTTAATTAGTGAATTTGCTAAGCATGTTGTTTTAAAGGGACAAAAAGTACATATTACAAGCTCTTCAATTTGTTAGTGATTCTTGGGTTATTTTGAGAATTGGTAATTAGAGTTACTTTTTTATATCTTAGAGTATTTTGTTTTGTTGGGATATAATGTAAAGTATAATGTTGTTTAATCAATGAAATCTAACAAACAAACAAAAAAATGGTATAGTTCTACAGGAATAGTTCTTTCTTTTTTTCTCTATTATTTGCATTAGCTTATTCTTCATATGGTGTTGCTTTGTTGTGTTCCATATTTAATATCGCACTTTGTAATTATTGTATTATAGTCGGTATGAAATTATGTGTTGATATTTAGCAAGATAAAGCCAAAACAAGTTCATCTTGACCGCTTTTAGTTATACCAGAATTGACTTTGATTTCGTTGAAAAAGTGAATAGAGTGTTGTCACCGTTACAAGAACTTCTAAAAAGGGAAGTCAACTTCTGATGTTCTAGGTAAGATATACTTACCGCTCATTTTTTTTATGAATTTTTTGATTGACATAGTGAGTTGAATTAAAAACAAAGATAATGTGAGTTCTTTATACTTTGAATTAATTTATAAAAATAAAATAAATAAATAATACTTAAAGATATTATTCTCCATTGGATATTGAGTTGAATATATTCATGTAGAAGAGATTAAAGCAAACATGTTCAAGTGGCCTATTACTACTTTTAAGTGTAAGTTCTTATATTCTTCCTTTGCTCATACATGTTTAATAGATATACATATTTAAAAATAGTGAAGGAAATCTTAGATTTCTCTTTATAAAAGTAGAAGTTTCTCTATGTTTTATTCTTTGATATTGAACTTTTTCTTGCTTGCACCTCGATGCGAATCTATCTATCGTCTGCTCCTACTCAAAGGTAGAATCATCCAAAGAATCACTAAAATTCTATAATTCAAGTTACATATTTTCTACGTCTTCGGCTTGACTTTGTCCCCTTTAGTTGCATTTAAAAAATGATAACTAAACTAATATTTTTCGCACATACCATATATGTGTGTTACTATTATTTCTCTCCGTTCTTTTTTTCTTTGAAACGATAAAGGTACGTACGGTAGTTAATAATAGGGGTGCTTAAATTAGGAACGATAAATTATGTCTTCATTTTTTAAACCGGACAAATTAAAGTGAATATCTATTTTTAGTATAATGAATAAGTAAAAATGTAGGGAGGAAGTAATTTATAAAGTCGTTACATTATGATTGCGAAAAAAATTTTCGGGACCTAAAGAGGGGGTGGGTATGGTTTGTTTTTCCCAAACCTAATCGGCTAAACTAATTCAAATTCCCGTTGTGTGGGGCTTACTTAAAGAGAAAACACTCGATACTAAAAATTTCTTTATTCACAATACTCGAATTTAAAATCTCTGATTAGGGGTGGGGATGTCTCGCCCGTCTCCATTCTTCGTCGGGATTTCTCATGGCGGAGTACAATTGGAATGAAGTAAACTAATATTTATACTTTGTTTTTGAGAAAAGACATCATTTAACCCCTGAACTTGGCATGAAAACTCAGTTTGGAAACTAAACTTAACTTCTATTTATTTACCCCCCTTAACAACTTACGATTTAATTATCTTCCCCTCTAGTGGCCCTCCGCCGAGGGCCGGGTAGTGTTAGACACGCGCGAGCTAATTGGTCCACGTCATTTATTAATTCCCCAACTTATTTTTACCCGTTCCCACATAAAACCCGACCCGTACCCCCAATTAACCCGACCCACCCCCAATTAAAATTACCCATCCCAAACAAAAACCCAACCACGGTTCCAATCGTCACTTTTCCCCTTTCCACTACACAACCAAACCTCCACAAACCGATCATTGCAAAGTTAAAATCCGAAAATATACGTAAATCTTGTCGTTTCTGAGTGATATTGAAGATTAGTTAGCCACAAAGGTACACGATTCTTGTTGTTCTCGTTAGGGTTTGTCTAGATTTCGATTTCTGTTGCAAAAAATTAATCTTTAACTTCGTTTTCTTTTTTTTCTTTTTTTTTTGGTGTAAATGGTAATATAATCTTGTAATTTTTCATTTGTTTTCAATTTTAGGTTTTTTGAAGAAAATGGACGATGTGTTTGTGAACGAGGTTTAACCACGGAGGTAATTTAGAAAAAAACCCCTCGTATTAAGTATGTTGGAGGTAGTGTGACTTTATTATTTTGATGTTGATCTTGATAAATTCTCTTATTTTGAGCTTGTTTACTATGTTAAAGAAATCGGTTATAATGTTTCATCTTGTTGTGTATATATTAGACCACCTAAATGTCGATTTGTAGTAGAAGTTAAAAGTGATAGGGACATTATTGGTATTGCACCTCAATTAAAAAACGGAGATATTGTTGTAATTTTTCTGACTCATCTTGTCGAGAACCTATTGTGGTCCCCCGCTCTTCCACCTATTACCACCGTGGGTGGGGAATCTTTTAGATCGCTTTTGATAACCCCACATGTGAAGATATAAATGAAAAGGTAAAAAGGAGGGTAGTCAAACATTTGGGGGTAAGTGAAGGCTTAGGGTTTGAAGATTTTTGGTCTTGATGAATTTTTTTATTGACATAGTGAGTTGAATGGTGATGATGATGATTCCGACTTAGAAAGTGAGAGTGAATCGAGCGAGTCCGACAATGTAGTGGTAGATAAGGTGAAAGAAGAATTTGATAGTGATGTTCATGAGGAGGATAGGAATCTAAGGAAAGATAGGGTGGCTCTAAAGTCAAAAAAGAAGAAAGATAAGGCTAAGAGATCTGAAGGGATAGATTTAGGGCCAAAGGGTGTAGATATGGGACATGATGGATATTTATCTAGAAGTAAGAGTACTTTTGAAGGAAAATTGGGTGGGGATGAGCCATTTTATGACTCGGATGAACTCCGTTAGCTTTGAAATAGAGACCGATGATGAAGCCGATGACGAAGGTGTGGTTGAAAAGCCTACAAAAAAGTCAAGGAGACCAAAAAGAATTAGAAATAGAGTTATTTTTGATCCCGAGTGTAAAGAAATAGTTTGGGAGACTGTCTTGCATTTGAAAGTGCTAAGCGCTTTAGGAAAGCACTTACTAGGTATGCAGTTCAAGAACATGTAGAGTTGGATAAATATGTCAATGAACCAACTAGGGTGAGGGAAAAAGTAAAATTCATGGTTATTGTTTGCCATACGATTCTAGAACAAATGATTTTGTTGTGAAGAATTATAATCTCGTTCACAAGTGCAATGGCACAACAAAGAACAAGTTGGTAAATTCTTTGTATATTTCGTAAAGGTACAAGGATAGAATTATTTCGAACCTAGCATTAGAATTTTTGAGCTTCAAAATTTGGTAAGAAAGGAATGGAGGTGTATATTGGTAGTTAATAATGGCAAGGAAAGCCGAAGCATTGTTTTGCAACAAATCATGGGTGACAATGTAGAGGAGTTCAAAAGAATTTTGGATTATAGGGATGAGCAAGGACTAAAGTAGCACATGTGTGGTTATAATGAATGAAGAAACTTTTGAAGGTGGAATCAAAAGGTTTTAAAGTCTTTTATATATGTTTTGATGCCATGAAGAAGGCATTCAAGGCTGGTTGTAGAGGGTGGGTTGGATGGGTGTTTTTTAAAAGGTGTTAGTAAAGGGCAATTGCTTGTGGTCCCGTTTGTAAGGATGGGAACAACCTTAAAGATGCTACCAGTTTGGCTTGGGCGTTGTTGAAGTTGAGAATACTTTTACTTGGAGATGGTTTGTCAACATTCTAAGGCATGATCTTGAGCTTGGAGATGGGATCGATTTGACAACTCTTTCGTATATGCAAAAGGTAATGTATTCTTGGTTATTGATTCTCGAATTTTTTTCATTCTCTTTAACTTATCTTTCTCTATCGTCACCTAATATTTTTTTACATGTTATTGTAGGGTCCGGATATAGCCATTAAGGATGTTGCCAAATGCAGAACAAAGAATGTATGCAAGACATGTGCTTGCCAATTTTTCCAAAAAATGGAAAGGCATAGAGATTAGAAACTTTTTCCGGAGATGTGCTAAGTCCACATATGAGCGTGAGTTGCAAAATGAAATGGAATCGGATCAGATTTTATGTCTTTAGTCTTGATCGTTATCCAGTTAATCTATATTTTAATGTTGTTTTAGTAAAACAATTATGGTAGATGATGTACATTTGTCAAACAAATATGCACTTAGGCTTTATCAATTTTGCCATTAATTGCAATTTTGCCTCGTAGTGACATTCTATTGTTGGAATATTAATATAGTTTGTGATCGCAATTTTGCTGCCGTAGTGACATTCTATTGTTGGAATATTAAGCATTTGTGATCGCAATTTTTCCCCGTAGTGACATTCTAAACATAATCAATGTATTAAGTTTTCCTAATACTAATAAGGGACAATAGAAGAATATAAGAAACGATATGAGAAAAAGGCATAACTAAACATAACTAAAAGTGTTATCTACAACAGACTTTTAGTTAAACACAACTAAAAGTAACATGTTTACCCGCATAACTAAACATAACTAAAAGTACGATACAGTAGTATAACTTTTAGTTAAACACAACTAAATTAAAGGATTAAGATAACTAAACATAACTAAACATAATCAATGTATTAAGTTTTCCTAATACTAATAAGAGGACAATACAAACAATATAAGAAACGATATGAGAATTACATACATAACTAAACATAACTAAAAGTGCCCCCTCCCCCATGATTTTTTTAGTTAAACACAACTAAAATTGGACCGGCATAACTAAACATAACTAAAAGTACGCCCCCGTTTTCCGGCGACTTTTAGTTAAACACAACTAAAAGTCTCACGGATCCGCATAACTAAATATTGGATGTACTTGTGGTGCAATTTTTTTGTATATTTCGGTTTTGTGGCATTTCCCGATTTTTTGGTGTTGTGCATGACATTAAATGCATAGACAAGAGCAACAACTCGCAATTTTGTGTATAACACTAAATGCGTGAAGAAATGTATTTGAGCAAAGTTGTTTACACATTTCAAATAGCATGTACGTTGAGAAGGTACACATTTGAGCAGATCAAAACGCATTGAATGGATGCAAGTAAATGCATTATACGATTGGCGATACCAAACACATTGAATCCGAGTTAGTAAATGATGGTAGTTGGTACTTGGGAGTGATGGTCAAAACCAATGAATCAGACATCATTAAGTACTTGATCACACTAACACTATAACTCAACTCAACTATAAATAGGCCTTCTTTCCATTTCACTTTCACTCAACTCAAATAACTCTTAACACATATAGTGACATTAAAGGGCGCCTTCATCTAAGATGGATGAAATGAAAATGGCCGCATGTTTTGACAAAGAATTGACGAAATCGTACGTCGAAAAAGACGATTTTGTAAGTCTTGTCGTATTATATATTTTCAATTGCTCTTTTACCTCTTTTGGTAATAACATGTTTTTTTTTTCGTATCCTTCCAACTGACATACTGGAATTTCTTCCAAACACCGACAAGGACGCTGTTGTTCATTACGACGATCATGAGTATAATATGAAATACAAGGTTGGCGTATACACGCGCCTCGCTCAAGGCTGGAAAGCCTTCATTGATGCGCTTAGGGATTAGGGATAGGAGATGTGTTGTGTTTTAAGGCATGTTTAGATGAGAACCGCATACTGTTTTTTGTTCATGTAAAGGAGGATCCGGAGATAGTAATGATAGATTAGGTCTCCATTCTCTATTTAAAGTAATTTATAAAATTTCTCGACTTATGCTATCATTTTCAAGGTAATATTTTCCATAACAACAAAATTCTTCAACAAGAGCATAAAGTTCTTCCATGACATTTACATTACAACAAGACCATAAAGTTCTTACATTACCTACTACGCGATTACAACATACAACAACATAAATTCAGTTGATTAACGAAGCCGCCAAAAAGCCAATAAATATTCCCCACGAAATCAAAAGCAACATCCTTGTATTTGCAAGTTTCTCCTCCAAGTTTAGAACTTTTTTCAAGTCAAATTGTTGTTTACTCTTCAAGCCAATTAATTCCTCCTTCATTTTGTTAACTTCATTTAGATGTCTAGCCTCAATGGCAATTAATTCTTCTTGCAATTTGTCCCTTTCGATCTTGACCGCATCTAACAACGACGTCAAACTTTGAACATTATTCCACCGCATCTCGAAACAATTCATCTTCCCATTCCCAAAATCCACAAGAATTGCCCTTAGGCCTCGGACATTTGTAGAATTTCCGTCCGGGATTACTAGGAGTCGATGAAGTGAGGTGTTTTGCAATGGTGCCACAATTACATTTTACGTGAGATGAACAGCCTACCTTGAGACATTTATGAACCCACAAAATTTTCGAATTAGAACACGAGAGTGATTATGGATGAAATTTGGAGGAGAAATTTGATGGAGAAATTTCGTGGAGGAAGAATACATATATGAAGGAGCAATGGTGTGAGCAAGAGGAATTTCATGAATGGGGAAAAAAAAAATGGGGCGATTGAAGGTGATGAAGATGAAGATGAAGTTGAACTTAGGGTTCTAAAGGGTGGTGGGTCGGGTTGGGATTAAAAAGCGGGGGAACGAATTATAATCGTTCCCAATACCGATTTGTATTAAAAAAAAAAAAAAAAAAAACGTTAACAAAAATTAATTAACGCGCGGGTCAGGCGCTGTTAAACACGCGCCCAGGTCTGGGCCACTAGAGGGGGAAGATAATTAAATCGTAAGTTGTTAAGGGGGGTAAATAAATAGAAGTTAAGTTTAGTTTCCAAACTGAGTTTTCATGCCAAGTTCAGGGGTTAAATGATGTCTTTTCTCTTTGTTTTTTGGTTTTGGTGGATAAAATGATTTCATGTAATGGTGCATTCAACCATCCACTTCTACTTCACTTTTTTTTTTTAAATTACTTTGTTACAAAATGAAAGAGATCATCAGTAGCCCTCAGTACTCTTACTTCTACTCCTTTAATCTATATTTTTTTAACTCTTGTCAAACTATAGCTAGCGTAAATTAAAAGCAAAATTAGGAGTACACTGCCATTAATTAATATTTAAGAAAATGTTTTTTTAATTAATATACCATTAGGCATTGCTGCCTATTGGCTGCTTTTATTAATAAACTCAAAGCAAACAGGTCCAAGAAAGTAAATAGAAAAGGTTAATTGTAGTGACAAGGGACAAATAGAAATTTAGAAAATATATTCAAAAAGGTCTAATAGCGTAAATGTTATCGTTACAACAGATAAAAATTTACACGAGACAAATAACATGTTTACCATTAGTAGTTAAGGGAAATTATACTGATGCAGTAGTATAACTTCTTTTTACCCTATTGATATATATAAATTAAAGGATTAAGGCATAAGAACCCCATTTAACTATGTTGAAATTATCAGGTACACACCTAAACTGGGAGAGGGTTTTTATCCCTTCAAGTTAATTTTTTTGTATTACATACATTCCTAAACTATGTGAGAGTTCTATTACCCCATGATTTTTTTTTCTTCATATTATTTAAACCCCCCGAATTATTTTGGTCCTATTTTTACTGCTGCTTTGATGCAGCTTGTGGTGAATTTTTTTAATCTAGTTTTAGCTGTTGTTTTTGGTTATTTTGCAATTTTAGTCCAATTTGATCCAATGGCATGAACAAGAGCAACAACTTGTAAGTTTTATACACCAAATGAATGAAGAAAACATGTGCAAAATACCAATTTAACAAGTATGACAGCTTCTATAAATGAAGGAAACCTGTGCAATATATCCAGTATAATTTTCTGGATATCAAAACGAGTGATGCAGCTTCATAGATACAAAAAATCAGTGCAAAAGTGCACTTTACTGTGCAATAACATCATCTTTATAGACATAATAGGTTAAACACAAAAACTAATGCAATCTTGACAATTAAGTTCAGGGGGTAATAGGACCTCGCATAGTTCAGGGGGTAATAAGACTCTCGCATAATTTAAGGGTGTAAATAATATGAAAAAATCTAAGTTCAGGAGGGTGATTGAACCATCACATAGTCTAGATGTGTAACTGACAATTTCGCCATAGTTTCGAGGGTTCTTATGCCTTATCCCTAAATTAAACTTTTTTTATTTCTTTTTCCGCCTATAATATCAGTCTCAAAGTGATTTAGTAAGTATGTGTACCTCTATTGATACTTAGTCACGAAAGAGAAAATGATAATAAACATCCAAGAGCGGAAAAATATATTTTTAAGTGTTGAAATCGATTTTATAGATAAAAAGTTATGTATTTGGATTTTCTTTTAAATATAATACTAAATAATTAGTGTGTTTGATATAAAAGTGTTTATCTGCTAAAATGACTAACATGCCCCGAAAACTATTTACAAAAAGCATAAATTTAAAAGTATTTTAGATGGAAAAATATGAATGGCAGAAGTAAAATGGAGGGGGAATAAGGGTTTTGTTTTCAACAACAACAATGACATACCCAGTGTAATTTCATAAGTGGGTTTGGGGAAGGTAAAGTGTGCACAAATCTTACCCTTACCTTGAGAGTCAGAGAGAGTGATTCTGATAGACCTTCAGCTCAAGAAAAAGCAAATGAAAGCAGTTCGGAGAGGGAAATAGCGGAAGTATAGAAGATATGATAAAATAGAAAGTATGTCAAATCATTCTGAAAAAGGAACAATAGGTACAACAAAATAATACGAATATAGAAGTACAACAAACAACAAATATATAGTAACAGAAATCAAAAGACAAGAAACTACAAGTATGGAAGGATAAGCAGGACGACATTTTATTACCTACTAGCCTCTACCATAATTTGTGTCCTCCACAACCTTCTATCAAAGTGATTTTGTTATGGGAAGCATATATTTAAGTCTTATAAAAATATATTAAGAATAAATGATAGTAAAATATTTGATCAAAGCAAAAGTCGTTTTAAGCCGAAAGTCGTAAAAGTTAGGATGACTAACTTATGACTTTTAGCTAGATTTGACTCATAAAAACTTGGCAGATAACCATTTTTAGTAATACTAAACGGGTAAGTATATAAATTAAAATGTTATCCCTCCGTCTCATATTACTTATCCATTTTCCTTTTTTAAAAGTCAAACTATATAAATTTTGATCAACATTTTGAGATACTATATTTTTTCACCATATTAATATGAGAAGAATTGTAATTTGTATTATTTTTCGTGCAGTTTTTGAATATCTAAATTATAATTTTAAAATATTGAATTGATCTAATCAAATTTAGCTCCGAACATTAGTCAATTTGACTATCAAAAAATGAAACAGGACAACTAATATGGGATGGAGGGAATACTAATAAGCTAATTTAACCGACCTATAAACTTACTAGCGTCTATATAACTTAACACCTTAAAACCCTTTAAAAAACACCTTAAAACCTATTAGTTGCGTGGTGTAGGCTACATAATTGCGATATACAGTCGCAACTGCAGAAAAGAGTAGTGTAGCCCAACAAGATACAAGAAACCACAAGAAACAGTAAAAGTCTGTGTATCTTGGCAAAACCTCTTTAGCTAATTTCTTCCTGGGAGAATCCAGAGCTTTTGGATGAAATCTCCTTCTTCTGGACTGTATATGATATAAACTCCAGGGGAAGTTGAGGATGGTTTTAGGAAAAGAATCCATGAGGACAGCATTTGGATTTATTTGTGAGGCGGAAGAAAAGAATTGGCTAATACTAAGGGGTCGAGTTTGACTTTTGACCGTGTCCATAATTGATTTTGACCCCAATAGAGACCTAAACCTCATTAGTGGCACCGAGCACGTGTACAATTATTAAATACGTCATTTGTTCAATTTAAGTGTCGGGTACAATTAAATAATAAAAAAAGATTTTTGAATTTTATGGATCCTAAATTAAAGATGTATAAAATGTACAAAAATATATTTTGAATATTGTGGTTTTAAACTTGACATATAGGATGTTTGAATTGTCAACTTACTAAATATATATAAAGACACTCTTTTTGGGACTGAAAATAAAAATAAAAAATACGACACTTAAATTGAGACAGAAGGAGTATATTTTTATCATTAAATATTTAAAAAAAGATATGTGATCAATCAGCGAAATATAAGAAATGCCTTTGTGTTATTTCATAATCGTCCATGTATACAAAGGGTCATATTCCTCTATTCATTTTTGTAAAGATCCCTTTTAACTAATTTCCTCCGAATGGGATGTTTACATTGAAGCAGAAATAGTTTATGAAGTGATTAAGCTCCCGTTTGGCCATAAGAATTATTCACTTTATTCCGAAACTTTTTTTTCACTTTTTTCTGAAATCAGTGTTTGGTCACGAGAATTCCGAATACAATTTGAAGTTGTATTCCAGAATACCAAAAACTCAAAAAACTTGTTTTTTAAATTTTTTTCACTTTTTTACAACTACATTTCACAAAAAACTACAGTTTAACAAATTATGGCCAAACAAAACTCCAACTCTAAAATTTAAATTTTTTTTTTTTTTTTTTTTGTATCTATGGACAAACGGGACCTAAATTAAATGAAAGGTGCTTTTTATATAAATCCTGTCATTTTCAGTTGGGAAGGCGAGGGACAAAGTTAAAGATTCGACCATAGATCATCTGCTTTTTGGTCACAAGTTTAGTCCTTAAAAATGTCAAAATCGCAATAGATCTAGTGACTAGTTATATCTCCCTGCCGCCGCTGATTTGTCACTTTTGCGTGGTCCCTGTGGCCAATGCTTGTCGGCAGTTGCTGCTTTTTCTTTGATGCAGGCTATATATATATATATATATATATATATATATATATATATATATATATATATATATATATATATATATATATATGAATCTATTTCTTTTTTAATTCGTGTCAAAATGAATGACCTCTTTTCTAATTTGGAAACAAATTCACTTTATGAAATGATTTACAACCACACAAATATTCAACACTTATTTTGAACCACAAGTTTCAAAAGTCTTCACTCTTTCTTAAATGTCGTCTTGCTAGTCAAATGGGTTCATATAAATTGAAACGAAGGGAGTATATATACATATAAACCAACTATTATCCGATGAATTAAATCTTTTTATCTTTGATGAGGAGATCTCGAATTTAAGTTTTGAAGATAAAAGATCTTTTTGCTCGGAAGGTTCTCTCCCTTAAGTTAGTGTTACACGAGGAGTATTTGATTAAATGGATAAGTGAGTTTCAAACACCAAATTATTATTAGGAAAAATAGTATATGGATGAATAGGACTGCAGGGTTAAATGTTGATTTGAGCCTAGAGAGTAAAGGAAAGCGTTCATCTCACATGGCTCAATTATGTGAAATTCAGCCCAAAAAGTGAAGGTCGAAGAGGTCCCATTCCCTGGTGGAAAAATGAAATTCAGAAAATGACAGCCATTTGCTTTATTTTCTAGCAACTTTTCGTCACATGAGCAGCCACCTTTCTGCCACGCTTACAAAACTAGTCACAAAAATCTTTATACTGTGTATATAACTTAACTTCAAATGTAAATATTGAAATCATAAAAGGTCAAGAACAAGTAATTCTAAAAATTATGGCAATAATCTAACATAACTTTGCTGGACAAGAAAATTTGCATACATTTAAATCCAGGTGCCTCTGACTGTTTTAGCATAGTCCATACTTCAACTAACAACAATATAGAACGAAAATAATATTTACAAGGGATCTTCATTTTTACACATAAGACATATGAAAAATAACACATACAAAAATTAAAAATATCAATTTCTTCTATTCAAATTATAAGAGAGCAAAAAATCTCATTTCCTACTAATATTATACCGTCTAGTGAAAATGAAGTTTCTATGAAAAGAATTGTCTAATAAGCAAAAATAAAGTGAATTGCAAGAGTTTGTTTTCTTTTTATTAGGGACCCACGGGTTTTTAAGTCAAAGATGGCAGTCAATAGTACAAATAATTGACGACGGCGTGCGTTAGATCCACTTATAATCAGTTAGATAAAACAAATAGTTTGGTAGTGTGTCAGAAATCAAATCATGAAAAGATCAATGATACACATTTTAAATGGGATAATTTCATAGACCTTCCCTCACGTTTATCTTCGTAATACTTTCCTCCCCTGTGATTTATAATATTACACTTACCTCCCTTATTTTCATTTTCATGTAACACTTATTTTTATCTATTTTTCATAAATGTAAATAAATAAAAGTTTGACTATTGTGCCCTTCTTTAAATTAAACCTTTCCAATTAAACAATTTTGTAGAAATCTTTTTAACAAGTTTTTTAAGAATAAAAAACCCTTCGCTCTAAAGTCCTAATTCTCGACAACCATAGAATTCACATTTTTTAATTCATCTTCCGTTTTCTCTTTTATTTCTAAGCAAGATCATCATCAATCTTTTACGCAAAAGAACGCAAATCACGGAGTACTAATTTGTAAATGCCATGGCGTTTGGTTTTGCATATTAAGAATTCTTATTCTATAGATTTTGATGCTATACTTTAACGCCCAGATGTGCTCTTTTTCTCTTAATATATTTATTAAAGGTGTTATAAATTAATCATTGACCAAAATTGTTAAACCTCATTAAGATTTATGTAAAGCATGATTATATAATTCATATATCAAATTCATGATTATATTTGTGTGTTAGTCTTTGGCAGCTATCTTAAAGGAATTTAGGAAAGAATATATTATACAAAGGAGTATATTAGTAAGGGCAAAGTAGTCAAACTCTTATTTATTTACATTTATGAAAAATAGGTAAAAAGAATTGTTACACAAAAATTGAAATAAGCGAGGTAAGCGTAATATTATAAACCACAGGGGAGGAAAGTGTTACGAAGGCAAACTTGAGGGGAGGAAATTTTAGTTTAAAAAATAAGAATATATCTGCATTTTAAAAAAAATCAAATTTAAATATTTTATTTTACTCTTAGCTAGATGATTTATAGCTTCATAAAATATTTGTTATTTATTTTAAACATTAAATTGTAAAAGTTTTTTTCTTTTTAAAGTTTCTTATCTAAAACTGTATTATTTAAATTATAAAAGATATTGCTTATATTATAAATAAACTTTGAGAGCGAAACGTGCTTATCAGCACATAGTTTGCGTGGATTAAACGTAACAGGTGACAGAAATTCCTATTTTCATGGAGTCAATACACATCCAATTCTAAACGGGGCATCTTTATCAACTGAAAATTAAATACTGATAAGCAATTTTACAATTTCATCAGCGTGTCCTTTTAACTGTCACTTTATTCTATTTTGCCACACTGTTTATGCAATTATTATTAAGCTTTTCAAGTCTTGAGAGGGTGACCCTTGTATGTGAAGCTGGAAAATGAGAAAGTATAATTAAAAAGGTGATGGGACATCAACGACTTGTTTTATCGAAAAATTTGATTCAAAGTTAAACATGTTAAATTAAACAAGGAAAGATTATCCAAGTTTTTGGATTGCAAATTTAGAAATATCTATAATCATACGAGGGAAGATTGTCCAAGTTTTGGATCATTAAATACACAAATCTCCAAGTAAATTAAGGTATTAATTCATCGAACTTGATCATTCATTTTTCAAGAGAGATAAAGGATAAATATACTCTTCTTCTAGAAAAAAATTGTTTCGGTGTGATATTTATTTATCAAATCTATGCATGCTAGACGTTTTTTTCATGTAATCTTTTAAGCAATATATATTACTTGCTCCGTCCTAATTTTTGTGATATAGTTTGACTAGCTAGGTACGGAATTAAAGAAAGAAAAGAAGACTTTTGAAACTTCATTGTCTAAAACAAGCTATCAATATATATTTGTGTGACTGTACGTAAATCATTTCATTTAGGATAAAAGAGAAAATGTTAAGTTAACTTATTTCTAAATATAGAAATGTATCTTTTTGAAACTGACTAAAAAAGAAAGTGTATCACATAAATTGGGACAGATGGAGTACCATAATACTTCAATTTGTGATTTTTGTTATTAAATTGCGTAATTTAATATAAACACAGAATGTTAATAAGTATTTTGGATTTTGATTCTATCCTAAAGTTAAGAGGAGTTAGGCATGTGCTAATTGACTATTACTTGTTAAAATTACCTGCTTGTGTGAAAAAAAATGTTCCACTGAGAAAGGATATTAGTTAAACTCTAAATAAATGTAGTATGACAGTACTGACCCTTTTTGCTATACAGAGGACCCTCATCTTCCTCTTCCCCCCCCCCCGCTCCCCCCACCCAAACCCCACACAAAACAAGACAAATCCATGAAAAACATTTTTGTAAAACTGACAGTATCTGTAGTAGCAAATTTGTTTATCAAAAGAAATGGATTTATTGTTTGATGGATTCTCTCCAAAGTAGAGATTGGGAGGAAATGGTCTTTTATGGTCATTACAATTTTGAATAGAAAACAATGACTTTTTCAAATCTCTTATCTATTGTATAAAAATGAAGTTCTCTTATAAAAAGAACATATAACTTAGAACAAATTTGTAAAGGGCTACAAAATCAATTGATTCGAGAGGTTTGTCTCTCTTTTTCATTTTCTGTGATCAGATTATCATTAAAATGAGAACGAACACGAAGTAGCCCACGGCCTGGAAGGCGGACCCAATTGTCAATTTGGTCAATATTTAGCACATTTTGTACCAAATATAAGAATGAAAACAAAGTCTTACCTAACATGGTAGGTGTAAATTTAATAGTTTAAAGGGGTCGCATACACAGCTAACAGAGCTAGGAAAGTTTTCCACAAACCTGTGGAAATCTTACTGGCAAATTTAACTTGAGCTATTACAAGAATTACTCCCTTCGTTTCGATCTATGAGAATCAAACTAATATTTGTTGTGAGTTCGGACGTCGAATTTTAAATTTTCTTGAAACAGAAATTACATAAAAAGTATTATAAGTCACAATAGTCAACAATTCAAAATATATAGAAAATATTTGAAAAAATCATGGTTAAGAAGATATCCTTTGCCTAGATCTCCAGGTAGTAACTGATTAAGACACATAAATTGAAACAAAAAGCGTGAAAAGTACTAAGTTAAATTAACCTACCATAATAGATAAATCTTCATATAAAACCTAATATGGTATTCTGAAAAATAAAGTAAGAATAGACATTAATCAATTAAACTACTGATAAACTGAAAACATTACATCCTCAGTATACAGTAGAACATAAACTACTATGATATTATTATCATAGGGATTGGTAAGGTACCCACTCATCACCAACCAAGAATATTTGATTCATGGGATAAGGTAGAATATTCCAGGATTAAGTTTGAGATTAAATTTATACTCTGTTTGGTTGAATGTATAGCTAATCCCAAGATAAATTTATGTCTTCAACCAAACAAAGTATAAATTTGATTCCGAACTTAATCTTGAGATATCCCATCTCATCCCATCAAATTTGGTGTTATTTTATCGCGCCTAGAAGGTGAAATAATTTTGTCTAAGGATTATAATCCCAGAACTATAATTCCGGAATAACTTTAGTGAAACCGCAGCATTCCGAACCCAGTACCAGCTTAGCAAGTCTCATCCGAACCAAAGCAAGGGTTGTCCACCAGACAAGGCAATTTATGTACCTTTTTTTTTTTTTTTTTAAAATAAATAAATAAATTTGGTGAATCAACGATATTCTCACTAACCTTCCACGTGAATTCTTAAAAAAAAAAAAAAAAAAAATTTGGTGAATCAACGATATTCTCACTAACCTTCCACGTGAATTCTTAACTTATGTTTCATCCAGCAATAAACAATTAGGAATAAACAACGTGAAAGTATGCTCTCTTAACGGCGTCACAGTCAAGATCCAAAATGAATAACTCGTCAAAATCTAGAAGAATCAACGAAAAAGAATACAGTTGTAGAGATCGAATCCATCAAAAAACTATAATTAAATCACAATGCTCAAGGGATCTTATTTTATGAAGTTTAGTACTCCCTCCGTTCACTTTTACTTAGCCACAATGGACTTTGCACGCCCCTTAAAAACCAAGAATGAAGTGCGTATTTGACCATAATACCCATATTAATAGATTGAATGAACTTAGGAAATGATTTGAGGATTGAGTAATTAATGCTAAGGGTAAAACTGCAAAAATAAAATTGTATTTCTCTTGATACACTAAAATTGATAAGTAATATAGTGGACAAGTAAAAGTGAATTGATTTATACAACTAATTAATTGTTCCTTTTAATTTCCGCTTTGCACATATACAGCTAATCATTTACTGTAGCATTGTTGACTTACATTGTACCCAATATAGGTGGCAATAAAGACAGAGAATATAGAATGAACTAAATAATTCAATTCAAATAAAATAAAAGCGAGACACTAACTGAAATCCAAATTATGAAGAGTAGTTGGCAGCAGTTGGTCGTTCATTGTCCGTTACTGGCTAATAACTTTGTCACTTAATGTAACATAATAGATTGAACAATAAGATTTGTGATGAGTCATGGGTTAGAATTGAAAAAACTATTATGGCTTTGGAAGTATATGAATAAAGTTTCCCGAGTGTACCTTAGGTTTAACTGCAGCCTTTGAAATTCGACGATAATCTCTGTTCTTCTTCACTTAAATATCAGGCTTAGTTCACAATGCTCAACCAATGACCTTTCGTCAAAAGTTTCTCAACCTCTGCCAAATAACAATTCCGTTCCTTTTTAAAAAATAAATAAATATCATGCTAGCAACCTTTTTCTATGTTACCTTTAAAAAGTAGTCAAATGGAAAATTAAAAAAGAGGGAGATGTGCAGATATGAACTGAACATATGGAGTTGTCTTACATTACATTCTCCATGACCTAATAATTGATCCACATGTATTAAGATATGTATTACATGATGACGACTTCTGTCAGGATGCGGCGAACGGACAAATTGCCAAATTGTAATGGCAGTAAGAGATATTTTGTTTAAATTTTAAAATCAATTGTTAGTGACGATATTTAATTAGTGGAATTATTATATAGTACAGATTAAGAATCTAGGTCAGGCTGCCGATAAATCTATAGCAAGTTGCAGTATGAAGAAATGAGTTGGATAATGAGACCATGTCCTGAGTTACCTAGGACGATACTTATCTTTGGTGGAAGCTAATAGGTATCCCGTGGAATTATTCGAAGCGCATGCAATATAAATGTGACAATGTCTTCAGAAATTTTTGCAACTCTGCTACCATAAGCAGATTCAGACTTAGAGTTAATGGATTCAGAGTGGATGGAGAATGTACCTGCATGACCATGGTTAATTAGTCTTCCTATTTTACTGAGTACATACAGAATTAGAGTAAGTTTTCCACGTTAGCACAATAATTAAATGATAGTCAAACGAGATGGACGGCCATGATGAAAGGTTAAATGTTGCAGTGTTGCAAAATGAAATAAGCTTAATTTGGCCACGTCATATTTGTTTAAGAGGAGAATTAGAGAGACGTGAAGAGATTGAGCGACAAAAGAGTTTGATTATTTAAGTAATACTATAGAAAAAAGTGGCTTTGGGCCATTTTCAAAGAGTGAGGGGACCGCAGTGATTACAAATGAAAGGGGTTAGTCCTTCCCTATTCCAAAGGTCGGTCATTGTTACCTGTGTTGGCTGTTAGGAAGTGAAGAGTCAGAAAGAAACTTTTCTTTAATAGGAGTAGTACTTAATTAGAGTTGCTGCAGACAAAATGCAAAAGGACAAATATTCTTTCTTTTTCTGATACTGCTCCTACTGGGTACTGAACCAAAATGCCCTAAAAAAAACAATTTCACCAAAATACCCCAACAAAAAAAAAAAAATGTTATGAAAATGCCTTTAGCGCAAGTAAAGAAATTTCATTTGTTTAAGAGACGTCTCCGTTAACTCTATAGCGCAGTATAATTTACTGCGCTATAGTGTTTTTTCTTTTTTTAATTTCCCCGCTTCTTTTATTAACCCTTCTTTCGTTACACTTTTTAACGTACTTTGACCATAGATTAATCATGCTTTGGGACCCGAAATTTCAATATTTTATATAGAACCCTACTTATTTTTGTGCGTTTAATTAGGTAGGATCAACACATCAAGGATACACAAAAGTTCGGATGACCGTTTTAGAGGTTGAAAAGTGCTCGAACGCCATTTTCGTTCAAGGATCGGTGACATTAGCTTGAAGTTCTTTACGAATACTTAAATTTGTTCATTAATAATTAATCAAAAGTTAGTCAAAATGGCAGCGTTCATGCAAAAAAAAAAAAAAAAACTTAATTAAATTGCATCATTCATAACCTTGAGTAGATGAAAATACTTAACACACTAATTCATTCATTAATAAGAAACCCATGATATGTTAAAAATACAACCACAACATTCTTGAAAAAAACTTAATACTTAATTTAATACCTAAGAGCATAACGATATATTAAACTTAAAACTAAAATCCCAACATTCTTAATCATCATCGTAGTACAAGTCCTCAATATCGTCCTGATAAAAATATTGGCGGTTTCTTAAGACACATCTTTTTCGGTAGCGCTAGTTCTCTGGGTTGATGATGCTTGTTCTTCGGCCAACTTTAGCATGTAAAATCTACATCGTCTTGCCGATTCTCGTTGTTTTCTTTTCTAATCCTTTGCACGCAAGCTCGCAAGTTTCGCACCTACTTGAGGCATGGTTAAGGAGTACCTCGTTGGTATTGGAGCGTTGAGATTTTCCAAGTCACGAACAAGACGTTCGATTGGCAAGCCGATGTGACCATTCTCGGCGTAAACCGCAATAATATTCCCGCGGATCTGAATATTTCACACTGCAGAAATCATCATTACGTTCTATAAGAAGGTGGGGATTTAGCTCATCTAGTTTGAAATCATTATTATTATTATTATTATTATTATTAGTATTGTTATTGTTATTATTATTATTATTAGTATTGGTATTGTTGTTATTATTATTATTATTATTATAATAAGTGATTACAAATTGTTATTATTATTATTATTATTATTATTATTATTATTATTATTATTATTATTATTATTAGTAGTAGTAGTAGTATTGTTATTATTATTAGTAGTAGTATTGTTATTATTACTATTATTATTATTAGTATTGTTATTGTTGTTATTATTATTATTATTATTATTATTATTATTAGTATTGTTATTGTTGTTGTTATTATTATTATTATTATTATTATTAGTATTGTTATTGTTGTTATTATTATTATTATTATTATTATTAGTATTGTTATTGTTGTTATTATTATTATTATTATTATTATTATTAGTATTGTTATTGTTGTTATTATTATTATTATTATTATTATTAGTATTGTTATTGTTGTTATTATTATTATTATTATTATTATTATTATTATTATTATTATTATTATTATTATTATTATTATTAGTAGTAGTAGTAGTAGTAGTATTGTTATTATTATTATTATTATTATTATTATTATTATTATTATTATTATTATTATTATTGTTATTATTATTATTATTATTATTATTATTATTATTATTATTATTAGCACTTGATTATTAGCACTTGAATGCTACTAATGACGTTGATTATATTATTTAGGGGTTATACACCTGATATGGATCATATCGGACGGTCTCCTCAATCGGGATGGATGAATCGGTTGGAACATCCTCGCCTATCCAACAACTCAAAGCGATGGTCCTTCCTCAAGTTTTTGGTAAATTGATTACTATCGGTACGTCTATTTTTTTTTAACATCAATAGTGTTATTTGATGTGTAGTAGTTAAAACACCCCAATTTCTTGTGTAGGGAGAATGTGGTGGTTGCACCAAATTATAGGCAAAGGCGTGCTATGGATGGTCCAGATTATCCGAATTATATAGTGACATCACCCAGCGATAGTGAGGAAATACCTAATGCGGAGGAAAGTGACGATGAGGAAAGTGACGATGAGATTGAGGTTGGAACTAATCGTCAACATCAAGTAGAACTGTTGCAAGACATGATGAACAGTCCAAGCACACGAGGAGGGTTGACCACAAGAACCATTTTGACAACAATCGACTCGGTTCACCCGCAAAGCCAATTTCAACAAAGAAGAGTCGACCCCGATTCGGTGGCATTCCAATGAGATCCCATATCTTGATCATCTTCAAGATCGCCCGGATGCCTTTGTCTTTACTAGGGATGATAATCATATTCGGCAAAATTTGTGGAAAGAGCCGGTGGATGCAGTGGTAAAACAAAAGGCTCATATTGAAAAAGGGATGATTTTCATCTCGAAAAAAACATTGCAAAGGGTCGTTAAGATTTATTGCATCCGGGGATGAGGAGTTTAAAGTTGACGATTCCACACGAAAACTTTGGCGATTGGTCTGCAAGCGAAAGTATCAAGGCTGCGAATGGATGCTCCGTGGTAAGGAAATTGCTGAAAAGATGTGGACTATTTCAAAGTTCTACACAAAGCACACTTGTGATATGGGTGACCTCCCAGATGATCATTGCAATCTAGATACTAATTTGATTGCGCGTGTATTAGTTGGCGACATTAGAGAAAACCCAAGGTATCCTTCGCCTAAGTTTCTTTTATTTTTTGTGTTAATATAATGTTCCTCGTTGTTATATCCGATATTTCAAATTTTTCGTGTACCTATTAAAATTTAAGCCGTCTTGATAGTATATAACAAAGATCACTACGATAAGGCGTATCTTGGGCGTAGGCGTGCACATGAAATAGTCTACGCAATTGGGAGGGCTCTTTCAAGACGTTGCCGAGATACATGGCGCTCTACAACACTTCAATCATGGTACCGTTGTTGAATGGAAGCTCAAATCGAAGCTGGTGTGCGGTAATATTTTCGATTTTGTATTTTGGGCCTTCAAACCATGCATTGATGGGTTTGCTCATTGTCGGCCTGTAATATCAATAGATGGAACACATGTGTACGGGAAGTATGACATAAAGTTGCTAATAGCAGTTGGAATGGATGCAAATGGAGTTATATTCCCTCTAGCTTTTGCAATTGCAAGCTAATGAGAGCATTAGTACGTGGGGTATGTTTTTGGACTACTTAAGGCAACACGTTATTAAGGATCGCATGGGAATATGTGTGATATCAGATAGAAATGCTGGCATATTACACAATATGTTCAATTTGCAGGGGTGGCAACCACCCTTTGTCTACCATCGTTATTGTTTAAGGCATTTAAAGGCAAACTTCCAAAAGGCATATCGAATCCCAACACTTTGCAATTGGATGTGGGCGGCTGTGAGCATCAGAGAAGAAGTTTAACCCGCAAATGGACATTATTAGGCGGGCGAATGAGGAAGCCTTCCACTTCCTGTTAAATGCAATTGATAAAGACAAATGGACATTACACAAGGATGAAGGTAGACGATGGGTATCGACAACAAACAAACGAGTCATTCAATGGCTTGTTGAAATCGCACGGGACCGCCCGTCACCGCAATGGTGAGAATGACATTTAAGCGAGGTTGTGGAGCGGTTCGTCGAGATCAAAAGAGGCCAAAGCACATGCGGAAGGTCTAAGATGGATGCCAAAACCATTAAAACTATTCGAGTACCACAAATATAAGGCTCAAAAACATGATCGGACGGAGTACAACTGACGCAGCGCATATTTGAACTCACAACAAGTGTGCACCAAGGTAAAGCGAGGTAACGTTCACACTATTTGTGAGATTCCAAGAACGTGCACACGCGGCAAGTGGCAATCATATCACCCATGTTCTCACGCCTTCGTTGTTTTATCACAATGGAAAAGAACGCCTCCTCTTACATGGCCGAGGAGTATACGGTTGAAAATTATGCAAAAACGTATGCCGGAAGGTTCTATCCACTGGGTAGTGAGAATTATTGGTCACCGATCCATTTTCAATGGTTGCAAATAAAGCATTTATCCGTAAATTCGTAAAGAATGCATACTCACGTATTCATAATGAAATGGATGTTCCACCGGGGAGATACACTCGAAAATGCTCATTTTGCAATTATGTTGGTCATGATAAGCGCAAGTGTCCCTTACGCATAGTGGTTAAACTACATCTCGCGGTGGAAGTACCTCTCGGGGTGGAGGAAACTTTAGTGGTGGAAGTACCTCTAGTGGTGGTGGCACATCTCGCGGTGGTGGCGGAAGATCAACTCAAGAGCATTAATTGATGTATTAAATTAAGTATTAAGTTTTTTTCAAGAATGTTGTGGTTGTATTTTTAACATATCATGGGTTTCTTATTAATGAATGAATTAGTGTGTTACGTATTTTCATCTACTCAAGGTTATGAATGCCGCAATTTAATTAAGTTTTTTTTTTTTTTTTTTTTGCATGAACGCTGCCATTTTGACTAACTTTTGATTAATTATTAATGAACAAATTTAAGTATTCGTAAAGAACTTCAAGCTAATGTCACCGATCCTTGAACGAAAATGGCGTTCGAGCACTTTTCAACCTCTAAAACGGTCATCCGAACTTTTGTGTATCCTTGATGTGTTGATCCTACCTAATTAAACGCACAAAAATAAGTAGGGTTCTATATAAAATATTGAAATTTCGGGGTCCCGAAGCATGATTAATCTATGGTCAAAGACGTTAAAAAGTGTAACGAAAGAAGGGTTAACCAAAAGAAATATGGAAATTAAAAAAAGAAAAACACTATAGCGCGATAAATTCAAGCGCTATAGGAGTTAACGGAGACGTCTCCGTTAACACTTTAGCGCAGTAATTTACTGCGCTAAAGGCATTTTCGTAACATTTTTTTTTGTTGGGGTATTTTGGTCGAAATTGTTTTTTTTGAGGGCATTTTGGTTCAGTACCCGCTCCTACTCTACTTGCATACTTGCACGTTCATTTGTTTAAGGGACCTTTTCATATGGTATAATGCTAACAAATCTTGAATACACCCAAAATTACCAAATTTGAGTGATACATTTGGGCTGGAAGCAGAATCGCATTGGTGTTTTTTCAGTTTATAGGGATGTTGGAAAACATTGTAGTTCATGATCCAGTATCGGGTTTTAATTTCATTACCCAAGCTCATCGATCTCCTCAACCATTGACAAGCGTGCTCTCACACAAAAACTTTGAGAAATACTTCATATGTTTCAATTTATGTGACTATGTTCGAGATATAGAGTTTAAAAGAGATTTTTTTTTTTTAAAACTTGTGATCTTAGATTTGTCATGATATTTTTGTGAAGAATAGCAATAAAAGCGTGCGGGATAAAATGAGAAGATTAAGTTAAATTATTTCAAAATATAAAAATGATAGTCATTTGTTTTTGAATTAATAAGGAACTAGTGTCACGTGAAATGAGACAAAGAGTTTAAAAGTTATACACCTACCTCGTATATTCACATGTTTGGTTAGTACTTATTGACGATTTGATTCCAGTGGTTAAATTTCAGGAAGAATAAAAACATAAAATAAAAGGAACTCCAATAATTGAAAACCATCGCCAGCTTCACCAACTTTTGAAGAAACCTCAGTGTAGGCGGTGCCTAACCTAATTAAGCAGTCCGCAATGGAGTGGGGCATGAGGAAAAATAAACTGTAGCCATTAATTATATTATAAGGGATTTTGGGATGGACCTTTTATTACTGCATGCTACGAAGTTTCGGAAATTAGGCACTATGCACAGCCACCTTAGTTAATATGATGATTAAACTTCTTGTGGTCTAGGATGTGTAAACATGGATCCTATGTTTCGTAAATGCAATGTGATTGTGAAATCAACCACTAATGGTTGCAGTCAGGATAAGCTGTTTTCATTACATTCCTTGGGGTACAACCCTTTCCCGAACCTTGTGTGAATGCTTTGTGCACCAGGCTATTATTTTTTATGCGTGGAAGTAGAAAGATGCAAACGAGATCAAACACTACTATTTGTAGTGTCTTATTCTCCTTAGAAAATTAGAGACTCTAAGCACTAAAACAAAGCCACTAAACTCTTAACACTATGAATGGTTTCCAAAGAAGAGATGGAGGTTTTATTTTCCTTACGCTAGAGGTTGATGATCTACTTTTGATTGTTTGTTGGAGTTGGGACGAAAGTAACTTTACATGTTTCCCCTTTTCGATCATCTAGTTTTCGCTGGATTCTAAAACATTGATGTGAAAGATAGCAAGCTATGGTAGAAGAGAAGGTTCCAGTAGAACAACTATTGATTCCAGTTCAAAGTTCCACATCTCTATTTTTTCCCCAAAAAAATTATAGAGAAGGGCAGGGTGTCAAGGAGAAATGAGAAGACATTTAGAACATAAATTGCAACACTAAACGAAACGGCACAAAATTCATCAGTTAAATCTCAAGGAAAGACTGGAACATTCCAGTCGATAATGTGGCATAATTCCCTTTAATTTAACACTGGTTGATTTTAGCAAGGGAGGTCGAGACATGGGATGGGAGTTAAACAAAACAGGTCATGTTGGTTGTTTTGGATCATATATTTACAATAACTAGGTAGTCCTCATCCGTGACAGCAGCCCAGCACGGGCCCAAAATAGTAAAATTAGCACTTTTATTTTTCATTAACTTTGTTTTGGTAAAAAGTGACAAGAGATGAGAGTTAGATACATGTTAATGATTACCAAATCAGATATAGCTAACATGGCATACTAGTTGCTGGATGTTATTTAGATACATTTTAGAATAAACTATCCACTCATGTAATTTGTATGGTTGCCAAATGATATTATTTATACTTCATGGGAACACAACACCAATATACTCAAATTAACAGTTGAAATGCTATATCTTCCATTATAATCAACTATAGCAGTAAGTTCAAGGGATGTTCTTACATATGAAAATGAAATAGTTCATTTTCCACCACAAAATTCAAGTTTAAACCGCACTACATTACTAACGACACAGCTCATATCTTCCTGAGCATGTCATTTCACCTTATATCATTTCCTCCAGAAACTGTTCCAACTTTTGCAGCTTTCTCTGTTTGTAGTCACTTTGCACTACACGTGTGAATAATCATATCCTGCAATATTTGGTATACGTAGTTCCGCAAATAGCATACAAAATCTCGCGTATTATAGAATAGGAAAAAGGGTAGGATCAATATTGACAGAAATCAGAATCTCGTTTATTTGCAGACATGTTGTGAATGAGGGCAAGATCTGCAGTTATGCCCCATCTGTCGCGACAACATTCAAACTCGGATAAGACTTGGTTATGGTGGTGTTCATGGTGGTAGTGGTTGTTGAGGGAAGGAGGTGCTTGCTAGTGGTGGAAGAAAAAGTGGAGGGGATGGGGTAAAGTGGATTGGGTTGGTGATGTGGCATGCCACGTCGTGTCTACCTCACAAAATGTCAGTGGCATGGAGGCTCGGACAGCCCTACGGAGGAGGGCTATATTTGAACCACTTAAGGTAACGTTGGGGAATTTTTGGACTAATAGTATAACGGAGGGTAAAATTGATAAACATGCCTACAACTTTTGATAGAGCATTAGCATCTCAGGGCTCAACTCATCAGGACCAATGAAACAGCATAAATATTGAGGTCTTACTGCCAACTTCATCAAACTATCTGACAAAAAAAAAAAAACCCCTTTCTTTTTAAAAGACACTATCTGACAAAAAACTTGTAATTGAATAAAGAATCTTTATTAGTATAAGTTTACATCAGATATCAAGCATAAACAAGCCTAGGTAACAAAGGTTTTCTATAAGAGCTAGCTTGAGCAGTAACATTCATCGTGGATTCCACAAATGACTGAATTTCCAGGTGAATATATGACAAAAAGGTCTTTCATGTAAAAGGGGTTTGGTGCAGAATTTGACCTAACTATATCATACTAATAAGCAATAAAATTTCCTCCTTTTTTCTGAAATTCATAACTGTAGGGCAACCATTTACGCGATTATTAATTTTTTCAAAAGTCTAAGCGTCTCATTAACGCTACACCAAGTTTTCGTTAATTGTATACGGTGTATAGCGGAAAAAATACATCATGTCTCCCGGGATTATAGCCAACCCAAAGTACCAAAGATGAATGAGAACTTCTAATCTTTCCATTAGGTAATGAGAACAAGCAAAGGAAATCATCCTTCATAGTATTACCATTGCACCATACACCCGTGCAAAATCATATTTTACTTCCATTTCTTTTTGAGATAAAGGTAACTACATTTTGCTTCCATTTCTAACAGTGCACTTTAATATGAATACAGATTTAAGTATCACGATATTCCCCCTAAGGTCTCATGAAAATGACTGACCTTCTAGCTTTGAAAATTTCATTGACCTCCTTTCATTCAATATTGGAGAACAAAAATCTTTGGACATACCAGCTTTCCACATAAAAGAGGAGGTTTTCCAGGTCGTTTCCTCTTTTGTATCGACTTCCCAAGATTTCACTAGCCGTGTCACTTAAGGATTAGAGTTATTAGACATCAAACATCTCCCAGAACGGTTATAGTCTCTAGTTTCCACACTTCAGTGTATCAAACAATTTACTTCCCTTTTTTTTTTTTTCTCTTCTTAAGCAAATAAATTTAAGAAGCACTACGACAAAATCAACCCGTTAGTAAAAAGTTACTGGAAACAGTTAATACACTACAAAAAAGCTATCTACGGTAGCAGTTTTTACCCTATTTTTTTGGTTCCAGGTGCTGCTTCTCTTTTGTCTTCTTCTCCCTTTTAACACTTTGTTTGGATGTTTGTTTCATAGTGTCTCGTATTATATTATATTATATTGTGTTTTATTGTACTGTATTGTTTTGATCAATACAACTTTTGGATAAATTGTATCGTTTCCGTATTCACATAATGTCACACATCAACAATTTGACGGACAAACAATAAATGTAGGGTATGGGATAGAGCTATTTTAAAAGGTAGGGTAAAGGATAAAAGAGGATTATTAGATAATAAGCAAAGACAAGATGAGAAGAAAAAAATGAGATAACGACGCGATCACACCAAATCGGTGGTTACATAAAATAGGACTTTTTCGTTGTTACGTAAAGATGGATCTAACGATACGATACAATAAAATTTAAATAACAATAAAAAAAAAAACATTGAAATTAAACCTACAATCCAATACAATACAATAGGTAACAACCATCCAAACAAGCTGTACTCTGACTCTAAAGGATATATAAATAAGTATTGGCATTCATATACAAATTAAATGCACCCAAAAATTTTACAGTAAGAAACAATGGTCGAGAAAGATCGAACATATGATGAAGCACACAACAGTCATGAAATTGCAAAATTAGAAATTATAAAGAGAGGCCAGAACTCCAATCTGACCTGATTTGCAGAGAATACTCTCCAAAAAGATGTCTAAAGCCAATGAAATTACTTCATCTGTTTCAAATCACACTCGCAGATTTAACCCACAACAGCTATTGAATTGCAAAATTATATACGTAGAGAACCCAAAAGAAGCCCACAAAGGAGAACATATGGGCAAAATTAATTGGAAGAGTGTAACTTGAGAACATGATCAAAATTTTCCTTTTAATGTGTGGGGTTGCTATTTTAACCCGTTATGTATATACTAGTATGGTATGCCCGTGCCGCGCACAGGCAACATGAGAAAAATTTCAATTAGACAATTTGATTCTAATCTTAGCTATAACTAATATTTTTCAGTAAACTAATGACTTTTAAAAGTAATAATAATATGCTTAAGCATCATAACTGAATGTCACGAATTTATAACAACATAAAAAACATAATGCAGCTCAACAAAAATAACGTATACAATTATTCTAGTTTTTATTTTACATAAGATTAAGAGTTATAAAACTAAGTAGCCTCTTAAAAGGTAGATGCAGCCCATCTTCAAGTATTTCATACCATAATTCAGTCTTGATTGTCAAATCAATATGCCACTAGAAATCCTTTAAGACAAAAAGAGTTGGAAAATGCGTAGACGATAAATGAAAAATGCAAAGTAGTGTAGGATGCGGCAATCTAAGCCTTACTTCTTCTACTACTCCTATTAGCTTGTGCTTTTTCACACGTGAAGATATTCTAACTTAAACCGTACAATCGTAACGTAAATATGTAATATAATGGGGAAACTTAATTAGTATGTTGTCTTCTCATACTGTTAGAATTAAATTATCAAATAACACGTATCTTTTCTATCTTTCTGAGTTCCTCATTATCAAATACTTCAGTTGGTTGGATACCTGAGTTTTCACCTTGTTGGTGAGGATTTGAATCCCCTCCCCCATATCCCTCTCCCCTACCCCCTATATAATTAAAAAAAGTTTTTTAAAAAAATATTCAAACTCTTTGATAACACATATGCGCATGCGTATTGCAATCCCCTCATATTTATTCTTGCTATGTATATACATCATCATCCTAAATATTTTTTCGCTTGCTTAATAAATACATACACTTGAATTTTTGTTTCATGCTTATATATAAAGTACATGAATATGTAGTCATATTTTTTTTCATCTATTTCATATACATAATTTGTATTTCAGAATTAATGCAATGTGTTGTAAAATAGAAAGAAATATTTTTTTTTCTCTCTTTTTATATTAATCGCTCCGGTTCAAAATGAGTGTCCACTTAGCCATATGCACACCTTTGAGAAAATACTAATTCCTAGACAAAATAGGTAATCTGACTAAATTATTCTTAATTAAAAGGTATTGAGATTTTGTCACTTAACACTTAATGAGGGCAAATTTGAAAAAATAAGATTAATTCTTTCTTGATTTGGTAAGTGGACACTCTTTTTTAACCAAAAAATAAAGGCTAAGTGGACACCCTTTTTGAATCGGAGGGAGTATTAATTTTCTTGTAAGATACTTTCAAATAGTTTATTCTTTCTAGTATGGACTTTAAAGTTCATTTTATCATCATTAACTTGTTATATTCTAAAGAATACATTTTAAAAGGATTAATTATAGAATTTGCACTTGATGTGGTTAGTATCATTGTTGTGTCTTTGACTATGTGAGAATGAAATAGTAAATTAGAATTATTGTGATCAAATTTTAATCCGCAAAAATCTTTCCACCTAACTAAATATTTTAATGTGGTTCCCCTATTTTATTCTAAATTTGAAATCAACTTTATTTTGAAGAATAATTATCATTAAACAAAGATTTTATTTTTAATCAAATTATTCTCTTCTTTAGATACTTGTAATTTAAAAAGTAATTGACATATACAATTACATGTAAAATTTAGTGATAAGAGTATATGCATACTATTTCCTAAAAATTGTATCACATAATTAGATTCTTTTTTAAAAAGATTAAAAAAAAGACTTAAAAATCCTAAAAGAAGAGAAGGTCCCAAAATAAGGAGAAAATGGAAGAAAGTATGTGTCACCTTTAGCAAGGAAAGTTGGTCCCACACTAAGAGGGATAAAACAGGAATTAAAAGAAATGTAAAGCAAAGAATACGACATTTTTAAGCATGAGAAAATGCTTAATACGACATTTTTAAGCATGAGGAAATGCTTAATTCCACTTTTGCCCTTGTTTGTCCATGACAAACTCCACAAACTCCCATTTCTATATAAGAAGAAGAATACATAATCGGAATAGTCCGAAAAAGTGATCTTTTAAGCCCTTCATATATTACGTAATCAAAGTAGTCGTATGAAAAAAGTGTACCTTAAAAGTAACGGTACAAGTAAAAAAAATTGTTAAGTTTAACAAGCCACTCACGTGAGGGAAGCAAAAACTACCTTTTCCCTCCTGCCACCACTATCTGCGCCTGTAATAATGGAGTATACATTTTTTTGTTGACAAGTGAATCCGCAATCACTGTCTTTGGGGTGCCTATAAGGTAAATTCCGTCATAGCCCACAAATCACACAAGAGAGGTAAACCGCACTAGGCAAGTCCCGTGTGACGAGCTCCACCGAGAAAGCATGCATAGGGTTTCGAACTCGAGATCCCCATCACCCCCCATCCTCCCCCACCTATGTGAGATCACCCATTCAACTAACTCGGCCACACTTGCGGATATTTTGCTTGCTTTCTTTATAACACAGTTTTTATTCTTGCAGCAAGATAGATAGATATAAAGAGGAAATAGTTAGGTTGAGTGAATAAAGGAGAGAGAAAAGAAGCCAATCCTTGTTTTTTCGAATCAGTAAGCATCCAACTTCCCATAATAATCAACATCTAATTACTATGTCATGAGTTTCTGGTTAACTTAATATTGTTTTTACTTGCACTGTTACTTTTAAGATTTAGGATTAAAATGATCACTTTTTCATACATTAAGGACTATTTCAGTTAAGTGAATATATGAAGAACCAAACTAATCACTTTTGCATACATTAAGGACTATTTCAATTACATGGTATATAGGACTAAAATAGTTCTAACCCCATACATTAAGGACAATTTTGATCATTAATTTTCTCTAGAAACCGAAGGACATCTTTTGAAAACTTATATGGCTCAATCCCAATACTCACACATAACAACGTGAATTTTCCACACCAAACACCATTTGCCAGAATCAAAAATCATCAAAATTTGAACTTTCATTTCCTTTTTGTCTTTGAGGAAATAAATTCTTCTCGAAATTCATACTCCCTCCGTCCCAATTCAATTTTATTAGTTTGACTAGGCATAAAGTTTAAAAAATAAAAAGAGATTTTTTAATTTTATAGTCCTAAAGTAAAGATGTGTGTAATGTACTAAAATGTTATTTGAATCTTGTGGTTTTAAACTTGTCATGCAGAATGTTTGAATTGTCAATTTACTAAATATGGAAAGAGACATTCTTTTTGTGACAGATCAAAAAGAAAAATAAGACGCTTAAATTGGGATTGAGGGGATATAATTTAATGGTTATCTATTACAATGATTTAAAAATGGAATTGGATTTCCATAAATAAATGGAAGTACAAAAGAAAAAGAGGCAAAAATAGATCATTTTCTCTTCTTCTTTTTTTTTGTTGACTTTTCCTCTGCTTCTAATGTGAAGGGGAAAAAAAAAAAGCCTGAACTCTAAAGTCAGGCTTTTTCCTCAGAAAATTAAGAGAAGAAGATATGCGCAAAATTAATTAAAGGGGAACTTACATGTAGGAATCGAAGAAACATCCTTTGAAATAAAAAAGAAAGAAGGGGAAAGGGTGATATCCAATTTACACGTATTTTATTTTTCTTTAAGTAGATACTGATAGAAGGTGGTGATTACACATCAATGCTTTTTCCTCAGAAAATTCTAGTATTAGTAATATTGTATAACACAGACATGCATCCCAGTTATGTTTTGACTTCCAAATTTCTAACCTCTTAGTGGCCTACCACATCATATTCCCCTTTCCCCTCCATATTATATATACCTTCAAAATGTTGTGGCTTATTTGCCCATTGTCAAAGCTTAAATCTGATCAAGCAGTACTCTTTCTTAGGTGGGGTGATGGAGAAGAATATATTATTATTACTGTTTTTCTTCTGCATTAGTCTGCACCTAGCTGCAAATGTCTCTGCTCAACTTCAAGTTGGTTTCTACAAAGCTAGATGTCCAAGAGCAGAAACCATAGTTCGCGATACGGTCCGAAGCCGGTTCTTGGCTGATCGTTCCATCACGGCAGCATTGCTACGGATGTATTTTCATGACTGCTTCGTGAGGGTAAGAAATTAATTATATTCCCATGCATGCTAGTTTCTTGCTGCCATTATTTGACAAATTTTCAAAGCTAAATTGTATAACGTATGTTTCACATTGACATATCGTTTGGACAGGATCATGATCATTTGAAATATGTGTTTTTCAGGGTTGCGATGCATCCTTACTGATAGACTCCAAAAACACAAAGAACAAAAGGTCAGAAAAAAATGCAGGAGCAAATGGATCTGTACGAGGGTATGAGTTGATTGATCAAATAAAGAGTAGATTAGAGGCTACATGTCCTATGACAGTGTCCTGTGCGGACATCATTGCGTTAGCCACCCGAGATGCAGTGGCATTATCTGGAGGACAGAGCTACAACATCCCCACCGGTAGGCGCGATGGGCTAGTGTCAGACCCATCACAAGTGAACTTGCCAGGCCCTAGTTTAACCGTGCCACAAGCATTTCAATCTTTCAAAAACAAAGGGTTTACTCTAAATGACATGGTGACTCTTTTAGGTGGCCACACAGTGGGAATTACACATTGTAGTTTGTTTCAAGGCGATAGGCTATCGAGGGCGGATGGCAGCATGGATACCAAACTGTTTAACAGTCTTAGAAGGACATGTGCTTCTAGGGGTGATCCATCAGTGTTCTTGGACCAAAACACTTCATTCGTTGTCGATAACTCCTTCTACAAACAACTGAGGTTGAAGAAAGGGATATTGAAGGTTGATCAATTACTCGCATCAGATAAATCAACCGCTGGGATTGTAACGAATTTCGCTTCTAATCCAAGAGCCTTCCAACAGGCTTTTGCAAATGCATTGATCAAGTTAGGTAACACTCAAGTTCTTGTGGGGAAATCAGGAGAAATCAGAAAAAATTGCCGAGCCTTTAATCCTCCTTCTCCTCCTCCCAAGATCATAAAGAGTCCTCCTCCTCCTCCGAAGATCATAAAGAGTCCTCCCCCTCCTCCTCCCAAGATCATAAAGAGTCCTCCCCCTCCTCCTCCCAAGATCGTAAAGAGTCCTCCTCCACCACCACCCAAAGTTTTCGTTCCTCCTCCTCCACCATCCAAAGTTTTCGTTCCTTCTTCTCCACCACCGAAGGTTTCAGTTCCTCCGTCACCACCACCACCTAAAGTCTTGAGTTCTCCTTCTCCTCCTCCTCCAGTTTTCAATAGTCCATTGCTACCTGTGTCTGGTCCAGAAGCTTAACACGGTTAGCTTCCCTTCCACCTTCGACTTTACACAATCCTCATCCTCCAACGTTATCAACTGCCGGTGTATTCCCTCAATTAATTTTGTGCATGTACGTCCTTCCTTGATTTGTTTGTTGTTGGAGTTATTATTACTACTATTCTTTTTGGTAATTCTTCTTATTAGAGGAAAAAGAATCAAATGCTTTCTTTTCATTATTATGGGAACTGGTCTTACGACTGGTTAACAGGAGACCTAATCTAATGTTGTATGAACTTGTATCAGCGAGCGAATGTCAGATTCTTATTTATATTTGTGTCATGTTTGGATTATATGAGTACCATTTTTCTCTTCTTTTATATCATTAATTAATTTAAGGGTGATGATGTCGTTCTCTTATTTGTGTTGAAAATCCAACTTCATTCTCTTCTGATTTTCGACCACACACATTCTCCCACGTCTTAAGATCTAGCCATTGACTAATCGTACTGATCGATAGTTACCTATAATTATGTTTCTTTTGTTATTAATTCTAGCTAAGTTGCATTTTAAATTCATTCCCAACTCATATAGAAGAGCTTTTTTTATGATTTACTGAAAAATATACGGTCAAAATCTCTCTATAATTATCATTCGTTATAACATCATATCACTATAACGGTCTGATTTTCTCCGAAACCGATTTTTCATATTATTTGTTTCAACAAAGATTTTTTGATAAATTAGATAATTTAGTACACTCTTTGTAAAATTACCTCTATAAATCATACTCAAATAGTGTAATAATATTTTGTAAGAAATATATTATGTATACAACTATTAAAATATTTATGATAATCATCATTAATGTCATGCACATAGTAAATTTCAAGTACGAATATCTAAAAAAAAATTATAGCCCAAATTCCATCTCATAACACCATTCAAGCAAAGGATGCTACCACTTGTGTGGAGTTTGACGCAACACTTTTTGAAACTTATACCGATGAAGAGATTATTGCACAAGTCATTGGAGTGGAAGAACAAGAGACAACAGATGCAAAAGGTGACAACGAAAGTACTGATGAAGAGCCACAACCTACTGCTACTTGAGGTGAGATAGAAGAGTCAAACTATTAAGCTCCTAGAGAGGAGCCGACGCTATATGTATATTTTTGTTTCTGCCCTCATAAAAATCTCAATTTCGCTCTTTAATGAGCTATTTGAATCAAGTTTTGGAGATATTTTGGTAATATTTTTAGACAACCTTCAAAGGAAAGCTTTGAACGCGAAAGTTTGGACTAAAATTTCGTCAATTCAAGTGTTATATTATAACTACGAGACTGAAATTTACGAAACAACCTCCAATTGTAAAATTCTTACGTCAAATTTGCAATATTAAAACTTTAATTAATTTTAAATGCATATGTTTCTTAGATTTTAATTCTTTATCAGTACGGTACAACTAGTTATGGATTTATGAGTAATTTATTAGTCTTTTAAATTTTTTATTAATGATCTGAAAATCAATTGAGATTTTAAAATTAACAATTATTTGTTTTCGTTTATAACATAAAAAGTATAGAAGAATAATTTTTTTCGTACTTTTATTTATAATAGCTAAATGAGCTCTAGATATGAAATGTCAGTATACATACATAACAACACTTCACGGGGTATGATGGGAGACAAAAATTAAAGAACGGTAAACCGTATCACTACTTTAAGCAATTGTTACTTTTCTCCCTCCTTTATTTCAATTTTGATAATTAGACTTTTGAGTTTTGACTGCAATCAATAAAAGCGAAATACATAGATGGACCATTTAAATTGTCCACAATGATCAGATAAACACCCTAATTGAGCCGGTTATTAGATAGACACTCTATTTGATACAGATATTTCTCATAGATTGTCCACAACCATCAAATAGACACCCTAATTGACTCGCATTGTTAGATAGACACTCTACTTGATACAAATATTTCTCATGAATCTCTCATGCTCACATGGTAAAAGAATTATTTTTCACCTAAATTTGAACGCGTGGTACCTTATAAATTCTATTTTTAATTCTGTTTTCCTTTTTCTTTTTCAATTAAATGGGCGCCACATTTTCACCGCTTTCTTTTCAAAAAATGAGTGAAGAGAAGGAGATGAAGAAAAAAAACTTGAGAGGGGGAGGAAAATGAATTGGGGGAAGGGGATGGGAGCAAATTAAAGAACGGTAAAGGTTTTTTTTTTTTTATCCCTCTCCCAGGAACTCCCCCTTTTTGCTCCCTTAGTGACTCGAACCCACAACCTTCGGGTTGAAGGTGGAGAGTGTTTACTAGCAAGTAGCAACCCCCTCTTATCTGGTAGAGGGTCGGAGTCTGGGGTTAGAAAAACATGGAAGGTGAATTTTTTATTTCTTATTTTTTTTTTTTATATTAAAATATAATATGGAGAGGACTTAGATATTCATTTTAATTCATATTTTACCCCTCAAACACAACGTGTAGCAAAATTAGCTCAATTAAACATGTGAACGCGTTTGTAATTAACACATAAAGCTACCAGAGTAAAGTGTTCATGAGGCGTGATTTTAGGTGTCTAGTTTAGCTAGGATATTGGATGTTCCTAGATAATAATTCAAACAATAATCGTATGGTTATAGATGTAAAGTTTTGAATTTCAAGTTACAAGTATATATAGACTTTTAAGATACTCCTAGTCCCTTTAGGACTCATATCTCTTCTATATTACTCTTATATATGTACTTTGCGTAAACGTGAGATCAATACACAATTTTCAAGTCATTCCAAACTCTTTCATGGTATCAGAGGAGAGTAACAATAGGCTTCCCTTATCCATGTTTATTCCTTCAATCACAAACTGCAATCTTTCGTCTCAAAACACATCTGCAAATAACATATGTGTAGTGGGTATCCATGCTTTCATAAACGGGAGAAAAAAAAAAAAAAGAACCTTGTCTCAAGAAGCTTCGGCGTGAAAAAAATTATGAATTTAGACAAGTGATTGTTCTGATGTTTGGTCGTGCTATTGAGGATCAGATGCTGATGATTTCCTCTGTCTCATGGTGGAAAATAGATACAATAAATTCAAAGAGAATGAATCACTTTGGTTTTACAAGAGCGAGGACTTTAGAGTTTTGATGAAATCGACTAGATCAATGCTCGAGCAGAGAGAGTTGAATTAATGGGTCAAATTCTCTCTGGAACGAGAAAATATCTAGTTTGGGCGATGGCAATGGTGAAAAAAGAAAGAAATCTACTCCAATTTTTGGTTTACTTTAGCCAGAGAGGATAATCTTGCAATTTGTGGATGAATATGTTTGGGCGGGAGTATTTTAAAAAAAAAAAAAAAATTGAGGCAAGATAAAAAAAAAATTGCTTTGAGTTGTTAACTTTTACTGACCATTACTTTGTATTGCCAGTAAAATAGGCACCATTCCTTACTAATGTCCAATTGTTGTTAATATTTAAGTTTAGAAAATAGATTAGTGGCAATTCGTTTATTGCCGCTAAATAATAGTCACTAAATTCCTTTTGTATTGTAGTGTCATTCTTCACAAGTGTTTCACACTCCAACCTCATCAAGTTGGATTGGAATAACTATATTGTACGGATAGGAACTTTGAGATTTTGACCTAGAATTTTAAACTGTAGATATAGGATTGTTTTAAAATCATTTTCACACTTTTTGTAATTTTTATCCAATTTAGTTTTAATCAGTGTTGATATTTTGGCAATTAATTTATGTATTTTCTGCAGTCTTAATTTTATTGACTGGCTTGGAGTTTTATTCTCTTCTCTGTCGTTTTAACTGTTTCATCTCAATTATAACACTATTAGGTTCCATATATTTATAGAATTTAAGCTAGCCTTTTGTTGTATTGGTTTGTTGAGCGGATAAGTGGGCGCGCCAAAACTTATTTTTCATGAAAGACTTAAGTTAAAAATCTCCAATCAACAATTGTTAGGAAACAAAAATTAATAGTGCAATTTCTTGAAAGAAAAATTGGTACATAACTTGCAACACTTTTTAAAAGAAAATCGAGCATGCTTTTGAATGATGATGGTAGTTTCCTACTCATGTGTTTGCATAGCAATTCACAATGTGGTAAGTAATGCTCTTTTACTTCTTAACTTCTTTTTAACGAGAAAGGTCTGAGATATCAAAGTTGAACGTCATCTTATTGATGTCATAAAGAATTTGTTCATATCAGAGCTTTTCAATCATATTTGTATGTAGGCACTTACAGCCGCGACCTCAGAGGATGATGCATTAGCTGATTTGGTAGTGCTTGAGTTAACAACAAAATATCCAGTGATCGATTCAACTCTATTTGCTTGTACTCGTGCTAAGAGCTTTTTTTTTAATCAGATATTTGTTTACAGAGAACTAAACTATGTAAAAAAAAAAAAAAAGGTACACTAATACCTAAAGCGCAGATGGTATAACACATATTTAAAAGTTTTATTGCAAATAGCATTACTTTTGATATATATAAATAACAGACTTATTTACCATTATAGCAAATTTTTAAGATTTTAAAAATAAAAATTAACCCAGAAATTAAAGAATCATCTATGATTACATATACTTGAGGTCTCTTATTAAGGTTCGAAGCATGAGTACGAATTTGCCACTACAAAAATTTCTCGCAAATTTAAGATGTTCTTTTATTTTGAAGAAACACTACTGATAATGACTTCGATTCACTTAATTAACTCTATTTTTCCATATAGTGAGGATCCATACTTGTGGATGCCTATTACGATCAGCCAACAAGTAAATTCATTGACGATGCCAATGTCACAACTGATGTGAATCAGTTAATAGAAACAATGCAAAACCTTGACTTCAACTTTGATAGTCGTCTTAGCGGGCAACATTTGATTATAGAGCATTGCTTGATCTAGTGGAGGATGACATGGAAGTAGGCGGCTAGGAGGATATTATTACAACAAATCTGATAAAAACTAAGAACTCATTGTGCTAAGGTTGGAGGTATATCAGAAACATGTGTCATATGCATATGTGAATATGTCGATGATAAGACAATTGGTACACTTGAATGTAGACATAAATATCACGCAGCCTGCATAGAATTTACCGTTCAACATGAGAATGACTATTGATCAATGTATTAATCAAGTATGTTTAGAAAATTAAATAAAACTTGCACACTGTGCAAGTTAGTGAATGAAAAGTAGTAGTATGCCTAGATTTATTTAGGCTTCCTAAGTGTGTTAATATCAGCTTGTAAGTTGCTTTGTGTCGGTTTCATATGTAATTTATTTATTGTGCTATGAAAGATGTTTCCTAATTAGTTGCTGCAAAAGTGTCGTAACTTTCATTTACTTCTGCTACCATTGCCTATAAGAATTTATGAAATTGATGGAACTTGTAAAATTGGCAATCGTTACGATTTTGCTTGTACAACGAAATCTTCTCCATATTCTGCTTGGCTAAAAATTATGTTTTGTTTCTTTCATACCAAACTATCACTATATGGGGTGAAATGTGTGAAAAAGTTTGTGCATAATAGCCTATTTCACCAAGATCCTGGAAGTCAAAATTACTTAATTTAGGGAGTTGGATTTGACCAAACTTTTATGGAAAAAAAGATGTGTTTTCAGAAGTTGAAAAAGTAGCATTTCCTTAGAAGCACGAAAAATACTTCCGACCAAATACAATTTTTAAAATAGATTTGAAAGTTTGGCCAAACATGCTACGATAAATTTCATAGGTGTGATGTATCAATATTCCCTCCATGATGCTTCCTGTCGGTTAATGATGTAACAAATTTGCATTGTTAAATATTAAATTTTGGTATAATGTAAATGGTACTCCCTCCGTTTCAATTTATGTGAACCCATTTGACCGGGCACGACATTTAATAAAAAGTGAAGACTTTTAAAACTTGTGGTTCAAAATAAGTCTTGAATATTTGTGTGCGTAAATCATTTTAAAAGTGAATTTGTTTCCAAATTAGGAAAGGGGTCATTCATTTTGGCACAGACTAAAAAGGAAATAGGTTCACATAAATTGAAATAGAGGGAGTACATTTTTCCTTAAAAGAAAAAAATAAAATACCCTTAAACATATAATCTAAACTACCGTGCTCTAAACAAGCTAAACTATAGTGTATACGATATTGGTAACTACAAATTCAAAGCTAAGTCACAAAAACTTTGAGACATGTAATTATTTTGTAAAAGAAAGACTAAATTTCTAACGGAAATGAGGTTTCTCCCATTTACATAGATATTTTATAATATCTTATTTATTTTGTATTTCTTTGTTACTTCCTTAAGCTGCATTGTGAAAACTGCAATGAGGTTACTACTGAGCAGTGCACCAACATGAGCCAAAAGGTGTATTACATGAACAACAAATACAATTATGTTGTTAAGGTAAAACAAAATAAAAAAAATTATGTTATTGTTCTTCCTTGATAAATTATTTTTCTGACTATTTAACATAAACATTTATAGTATAAGGTTTTGCGAGAGTGGGATTGTCAAACTGATTCCTGGGTCGGGAAGGAAATTTACTACTGTTGATTCTGAGAGTAGAGCTTATGCTCCTCTCATGAAATTTGAATGTGATGGGTTGGCTATAAGATCTTACAAATTCTTAAATGGGAAACTATCACCGTAATAGATCTTTTAAGCTTTTCATTCACACCTTTTACATTTTTCTTTATATAACATCTTGTTAGTTTCGATACTTCAAGACCAAGAACTTCGATAACTAATATTCAAACTCCTAATCCGTCAAACGAGTAATGGGTGAGGGAGCCAGATCGGGTAAACGGGTGATGGGTTAGGGAGTCAATTCGAGTAAAGGGGTAATAGGTTAGAGAGCCAAATCGGTTCTTAAGGTTTTACAAATTAGACTCGAACTTGACATATCTAAGTTATAAAAATTAGGAAGATAACAAAAGGCTAGTGTTTAAAATATAACCAACATTTGTAACATATTTAAAAAATAACCACTTGTAATTTGAGGGCACATGATCGCTTCTTCTCTACACTTCTTATTCAACTAAATTTTTCTTGACTTTTGGATTAGAGAAGAGCACACACAAAAATTATGGACACCGTTGTGATCTCACTAGTCAATGGTACAACAACAATAACTATTTAACTTGACCTATTTTTTTTGTTCTTGACCCTAATGTCATTTACTCATATGTTAATGTTTAACTTTTCAGTGTGGCTATATTTCAATGTCAGTACTATAACATTGCATTTTGAAATTTGAAACATCTAGTTGAGGATCATCTAGCATCCAATCCTACCACTTTACCTGATTTTGTGGTTGTTATGTATCTTTAGTGTAAATTTATTGATCACTGGGATAGAGCCATCAATCCAAAGGGAGACAGCCTCGTCCCCTCCTTCACCTCTTGCCCAATATTTCCCTGCACAATAAGTTCGAGAGAACTTGGAATCCCAAACCCACAGGTGATGCATCTATCAAAGCTTCTCATAGTGCAGTCGATAGATTCGGGTGTTGAATTCTATCTGGACACTAGGCATAATTCTATAGATCCTGCTTGCAGAACTCCCAACACTCCAATTTCTCTAAGAACACAACTTCAATGCTAGCCAATAAACTTGGGGACGATGAGAACTGATGGACCGATGTTGGCAAGTAATATAAATGTCGTTGCGATTAGGTCGAACCATGAAGCAAACTCCGACGTTAAAGTTCTGTTGATTTCTTCACCAAGTAATATAAATGTCATTGCCCTGTTCTTTATGTGAATAGTGACTTCATTCAGTGTTCTGTATTGCTTCACTCTACATTCTTTGGTTGTCTCACGGAATGCCTGTTTCTCCACTTGGCAAAAAATAATATTATATATACTAGTTGCATAAGGCTTGTGCTAAGCCCGGGCCCAAACTCAAATATATGCTTGAAACCAGCCTACAGAAAAAATCATCATGTCAATTTCATCAAGTAATAACATTTACTAACAATCAACAAAACAACAACCATATGCAAGAATTAACTTAAAAGTCAACCAAATAAATTACATATACAAATTATTTAGGGTATTGATAATGCTGCACCTGAAACTGCTAAGTTTTAATAGGTTTTATTTTCCAGCGAATCCGCTTTTGTGTTAAAGAATCTTTAAGAACACGATCTGACGCAGCAACATGAATGGGCGGCTTTTGTGCTAAATAATCTTTAAGAACACGATCTAAGGCAGCAACATGAACGGAAAATATATTAAGACTATCCCCCGCCATCACCGTTCCTACAATATTTCCTTCAAGATCAAAACACAGGGCCGCCAGAAGATCCAGAGTTAATATAAAAGTTACATATTTCTATGATTGGAGTTTGGCATGATTGAGGTGCATGCAATAATCCTTAAGCCCTTTTTTCTCTTTTTGGGATACCTCTCTTATTTATATTTTCACCTAAAACCCTGTATTTCGATGTGACTGCTAAGCTAGTGGGATCACACTCTTTACAAATAAGATTGTCTTCAAGCAAAGTCGCACTATTACAAGAAATTCAATTCTACCAGTTACAAATGATCCCAGGTATTTTTTGGGATTCCCTAAATGAAACACAAGTTGACCAACACTTAATGATGAGTAATCTATTGCAGTTCAGCACATTCGCAACTTGTTATCCTAGTCATTTTCAACAGTGCAATATCTCATTCACGTTTATAATACACTAACTCAGCACCGTAGAATTCAACCTTATCTAGCATCCGCCCCTTGAGCCTACATCCCTTGATAACCCCTTTAATATCGCTCTTTTAATCACATGTAAACAAGTTAGTACCAGTCCATCTTCAGATACAGAAAACCCACTTCCACCACCTAAAGAGTCTACCTCCGAATCTTCATTGTTATCTTCCTCCGAATCTTCGTTGCGATATTGAACTTTATATGTTGCAGTAATATAACACAAAACTCCCCTCCATTTCTGGTAGAACCCACTCAATTGTTCATCACTTACAATAGGAGTCATAATCAATCAACATGTTTGAATGAGATGCGTCTGAAGGTAGAGGTTGAAGAGCGGGAAATGGGTTTTGCAAAATCAACAACGTAGTGAAAGATAAAACAAATACTACAAAAAATACATAAGTAATAAGAAATAAAAATCTTAACTACTAAAATTTTAAAAATTATACTTTAAATATATAAAAATAAAATTTTATTTAAGTGTTTGATATTTTAACTTTCATTCTTGATATATTTAAAGTATAATTTTAAAAATTATACTTTAAATATATAAAAATAAAATTTTATTTAAGTGTTTGATATTTTAACTTTCATTCTTGATAAGATTATTACTTCAAATTCATTTTATGCTTATGTTTGGGGAAAACAAGAAAAGAGGTTATTAACAGGTTAATCTACTTGAGAAGAACCACGAGCAAGGTCAGAACCACCGGTGCGAGCGATTCAAACAAAACATATAAGAATTTAATAGAGGAGAAAACAAGAAAAGAGGTGATTAACGAGTTAATCTCTACGGAGAAGAACCATGTTCTTTGGTCGAGAACCACAAGTCTGAGCAGATTGAAACAAAACATATAAGAATTAAATAGAGGAGAAAACAAGAAAAGAGGTGATTAACAGGTTAATCTACCTGAGAAGAACCATGAGCAGGGTCAGAACCACGAGTCTGAGCAGATTGAAACAAAACATATAAGAATTAAATAGAGGAGAAAACAAGAAAAGAGGGTGATTAACAGCTTAATCTAAGAAGGACGGCGGGGTCGGAGACTACGAGCGGGGTTAGTACGGCCGATTAAAACAAAATGTATAAGAATTAAATAGAGGAGAAAACAAGAAAAGAGGGTGATTAACGCCTTAATCTACGAGAGATCCACGAGCGTGGTTCGCGGCGGGGGTCGAGAACACCCGGTGGTCGGAATTTAAGCATTGCGATTGAAACAAAACATGTTAGAATTAAATAGAGGAGTAAACAAGAAAAGAGGTGATTAACAATGTGGTACCTCATCTAACTGAGGTGTATCAACATAAGATCTATTCTCTTCAACTTGTGTTTACTCCTCATTGTTTTCGTATACAGACTTCCTTTTTGTTGTTGTATCAAAAGATGGATTAGACAGAGTCTCAATAGTTGTACCAACATCATTTCTATTCTCAGACTGAGATCCCGCAACTTTATAAATAGATGAGTCTCAATAGTTGTATTAACATCAGATCTTTTTTCAGACTGAGATCCGGCAACTTTATCAACAGATGGATCAAACAGAGTCTCGATGGCAACTTTATAAACAGATGGATCAGACAGTCTCAATAGCTGTATGAACATCACTTCTATTCTCACGAGATCAAACCTTTATCAGACAAATGGAGTCTCGATAATTTGTATCGACATCGGATCTTTTTCCTCGGACCGAGATGCGGCAACTTTATAAAACGGATAAGTCTCAATAGCTGTATCAACATCAAATATTTTTTCGGACTGAGTGTCACGAACCTAGGCTCTGATACCAACTGTCACGACCCTAATTACCGATCGTGCGGGCACCTACCTTATTATCACTAGTAGGCGAACCCCTTACCCATTATTCCATTAATCATTAGCCAACTTCAACTTCTTTAATCATTTATACTTAAACAATTAATGAATATGTGAATGAATAAATAGTCTAACCAAGTCATAAATAATAATTAATATAAGTGCGGAAGTCTTAACTATTACACCCCCAAAATCTGAAAGTCATCGTACAAGGATTCTAACTAACAATGTCTAAAGAATGAAGTATATCTCAAATATAATAACAAAGAATGTCTGGAATAAAAATAGACATATGGAAAGAGAGATCTTCAGGTGGCATGGCATGAATAGAAGCTCACCCTCGGATCTGATCGAGCAAACTAGCTTCAAGCTAGAGATGTAGTCTGGATGAAATCTCTGAAACACAATCTACACTCAAAAGGGTGCAGCAAGGTAGTATCAGTACAAACACTATGTACTGGTAAGTATCATAGGCCGACTAAGATTAGTTCACGTATATAAGCATAAAATCAACAAGATAAACAGATAGGCACTTAATACTCAAATCCAAGTCACAGAATATCCCATAACAGAGTCACAGCCTAAGATGAAGCTTCTAAACCATAAGTCTGTCAAGTTTCAATAATCTCACCTGATAATCACAAGTCCAAGTTCCTTCCCTAGGTAGAGTCACTAATCCATAATTTAACTCAGTCAATGGTCATATTTATATCACAATAGGCATTCAACATCCATACCAAAATCAGAAACAAACGAGCATATAATAATGCAGAATAAAATGTAATGATGCACAATGCAAAATATGATGATGTGCAATGCAATGCAATGCCATGCACTGGCCAATCACTCAAACTGTACACACATGCTAACTGATGTCATTGCTCAGTAGCCATGACCTGTAGGGGACCCATGGTGTACATATACTACTCGTTCCGGACTCACTCTTCGGACCCGAGCATAAACCTCCGTTTCGGTAAGAACCTCGAACGCGGGCCACATCAATGTATCCCTCATTTCCAGAACGAACCTCGGACCATGAGCCATAATCTAGGTCACATATGTGCCTTTCCATATATCTATACGTAATGGTATTTCCTGCCCTCTTATTATCCATGCTCAAATCATCAAGTACTATGTATCAAATTGTATCACAAGTTCAACAAGAAGATTATATTAACTTCTTCACTAATTTCACATCGCAATGTATGTCTCAACGTATTCCAGTTTATTAGTATGTATGGACTATGAATAATTAGCAATATCAATGTCAAACACAATTCATCATGCCACAAGTCTTCCAAACTATTTACATCATACATAAGTGTATGAATGCATAAATGAGTGTAAACATGGTAAATCAATGCAAACCAATAAAGCAACAGTGGAGGTATAAGTCACAAGCCACAAGTCATATCAAGACTTGGATCAACTCAACCATGAAATGAATCATACAAACCGTCTCAACCAACATAAGAGTCTACGTCCCTCTTTACTTCCACACATAGCAAGTACGCCTCATAACTAAGTCTTGTATCACCAAGATGCTACATTTTTCTATATATTATCATCAACAGTAAATCATACATCAAGTTTTCATCTACGTACTGTCATCAGTTTATATCACAATTCAAGCCTAAACTCATTATCCTTCCTTCCTCCGATAATATATGTCATAATAAGAGAGAACTGAGTACAACACGACACTTTAGGTAATAAGTCTAATCACAATAATAGGGCAACGAGCTACCATTAACAACAATCAACCCAATAGAAATTCATCCCGAATCGCCACAGTATGAATACAACTACACCTCATATTTCAGGACATAAAATAATGGCGACGAGCCCACAAAATCAGAAGTCATACCAACCTAGCTAATATCCAACCACAACACGATGTCTGAAGTCCTAATCATGCTTCCTCCCATTAATTATACACAATACATACATTTCGCTAATCAAAGTCTAACTAAAGTAAGCCATAACCTACCTCGAATGCAGAACAGGAGCCACGAACTACTCCACACGAGTCTTCTATTTTCGAAGCGCCTCATAACGGTCAAAGTCTAACAATATGATGCTAAGTAAGCAACAAACCATGTATTTAAACAAGAACAACAATTTGGAGAAGAAGACCCTTACTTTACCCTTTCAATGGATGAAACCATCCTTTAATGGTGAATTTATCATAACTTCTATTTTTACAATCATTAACCTTCAATTCATGGGTTTCTAATCAATTTTACCCTTTCCCACAGATTTTAGAACAAAGATTCCATTTTTATTAGAACCCTAAGTCTCAACATTCAATTTCAACCATAAGAAATCAAATTCCTTTCCTAGAAAGTGATAATCTATACTCACCAGATGATTAATCATCAATAAAATCAACAAGCCACCAATTATTTAAGGGTTTACTAATTCTAGGGTTCTAGGATTTTCACCCACCATTGATGGACCTTAAACTAATCATGAAACTTGAAGAAGAAAGGAAAAGGAACAAATAAAGGTGGAGACTTACCCTCCAAGATGCTTTCATCAATGAATGGGATGAAATTTGCCTCTTTCGCTCTTGAAAACTGACTTTGGGGTCTTGGGGTTAATGGGTAGGAGTGGGGTATTAAAAGAGGACATTCTACCCCCATCGGTCGCTATAGCGGTCACCATGGCCGCTGCAACGGTCCCGCTATAGCGGCCCTTTGGTCCTTGCCGGCGGAGTTGTGGAACGGCCGGCGAAAAGACATAACTCCCTCATCCGGAGGCGAAACGCGACGATTCTTTCTCCTATAGCTTTGTAATTTCGATACGAATCTAATGGTTCAAACCTCACCCAAAAAAAGGTCGGATGATCAATCTGGAGCCATTTATATCCACAGACCTCCAGCAAAAACATCGAATACGAGCGCGACAAAACCCAAACCCATCTCAAACCTTTGGAACCTCACTAAAATTTGTGGATAAGTTAAAAATCATCATATTAACATGTTGGAACTTTCAAAATATCGACACAAGGTCATCCTAACCCGACGTTGACCGTGGTCAACTCTAACTCGCTAACTTAACTAACTTCTCCATCAATGACCAATTTACACTCGAATCTTGCGGAACCAACCCAATGACTTCATTAGATCATAGATCATACCAACGGGACTTGGGAAAGGGTCAACAAGGTTAAATGGGTCAAGACACTATAACGACTAAATGGGTCGTTACACTGAGATTTGGCAACTTTAGCAACAGATGGATCAGACAGAGTATCAATAGCTGTATCAACATTAGATCTATTCTCAGAATGAGATACGACAACTTTATCAATAGATGGATCAGACAGAGTCTCAATAGTTATATCAACATCAGATTGAGATCCAGATCTATTCTCTTGAAACCGCTCATCTTCGGATGATTGATCATCCTCTTCGTATACCGGACTCAATGTAGATCTCCTAGATGTAAATCTCTTAGATGATCCAATTTCCACTTTAATCAATTCTAGATCTGTTTCAAATTGTTCCTGCTTTTTGAGATTTATCTCCTCTCTTTCCTATTCAAATTGTTTCTTTTGTAGCCAAAAAGGTATAAACTCTGGTTGATTGTTTTCAAGGTGTTTTTGTAGCTTTGATAGAATGGCTTCTTTAGCGTACATAGACACAGTCAATTTAGCCAAAAGGGGAAGGTTATTCCCAGTGAAAAATTGATCTAAGACGCAGCTGCCATCTCTAAATGCAGACCAACATGCACTACAAGGTGGCTTTTTCGACATGGTGACTCGGTGAGTTGTGAGAGAAAGAGAGGCTTTTTTGTTTAGGTTTTTGTGTGGAGAGGCGAGGCGACTTTGGGTTTTTGTGTGGTTGCCCAAGCCCATAAGAACTTCTTTCTCACTTTAATGTTGGAATAGCCTTTTGCAGACCCTCCAAATGATGGACTGCACTGGACCATTAATCTAGAGAAATTTACTTAGTAAAACAACATTTGATAAATATTTTTAGAAATCACAATACTTTTGTTTCGTTTCAAAAGTAGCAGTCTTATTTATTCAATTAGCAGTGCATATTAGTAGAACATTTCTACATTAACTAAAACTCCACAAATAAAGGGACATATTTCAATCCTTTATCAACCTACACCTATTATCTCTCATATTCTTAATAACTAGCATTTTGTATTTCTACTCATTTCTCACCTTCTGATAAATTTTAACCCCTCTATCCAGCATCCGCTATAATTTTCTTCACAAAATTACTCCAAAGCACTAGTTTGTGTCCTCTATTCCAAAGCTCTATTCGTACTAACATACAGTAAAAAATTAATAGTCCATGTCAATCTCATATACTAGAATACTATTAAAGCTATACATCACTAAATATTTATTATGCTTTGTATATTTATATTATACATAATTATATATTATTATAATATTGTATATATATTTATTTAATTATACGCTAGTATTAAATATCAGCATTATGTCTTGTATGTACATATCTACCATGTATACATTTATTCCACCTATATATTCAATTATCCACAACTATAGTATTGTATATATATTTATTCCATTTATATATTTAATTATATCCTGTATAAATATATTTATTCCACTTATATATTAGTATAATATTGTATATTCCACGTATATATTTAATCATACCCTATATAAATATATTTATTCCACTTATATATTATTTGGTATGATTTATACGTGTTTATCATAATATATACATGATTTATACAGTATCTAATAAACCAGTTATATTCATTTATGTTATAATCACGGCAATTATTTGGTGGGATTTATATGAATTGGTAACATGGCAGGCATGAAATCACTCCCCTATAAAATAGTTGATTTAGGTGACTTATATTTAATTAATTTCCAACATTTTAAGGGTATCCTTAAATATAAGCAAAATTTTAGGAAAGGATGAGGAGGATTTAAGGATTTGGAATTCGTTGGGTGTATTTCCTCCTATAATACTGTTATTATAGTAAATATTTTAGATGTCATACTGATAATCAATTAATACTGCTATCTACATGTAATATTTTTTAAACAACTGCCTAGTTATGTTTTTTCCCCATTAATCTATTGACCTCTGTAGCCCAGTCCGATGCATTATGACACTTCTACAGTGGGCAATTCGCAGGGACGCCCTTACTTTGGGGTGATCTTTAATTTTGCCCATTAAATTAAAAAAAAATTAATTATTGTTCTTCCCCTAAAAACTCATGGATTCCAAATTCGAACCCCCGCTCAGTAAAAAATTAAAAAAGAATTCGCAAGGAAGAGTTACCTTAAGGCAGAGTTTGCCTTCAGGCATAAGACAAACTCTGCGTTGCAAATCCAAACTCTGCCTACTGAATTTTTTTAAAAAAAATTGACTGAGCGGGGGTTCGAACCTAGAACCTCGGGATATTTTCAGTCATTTTTTTTGCGAAGGACAAAAATTAAAGACCAACAATTTGAAGGGCAAAAATTAAAGACCACTGTCTTTGAAGGACAATCCGCGCAAAAAAATGTTGTACAGCAGTTAGAGTTTATCAATGTATGTGTGTTGTACATTCAAGATTTAAGTTTTTTTTCTTATTTTTGTTTCTCTATAAAAGATTTGAGATCAATATTTGAAATAAGCTTAAAATTTTTTACATCAAATAATTCAGTATGAACATCAGTCTTTTTCTTGAAACGTGTACATGACTGAAAAATTATTTTATAATATTCCAAAAAATCCACCACAAACAACCGCCCCCTTGAGAATTATTGCAATTTAAACTTTTCATGATTGTATCATTGAAATTAAGAGTTAAATAGAGGAGAAAACAAGAAAAGAGGTGATTAACAGGTTAATCTACCTAAGAAGAACCACGAGCAGGGTCAGAACCACGACTCTGAGCAGATTGAAACAAAACATATAAGAATTAAATAGAGGAGAAAACAAGAAAAGAGGTGATTAACAGGCTAATCCACCGAGAAGGACCACAAGCGAGGTGGTCGGAACCACGAGTACGACAGATTAAAACAAAACATATAAGAATTAAATAGAGGAGAAAACAAGAAAAGAGGGTGATTAACAGCTTAATCTACCTGAGAAGATCCACGAGCAGGGTTAGTTAGTACGGCGAGATTGAAACAAAACATATAAGAATTAAATAGAGGAGAAAACAAGAAAAGAGGGTGATATACAGCTTAATCTACCTGAGAAGAACCACGAGCAGTATAAATTAAAATATGTATCATGTATTTATTGGGTTAGTATAAATATCGTGTGCGTGTAAATTTTTAGACAAATAAACCTAATAGTTTTATAAGAATATTAATAATAAATAATAATTTAAGTGAATTAATAAAGTAAAAAAATAAAACTATACCTGAAGTTGATTTTAGAACCAATCATGTAACTCGTCAAAGAAGCAAAACTTTAAAGGTTTAAAAACAAATAGATAGAAGAATACCGAGAGGAAAATGTAATGTAAGATATGTTTAAATGTATGGTAAGACCTAATAAATGCCACAATTGAAAACAAATATTTGGCTCCAAAATTGCTTAAATTCACCAAAATGCACAAGGACAAATAATGTAAAATATAATTTAATAAGAAGTAAAAGTAAATCCACAAAGAGTTATAGTGCCATAGACCAACTACAAAGATCCAAGTGTCAAGGGAAAAAATTTGCATGAGAAAGTGATAGTACCATAAACCAACTTACAAAGACCCAAATGTCAAGAAAATAAAATTTCTATAGTACCCCTGTGAGGACTACAAAATCTTGTTATCCTCTCTTATATATATATATATAGTTTTTTTTTTTTTTTTTGATAAATAAGTATGTATATTACCGGGGAAAATATTTACGGACAAAGCAAACAAACCCCAGGCCAAACAGGCTTTCAAACAAACAAGACTATAAGTCCTCAAATTAGCCGCTTTCCCTATATATATATATGTCTCGGCGGGGTAGTAATAATAGTTTTTTCTCTTAACTTTATTGTTCTTTGGAGTTGTTCATTTCTCATCTCGATTTTTTTTTACTGCAGTGTTAAGGATGTGATGGGGAAGAGACTATTAAGCTTATTCCTAGCTATGGCTCAAAGTTCACTATATCTTGCTGATGATGCTTGAGTGTGAAAGTTTAGTCCCTGAGGACTATGCTTTCAACGGCGGTTGGATGCTTCACGCTGTAAGCTTATTTTTCAATTTCTTGACTTTCATCTCCAATACATTCTACATTAGCTTTTTTCTTCCATAGTAAAAGAAACTTTCGATGCTTGCATGTAAGAGTCCGGCCAGAAAATCCAGCCGAACTTGGTAAGAAAGATTTTTAAGGACGCCAAAGATGAGAAGGGGTTATCGTCATACTATGACAAATGTCAAGGGAAGGTTTAAAGTTCAGCGCGAATGATTGTCATCATGTTGTGATATTAGGAAATTTTAAATAACAGTAGTTTGTTGAATTAAGTTTATCTTTGTTTTTATCAGTTTCTAGCTAGCAACTTGTTATTGATGTTTAATAGGAGTAATATAGCAACTTTAAAACTTGTTTGAGGTCTTTGCTTTGATGAGAATTTTTAGGGATATTGGTCTGACCTCTTATTCATTCCTGGGGGGTCAGGGAGATTAACTAGGTTTTTGAATTTTTTAATAAAAAATTTAATTATTTGGACACTAACTTAATAGGTGATACACAAATTTTTTAAATCAATATGAGTGAATGATTTTCCATAGTCGGGAATCAACTTCATTGTACTAAGTCTTTCGCACCCTTTTTGCCAAAAACCACCATGGACTGCCAGTTTTGCTCTTCCTTTTCTCTTGGGACGGAATGACAAGGGATTAAAAGCCCTTTCCAACGATATGTTACTCCCGAAATGCTTGAGATGATGCATTTTCATAATCTGTTCGACTTTGTATGTTTGAAATTTGATGGCATCAATGAAATGCATGAACATCTCATTACTAAGGTACCGGAAGCGAAGAGGTCTTTTAACCTTCGTGCCTGCCTCATAGAGGCCGAGAGCTTCCGCTCTGAGCCTCGATTGGGAGCTGGGTATGAAACTATTAAGCTCAAAGCTGAAAATAGAGCACTTAAACGGGAATTGACCGGGGAGACAGATCTTATCAAAGATATATTAATGGCCGCCGAGAGAATTATTAAATTTTTCTCAACAATTCATGAGTCAGTCCAGAAAACTAAGGCTGGTGGGTTAATAGGAATTAGGCAGATCATCAAGAAATAATGCAGAAAAGTGCAGAAATTATTTTTCTCTGGCATAAATGGACCAATGGAAGTCTCACAAGATGCAATTCAAAGAGGAGTTCCAGAGTATTTCTAAGGCTATTTTGGTGGAGAGACCAAAAATCATCATAACACCAGTTATTGACTTACTTTTATCCTAGTGAAAACAAGATCAAAGTACAAACTGATCAGTGATAATTCAACTGGCATCTCGCTTTCACACCCCGTTTAACTACCGCTGGAGATGTATTTGTAGATAGATTAGTCTTTGATGGGTCGTTGGCTCCACTTGTTATCTCCTTCTACGACATGCTATTATGTCATTATATTCCTTATGTCACTCGGTCATCTCTTTTATTTGTGACGCTTTTTTCTTTTTATCTACTCAAGATTTTTGTTTTAAAAAAAAAAAAGTCTTTCGCACCCTTTGCAGTGAATGTGAGATACTAAATTGAGAGATAGGAAACAAAGTTGGATTTATAAAATGAAGTACAATGCAACTACGAGTTTGTTTTACTTTTATGGTGTGTTGATTATGTGAAGTTTGAATTACACATTTTTACTCATATAAACACATTATCTTTTTCATAGTTCTTCACGCTTTTTGCATCTCAATTGACAAAAAATAGAAAAGTATAAAAAGTACAATATTTTACTCTACTTATCCTTACAATTAAAATGTGAATCAGCAAAAGTTATAATTTAACCTTGAAACAAGGGCATGTTCCAATCATTTACCCCTCGTTTGGAGTGAAGTGGGTCAACTCAGTGCTAATTTCTAGTAAAAAAATCATTTTGGGCTTTCTGCAGTAATTAGCTAGCTAGTTTATGAAAAATAATTTAATTTTGATTTCAAGAGTAGAAGGTTAGAATATTTCCTCTACTTACAAACAAAAACAAAACGAGAATCTTGGACGTATAAATTAAACTTATAATTAATTTAACCTTAAAGAAATATAACATGTCCTCATCGTTTTCTCCACCATTTTGGCGATGTGGGTCAAGTCTCTATTGATCTCCAGTAAATATTTCATCTTGGGCGTTAATCTCCAGTGAGTAGGATCAATGATGAGTAGTTTTAGAAGAATGTTGTGATTGGTTTTAAGTCGTAAGAGTAAAAACAAGTATGACTACACTATTATATGAGTAAGTTTGCATGTGCGGTATCGAAAATTCCTGAGTAGGTCGAGGTCTGTGCATATGAGGAGAGTGAGGGGAGAAAAGATTATTACTATATACATATATTGTTGACAAAATAGAAAATGAATTAAGAAATTTCTGTTGTATTGATGTAAAACTGATGAATAGTGCTCTACATTCTACCTCATTATATACAAGCAAAATGGAATCAAGTGTAACAAACTATGCCATGTGACTATTCTCTATTTGCTAAACCATCACTATCTCTATTTACAATTATTGCCTATACACAACTGATTTTGTTATTTATCATAATGGGGCCAATTATCATTTTGGGCCTTTCATTTGACACAATCAGCTGAAGCCCAAATGTACTTTTCAGCCCATGTCTTCTATCTTAGCCCAATGCTAATAGGAGCTTCTAGAATGCCAACACTTCCAAAGCTTTGAGTCAAACACTTTCATTTCAAACTCTCTTGTGTTCTTGACCGGATAAAATGGTGGAAACTTCTCCAACAATTGTTACATATGAATGTGATCTTAAATGATTGTGAATGTGACTAGCAACAAAATGAAGGCTCCTTGGCAAGTTAAAGATATCATTGATCAAATCATCACCCTCTACAGTGAATGACCTCCCATAGCCGGAAATCAGCGTAATCGTCCCAATTTGTTTGCATCTTTTGCACTGAATGTGAGAAACAAATTGATTAGAGATATGTGAAGTAAAATGGGATCCATAAAATGAATACAACCTGGAAATTGTCTTACTTTAGGACGTGATTGACAATGTCACACCCGTAGTAGACCGTCTCGAAATACAAATACACTGCTTTTTCAACAGTTCGTCACAACGTTCACATTGTAGCTGGAACGGAACAAAAATAGAAGAGTAGAGGCAATCAGAATATTTGCTTTATAGCTATTTACAAACAAATACAAAATGAAAATCTTGGTACAAAACTTACATAAAAGACGTACTTTGATTTGGCAAGACAAAGTTTAAAAAATAAAGGAAATTTGAAATGTGTTCAAAAACAAGTTCTTTAGATATTTGTGTAATAAAAATCATCTCATAAAGTTAAATTGTTTTAAATATAAAGGTGTCAATCTTTTTGAGGCTAAAAAAGAAAAGCTATCTGATTAATTTGACCTTACAGATATTGAGCCTGTCCTGATCATCTGCTTCATCATTTGGAATCATTTTTCATCTTGAGCATAGTTTAGGATAAGTGGTTTAGGAGAATACAATATTGTAATCAGTATGAAGTAGTGAGAGGAAAAGCAAGTATGTCTACACTATTATATATATATATATATATATATATATATGGAAAATTTCAGTTATAAACAATTTATGGGTCAAAATTATATATTCATAGCCCATATTTTAAATTACAAACCTACAGCCCAACATTTCATGGCACAATTGAATAAGTTTACGGGTGTGGTTTGAGGCTTAGTGGAGGATCGTTCGACACCCCCCCCCCCCCCCCCCCCCCCCCCCCCCCCCCCCCCCCGTCTAGGCGGTTTACATGGGGTCCGCTATTCCATATAAGAGAGTGGGGGAGAGTTTCCAACTTGAATATTCACCTTTATACAACAATATACAACTTTATACACCTTTTGTAGATGAATGTATACACCTTATATAAAAGTTTATAATAATGTATAAGACTAGTATACAATATTATACAACAATATATAACTTTTTACATCTACTGTAGACAATGTATAAACCTTGTATAATAATGTATAAGACTAGTAAAAAGCGGAAGAGGAAAAAAATGGCTATGGCGGGTAATTTGTAATTTAAAAAAAAAAAAAGAGCTAAAACGGGTAAATATTTTGTAATAATTGGCATACAGTGTAAAATTCCCATATATATATTCGATCTCAAGTTTCATGTCCAAATGAGGGGTTTTTGGGGTTAACTCACCCTCGCGGGATCGCGACCCTTTGTCCCCGCCATTGTAGCACGTGTGTTGCCCAGGATATATATATATAGAGAGAGAGAGAGAGAAAAAAAAATTTACATGTGAGAGATCGAAAACATCATAATTAGTGGTCTAGGTTGGGGTCCGTGCATATGAGAGAGTGGGGGAGAAAAGATACTTTGCTATTACGAGCCCGTTTGGATTGGCTTATAAGGCTTATAGTAAAAACGCCTTTTTTATATCAAAGTCATTTTGTCTTAAAATAAGCTCAAAAAAATAATTGGACCCATTTAACTTAATTTATCTGACATAAAGTGAAAATGAAAAGCCAAAAAAAATAAGATTACCCCAACTTATTTTTTTTTACAATTTTAATCCAAACGGGCTCTAGGAGGTGTCATACATGCACTCGATGTGATATATATGTATTTTTACATATAATATTTTTACGCATGGCAGATCGTGAAGAAAGATATTGCCTCGGTGGAGGCAGACTAGTAAAAACATATATCAAAGCATCTTAAGAGGAAACTAGATCTCAATTATGTCAATGAAAATATAGTTGACTATTTACAATTTTTATCCAAAACAATGTGAAGTAGAATTAAAAACGGTCCATTCTACAATCCAAATGAGGAAATCAGTTTGCAACATATACATAGCAAAAATATCAAGTGAATAAAGGAACTAATTAAACAAAGGGGTCAATAAAAACAATATTTAGTTAGGAAATAAGGTTAAATCAAGATTCTGTGAGTGATGACAAAACTGAAGATCTACAAAACAGGCTAAAGATCACCATACTCATGTTAGTTGCCCACGAAGTTGCCGCCCACTAACTTACCTTGATAATCTTATTGGTGTCCTACATGCAATACAATGATCATCATGTTAAAAACTAGTCGACATAATTAATATTTTTTTCTCTCGAAAATGTAAGTTATAAAACTAACAATGATAAGCTTCCAACCCCCGTTGAAGGAGTAATAATTTTTTATATTTGTGTAAAACCCTAAATTAAGGATTCCCTCTTTCTTGTAAAAGTCATTGAAGGGTCCCTAAATTTAAGCATAATAGCTATCAAAATCAATCACGTTCTTTCCTAAAAATACTCTTTATCTTATGAAGCCTTCTAAAACACAAATTTATATTTTAAAAAGTTTTTTTTTTCCCTAATTAATTTAAAAAAAGAATTAGTGTTTGGTCAAGCTTTTAACAAGTTTTTATGCGTATTTTTTCAAAAGACTTTTCAAAAAAGTGCAATCACATTCTTTCCAGAAAGACTTATTTTCTCCCAAAAGCTTGGCCAAACACTTCACTTTTTTCAAATAAAGCACTTATTAAAAAAATAAGTATTTTGGGGGAAAATCAAACAACAGTGCTATTAGTCTCACTCCCTCTTAACTCCCCATCCTCCTTTCCCAAAATGGAATATAGCAATTTTAGTCCCTGAGTTATAGTCATATTTCAATTTTAATCCCCAAGTAATTTGACTATTTAACCTTCAATTAATATAAACTTGTTATTTTAGTTCCTTAATCTAACACAAGTTAGAAACTTAAAGGAATAATATGTAATAGCCCAATCCGCTAGTGATATTGTCTGCTTTAGGCCTAGACTCTCACGGCTTTAAAACGCGTCACTAAGAGGTAAGGGATGCTTACTTATATACTCAGCACCTCTCCTGTGTTATGCTGATGTGGCGTCTCGCTGAGGTTTGCCCCACCGTATGGGATTTGCCTAGACTCAGCACTGAGGTTTGCCCCGCCTACTCGGGATTTGCTTAAACCCAGTTGAACTCTGACCCACCATCGATAAGGCTGACACAGGAGTGGCTCTAATACCATCTATAACAGCCCAACCCGCTAGTGATATTGTCCGCTTTAGGCCTAGACCATCACGGCTTTAAAACGCGTCACTAGGAGGTAAGGGATGCTTACTTATATACAACCTTTCTCTGTGTTATCTTGACGTACTGGACTTCTTCTTTGGGGTGTCACAAATGTTCAATTTATTAAAAAAAAAAAAAAAAAAATCAAAAGCGAAGAATAGTGATTAGTGTTGTGAAGGTTAGGCCACCATTGACACGATCATTGATGAAGAGTTCGCCAGATTAACTCATCCGTTCCAAATGTAAATCATAATCAAATTAGTTCAAAAATTCTCTTTGTTTTCTTCTGTTATGGTGCCCCTTATTTCTTTAAACTTTGTATTCTTTTGGTCTTCTTGCTCTACCAACTTACAGAACTTACATATCCATGCCTCACTGGAGTTAAAGACTTTTCCCACAAAGAGCTTTCACTTGATAATCATTTGTTCCTCATCCTTTCTTAAAGATCCATCTCAAACTGTATGATAACTTGGTTCATCCATTTATTTTATTCTTGTCTATGTTTGAAAGAACACTACTGTATTTTGTTTTCTAACTTTATATCAATTTATACATTTGACAAATTTAATTGTCTGATTCTTGTTATCTTCACTATTCGGGGGGGATGACTAACATTATATGGTAGACGATCATAACTATCAAGAAGATCTAATTCAACAAAAAAATTTTGACAATTTTAATCTTAAACTTTTCCTACCAGAAGATGAAGATCAAAGCTTATTATGAAGGACCTCCCATCTTTTGAGCATCTATCCCTCATTTCATCTTCTTCTTTTTTAAAATTATTTTTAAATATTGATTCTGTTAAAGCTTTTAACTATCATTAGTTTGAGGGACTAAAATCATATCTTTACATTAATTGAAGGTTAAATAAGTTCAGTCAAATTATATAGAGATCAAAACTAAAATAAGGCTATAATTCAAGGACTAAAATCGTTGTTTTCCCAAAAATTGTTGCTACAGCTACTATGGGTTCGTATTATCTAAGTATATAAACAATGTAGGTAACATTTTTCTACTTATATACATACTACAACATGAAGGTAGTATGTTAGCATTCTCCCCACTTTTTGATTTACTTAAATACCCTTAAAATAAATTAATAAACCACATTAATGAATTGGGTATTTTTGTCTTTCCACATTAATCTTCTTTCCCGCCCAACCTTTCCTGGATTCCCTTCTCTTCTACATCTGCTTTGTATTTTTTTTTTTTTTTCTTCAATTTGTTCCAGGTGAAAAGAAGGTAAGCAAAAATTTGTTCTTATTTTATAATTTTTCGATGCTACCACCTATATCGCAGAAAGCTCGTGAGCTGCTGCCTTGTCTTCAACTTTGGTGAGATTCAAACAAGTTTTGACTTATGAGTAGGCCAATCCAACATAAGAGTCTATCTTTTCAACTCTGTATCTATCGCCACTAGCAAATAAAGCCAAAGCTATACTAGCTTGTTTCAGTTTTAATTTTTAATAGACCCATTTAGATTAAAGCTTATTGATAATCAATGTTTGGTTGATTTTAATTTTTGTTCCTTATTTTAATTGGCGATATATGTTATCTAATGGAGATCTGTTTCAAGTTAAATTTACTATGAAGAGATGAATTGGATTTTAATATTCAGGTAAAAATTATTTAGCTATTGGTACAGCAAGAACGACTAATGGCATTTTAATGGCAAGCCCCACTGGAGCTACTATTCCATCACTATTGAGGGAGAAAAGAAAAGAAAGGAGGGAGAGGAAATTTGGGTTTATATTTTTGGATAAAAAGACAATGAAACCCCTCATTTTAATGTCCTGGAAGATTAAGTAAAGGTACTTAAGTGAATCAAAAAGTGGGGAGGAAGCTAACCTACTACCTTGTGTAGTATGTTAGCAAGACCCATATATATATATATATATATATTGGAATGCTGGCGCATTAGTATATACTTCCTCCGGTCAATTTTACTTGTCATTTTTTTGTGCACACCCCTTAAGAAAACGTTAACTAAAAGAGTAATTTGACTAAATTATCATTATCTATTCTTTGATCTCAATTAATACTACTCTCTTTTTCACCACATTAATCTCTCTCCACATTTAATTAATGAGTAAGGGTAAAAATGAAAACTAATAATTAATTAAATCTTGGTTTTCTGAGATGACAATTATTTTGGATTATCTATTTTTAGTACGGACAACAAGTAAAATGAATGGAGGGAATAGTGTGTGTGTATATATATATATATTAAAATCACGAATGGCTTTAGAAATGTTGATTGAACTTTTGCCCTTCTTTAAAAGACTCTACAATAGACAAAGTTGTCATTTACTATTTTTCCTCAAATTAATATACGGAAAAGGGTCAAAAATACCCCTAAACAATTGAAAATGAATCAAATATACCCTCCGTTAGATTTTGGGGTCAAAAATAACCTTACCGTTAATTAAATGGACCACATATACCCCTCTCCGTTAACAGACTTCCAACTCATATAAAAACCTTTTAAAAATTATTATTTTTGCTGACATGGAGTTTTGGAGTTTCCAACTCAACGTCTTATCATCATTAACAATTAAAGGTCGTAGCCTATGCACCAGAACACACTGTACTGCCTACACACATCAATACATCATATTCATTTCTTCAACATAGTCATCGTTTGCCGACTCCAAATTTCATCAATCCAAAAAATGAAAAGTCCATCTCAATCGTTCCACCACCATAAAATCGCCAAAAAAGTTCCACTCTAAATCCTTCGACCACCAAACCCAGATCTCCCTCAATTATAGACTATCTCGATTTCCTCTTCAACCACAAAAGCGTAAAAAGTTTTCACAGTGTTTATTGTAAAGCCCCAAAAAGGTCGAGCAAAATTCACCAAATTGTTACAAAGATTGCAAAAAAATTCTTTTTAAAAAAAAAAACACAAATTTAGAATTAGATTGCACAAAGAAAATGGAAGTATTTTTCTGTGTGTGAGAACGAGGAAGAGAGGTGAAGCAACATTCGAATCATATACTCGAGGATGAATCTTGTTCATCATCTTGTGTATCTGTTCCGGCTTAAGTTGGGTTCTTTTTTCTTTATAAAGTGCTTGTACAACTCGAAAAGGAGATAGAATCCCCTTTAATTTTTTCTGGCGAGAAAATTGTTGGGTTTACTGGTGAGTGAAGGTAGAGGAACACGAACGGAAGAAGAAATTAAAAGAATTTGAGGAAATGGTGGAGAGCGTATATTATATTACTTGAGAATAGCCATTGAGTTAATCTGAGGAAACTAAACTAATTAATTTATGTGAGGTAATATCACTAGATTATGAAGCTGTGTTGTGCAAGATTTGAACAATGTGTTGGTTTTAAGTTTGGTTTCTTGATGAATTTTGTGCAAGTACCTTAATAATGAGGAGGATGATGATAAATGAAATCTAATCCCAAAAAGGTGAAAAAATGGAAAGAAACAGGGATGAAGAAGACACATTGGTGGAGATCAACTAATGTTGCCCAAGTTGGAAACTTCATGTCAGCAAAAATAATAATTTTTAAAAGGTTTTTATATGAGTTGGAAGTCTGTTAACGGGGAGGGGTATATGTGATCCATTTAATTAATGGTAAGGGTATTTTTGACCCCAAAATCTAACAGAGGGTATATTTGATCCATTTTCAATAGTTTAGGGGTATTTTTGACCCTTTTCCGATTAATATACATAAATATTAATAATATATATCAATTATTTTTCAAATATTTAGGACTTTAAATTCAATTAGAATTCTGTTTGTTAAATCGTTCCTTATTTAATCTATTTTATATCTTTTCTAATGAGAGTATCTATTTGAATTGGAATCACTTTTATATATATTTTGCATAAACAAATATATAGTACGTTAAATGCAGCTAACAAAGTGTACCTTTTCTCGCTTATGTTTTATGACCTTTCCAAAAATTTCTTACCTTTTTCATGCAATTAATAATAGAAGAATATCCTTATATGGAGATTTTATGCAGCACGTTATTAGCGATGATATTACTTCTTCCATATTTTCTCTTCCTTTTTATTTCAGCTACAAATCAGCATGTTCAAGAAGTGCAACCTAAAACGTAGTAAGATACAAAATTTTATCACTACCTTTGTCCGTCTCAATACATTTTTGGTTAATGTTTCAAATTTCTAATAATTTATTAGAAGTAAGTTGTAATTTTTAGGGTAAGACGTTGTTATGATGGTTGATTTATCATATTTTCTCTTCAACTTTTGAAGTACAAGACAACATTAGTTGTTTAAGGCCTCGTTTGTTTGCACTTAATGGAGGTCTGAATCTTAATCATTAAGATTCAGCCCATTAAGTGCATTTGTTTTTAAGGTCTGAATCTTAATTATTCAGATTCAATTTAAAGTGCATTTGTTTTGTTTCCTTATAAAACCTCTTAATGGGTCTAAATGGATCTGAATGAATCAGATCTGCAGCAAAGTCTTAACACCATTCAAACTCATTAAAATATTACTACGTCTTATTCACAAAATTCACAAAATTTTCCCCGCCTCTACTGCACTTCTCTTCTTGGCAAATTTTCACGCGTGTCACTCTTCTTTGATCAAATACCATTCTTTTCCTTCTTCTCGACAAAATCTTACTTATCTTTACCCAGTTCATAATTAATTTTGCAAAAGATTAAATATATGATTATTCATGTGCAATAAAAGTAAAAGTTACTTCTTTTTTTTTTTTTTTTGTATAAATCCACTTTGAGTGATTAATCCTCCATGTTGTGATGAAAACATGCCCAATCTTATTTTTTGCCGTAAGAAATTTTCCAATTTTCCTACAGCGTTTTCTCTGTTGAACAACTTATGGGGAAAAAAAAGACTTTACCTTCTGGGATTAAGGTCTTTTGCAAATATAGCATTGTTAAATATTCGGTTACAAAAATATTAACTTTTTGCTCAATTTATGGGTGATAAGAAACTTTGTTTCTTGTTTTTGAGGTTCATCAGTGTTGATGATTAGTACTGTGATAGAAATTTATGAGTTTGGGATCCATGGAAGATGCACGCAGTTGGGGTCTGGGGGGTTCCACTTTCTGATAAAAAAAATTATTAAAAGATTAACTTATGTTGAGTTTTAAAAAAAAATCAGGTTACCTGGTTACAATAATATTTTATATTGATATATAAATTTTATTTGCATTTCAGATAGTTTAATCTTTTTATCAAATATAAATATTCAAAATATTATTTTCTATAAAAGAATTATTTGTTGAAATGAGATTTTTATAATATTTTAATGAAATAGTGTAATTCCACATGCACATTTAGATATTGAAAACAAACAGTCTTAATCATTCAGTGTTCAGATTTAGATTCTATATCTTAATAATCAGATGTGCATTCAGATTTAGATATCTAGATCTTAATACACATCTTAATATTCAGATGTGTATTCAGATTGTACGTCTTAATCTTAATAGAAACAAATGAGGTCTAAGTAAAGAAGTAGCTCATCAAATACTTGTTATTCTTCTTGGACTTTAATTTAAAGTCGACTATATATGTTTTAAAAATACTAGTATAAGTACCCACGCGATGCGCGGTTAATAGTTAACAAAAGTAATCACAGTATAATTAATTGAGAGCTACCGTAATGAACCAAAATTAATTAATTGTAAGATAAATGTGATAAGAGAATAACATTTAAGTCCTTCAAATTGGTACAATTTAAAATCTCGCTTGAAACAAATCAATACACTTAAGATATGTGTCACTAAACTCACGTCATCTATCATTCAAATGGTACTAAGATAAATATATGCATTTTTGTCTTTGGAAAGTCGCATATCCAAACTTGCTTCACTATACTAATATGCTTCTTAATAGAAAAAATGATAGAGAATAGGAGCAAAACTATCCTGCCATACAAAATTTAGAAATAAATGAGACAAACATGTAGTTACAGTGAAGGCAATAAGTCGTAAGCAAAACCATGTTAGATTTATCTGACAACAGGGCAATAATGCCTAGCATCAGTAAATAATATTAATATTTTAATGATATTTTAAAATAATAATTTTGAAAGGTCCATGCACACATAATATGCTGATTACTTCTCGTTGTAAATCTCTAATGGTCTCTCAAAATTTAACCTATCAAGGACCAAAGAGGTACAGCTAAGATCGATCCATTTTCTTATATGTTCTTATATCCTACTCCTCTGAAATATTCATATGTATCTTGATCTAGCAAGCTTCATATCATGTAGTTAGTAGTTTAGCTCCTTAAAGAAGGTGGGAAATGACAGAATAGTAAATTGTTAATCTTTTTCCTGGTTATCATGTATTTGCTCTTATCCTTTTACTATATACAGAAAAATTATATAATTAAAGGCTCAGTCTAATAGCAAAAACTTCAAGGTAGACATACTTATATGCAACCGAGTATTCATCAATCTCAGCTTCCAATCCTGAGAAGTTATGAAGGTCCATGAACCCAATCTCTGTGCATTTCAAGCAAAGCAAATGAGAACCTTCATGATATGAAATGTGACCTTTTCTCCATTAGGATTTTTGTGATGTATCGACTGTCGTTGAAGTGATTTTTCTATGTGCATAATTTGGTATCTTTTTGTCCTTCCCTTCAACTTTAATCTGCACTTGCCATGGCAAATTTTTAGAAGTTTTATCCTTTATCTTAACAATACGGCCGTAGGTTTAATCTGTTTTATGGCAATCATAATCAATTTATCCATGTTAAAATAATTCACCTAGTGGAAAAACATCAACTTTATGTAGGGCCAATATATTTTCACCTCGATTTTGTATAAAACCGAACAAAGTAGCTAGACTCAACTTTTGCACTTTGATTATTATAAGAAGCTTGAAACAATATGTTACTTCACCATCAATATCTCATATTGATTTTGAAAAAAGACAGATTAATCCTTTGAGTGATTTTGAAGAAGTAAGACTAATACTTTGGTGTAACTAAAAGTTGATGTTGTGCTTGCATAGAAAACCATTCATACAAATAGATTTATGTTGAATTTTGAATACTCATTGAAATCACACCAGTTACTGCACTACACCGACACATACACACACATTAAGAACATAGCGTTAGAGATGAGTATAAAAGTAGAATTCTAACCTTTTAGTTATGCAGAACCACTTAAGTGAGAAATAATTTTCTGATCTCTCTCAATCCGGAAGTTGCCAAAGTCGCACCACACGAACCTTTAAATTCCTTTGACAAACAGTAGTTCCAATAGTAAATTGTAAGTTTAGTAATAAAAAATTACACCAAAATTGTATTCCTAACTAACCAAAATGAAGATTTAAAAAAAAAATCTTAGTAAGAGTAAGCAAGATCCCTTCTTCTCCTTCTAGCTTATTCTATCCAAAAATTGGCCAAGCTTTCTTATGTTGCAGTAGAGGTGATACCCTCCCGTTGTACATCTCATATTCTCAGAATTTTTTTAAATGATTATGGTTTTCAGCAGTCATAACACACATCTACTCGAGAAAATCATATCTTTTGAGAAATAGTCTGCTGCAAGATTCCTTAACTGTAGGGTTGTACATCGAACTACACAATATGACTAAATGTTAGATAATGTGCTTTGTGATTGATCTAAGCACTGCTCTAAGATGTTTCTAATTAGCCAGAAATTTTTCTTAAAGCCACAAACCAAATCTTATCTTTTAATCCGAACTAATATCTAAAATAGCTACTGGATGCAAAGAAAAGTCGATATTTTAAGACTATTGGGAAGGTACTCACTCTTTCGGGAAGTGCATGTGATTTCTGAATATTTAAAGTAATGAAGTCAAAATGAAAAAAGCTACATTGGCTTATAATAGCAGTTTCTGAAGTCGTACGTTTTGCTTGAAACCATTTTATGACTTGAAGAAACTAAGGCTCAATAAAGTGTTGTCAGATATACTCATCTAAAAAATATAGAGTATCAGTAGCTCAGTAGACAAGCATCTATTTGAATCATATGTTCATAGGATATCATACATAATTGTAGGATTCCCATCTTTTGTGTTTGCAATTGGAATAATTATCAGTGAACGTCCTTACTGCAAGGAAGTCTTACTATAATTAAAGTTGAAAAAAAAAGTTGCCTAAATGACTTCAGATCAACAAAAAGCTAATGAAGAATACATAGAATCCTATAAAAGACAACTTAAAATATCGTAAATCATTGTACCAAATATGACCCAATTTAGAAACGGTATAAGATAGTAGCTTAAAAGTATCCAATATCTCCTTCTGCAGCATGTATTCTTCACATTATGGAACTCATGTATGCAGCTTGTAACCTGCAAATTGAAAGATAATATAGTTCCAAAATGAAGCAAATTTTGTTCACAGTAATACTGGATAATGTGAAGAATACATACTGTAGAAGGATCACTATCGGAAAATTCTTCAGGGCATATGCTGCAAGCATCATGAGCATCTTGCATTCCACCTTTCCACAAATGCCGCAGCCGAAGTCATAATATCCTCCGACATCTTGCCCTCCTCCATTGTGAAAAGATAAAACCTTTAGGACATTACTTTGCTTTAATAAGCAACCATTTCAAATTTGAATATCTTATTTAAGCATAAGGTTTTATCTTATGCTATAAGCTTGACCCTCTCCAATTTATCAGTCGATTTAACATGTTGAAGCTGCAACACATAGGCACATAAATTCTTGTGATAACTGTCGTTGTCAGCTTCATTCAGGCCAATCTTGTGGCAAAAAGTAGTGCTTAAGATGTTACATTAATTATTTCCATTAGTGAAAAGTGAATTATATGGGGGGTGCAGATATAGTCCACACCATAAACATCTACCACATTGATCTTTTATCAAATTTCAATAAAGGAGACAACATTTCAGTAATGGTAAGAATTAGGGTATATCAAAACATTCACCTGCAAGATTAGGAAAAATCTAGTAAGAACATAGCATATTTTGAAACTCAAATAGGAAAGGCCGAAATCTCAATCTTCATGTCCCACGTAATCAACTCTAGTGAAACTGATTTCTGGTATCTTGCCACATCTTGTTGCTGATAATGTGCTGATATTTTACTGAACTAAGAAGTACTAAAGGAGAGAACAACTCATGACATGGGTTTGAGAGAGATTCCGGAATGAGGAAATTTGATTTTTGGAAGGAGACGTTCCTTTCTAATGACAGTTATGAGGGAGTATTTGAGAACTGCGTCAAAACCAAACTCCTGTTCAACTTTTAAAATTGTTGCTTTGCATATAAAATTTGCAATTGTATCAATTCTAATGCAAATAATTTAAAATCGTGGGTGATGCGGTTAGAAGACGTGGGGTTAGTCAGGATAATGGGAACATAGAGATTTCTTTTGTTAAATATTTTTTGAATAAAAATTAAAATTTCTAAACTGATTCTTAAACTGTTGCATCGTGAAAAACTGCTACATGTGATTTTGTACCCGTGATAAATGGGGGTGTTTTCCCTAGGAGAGTCCATTGTGAATAAAACGCATCCATCGTGATTTCAAATTGCAAAATTTGATTTTTATTTTAAGTTAAAATTATTAAAGATAAGGTTAACATTTATTGAGCATCTCCAAATTGTCCTATTTCAGTAAATTTCCCAATTTTTAATAATTAATAAATAAATGTTAACCTTATCTTTTTAATAAATTGTGTTTAATACTTTATTGTGTAATTCAAATCATCTTCCATGTTTCAACTTTCAAGGTAAAATATTTATCTTTCTAGACATTACTCAAAAACAGAAACTAAAAACAGATTTTTACTTTTTAATAAATTATTTTGAATACTTTATCGTGTAATTCAAATGCATATCTTGCATGTTCAATATGTTCCCTTAAAAAAGTATAAATTCTTAATTATTTAAAAAAAAAATAATAACTAATAACTAATTATTAACAAATTAATTATTTTTTGTCCTAAAACTACCACTTGTCACAATCTTAGCCAAACTATCCTCTTTTTAATAATATATAGATTGTCCAATATCCAATAATAACTGCCATAGGTATTCAACTTTTGAAGTACAAGACAACATTAGTTGTTTAAGTAAAGAAGTAGCTCATCAAATACTTGTTATTCTTCTTGGACTTTAATTTAAGGTCGACCATATATGTCTTAAAAATATTGTCCAATATCCAATAATAACTGCCATAGGTAAGTATTCGATTTGGTTATTTCGATGGTATGTGGGATTGCTAAATTTTCTTATTTCAGTCAAGAATTGACCTAGGATTTTGCTTTTGTCGTCCGAATTTAGATATGATTATCTAGGAATTTTGTATAAATTCTTTCAATTGGTCATTAGTATACTGAGCTCGCTGTTTGATTAGAAGCCCCTTTTTTGTTTTGCAGTATAGGTGCACAAAGTGTAAAGAAATGTTTGTGTTGCTTTCATAAATTTTTGTGAAGAGAAGAACCTTGAGGTGTGAGTTTTGCTTTATAGTTTTTTTACTGCAACTCTTTCCTACACAGAGTAAGATTCTGAGAAAAGTTACTCCAATACACAAACATGGCTGCTTAATTGTTGTTATGCAGTATATTGCACTGTAGTCACTACTTAATTTCATGGCATAGTAACACTAATCCCAATCACGTTTCCCACCTATTGTGGACTAACTGTTGTATTGCATTGGGTTTTAATCAATTGTTGTTACATGCACGGCATATCGGTCCTCCTTGAGGTAATTTTTTTCTTAATCACATAAATTCTCTCTTAAAACCAAAATTAATTCCATTTATGCATCTCAATTCTCAATATCTACTGCTTCACGAAGGCCCTTAATTAGTAAAATGTCGTTTGCCTTTTTTACCCTTTAAATATATATTTACACTAGACAAAAGAGTAATTTAACTATTTTCCTAATATTAGGATTTTGAAATCAACTAAAATTTTAGTTATTAATTCTTTCCTTATTTAAATTATGTAGGAAGTCCTAATAATTAAATTTCAAAATTCATTAAGAGTTACCTTAATCTTCTGGATTGGGGAAAAACTATAAATACAAGACTTTGTTCTAAATATGGGTTAGAAAGGAGTATATGCCTCCTTAAAAGTATTTTATAATTTTATAAAAGGAGTCTAAAAGATTTCTAAAATAATTTCTTTTTTGAGAAAGTAAAATGAATACTAGCACTAAATTAAATTACTAGAAAGGAAAAACAGAGAAAAAAAATTAGCTTTGCATCTAGGCACTTTGAACTATTGGGAATAACTTTTTCCTTTTCTGAAGCTGCCGAAAGGATTGTGTAGTGATACACATTCAATGACTTCAAACATTTATTATCAATGTGCTCGTTATATGTAAAAGAATTTAAATTTTAGTGAAATGAGCTTATGCATGTATTCCTACTGATTAATGACGAAGCGAAATATTGATTGAACTTTTTTTCTTTCATTAGAAAACTCTATTATAGATAAAACTGTCATTTACTATTTTTTCCTCAAATTATTATCTAATAATTTTTATAATATTTCACCTATTTTCGAGTCTTTTTTGGCTTTGGAAACCCACAGTTATTTTTGGAGTCCTCTTTTCTTTGGTAAATATTTTTTGTTAAAGTAAAAAAAAAATCACCATTATTTTTGGCAAAATAATAACTACCATAGGAGTCCTTTTTCCCTAATATTTAGTGATACATTTAATTATATCCCTAAATATAGGTTTTCTTCCCATACCTTTCAACTTTAGGAGTCCTTTTTTTCCCTCCTTATTGTCGTGACTTCTTTTCAGCAAGGAGATAAATGTTTGGTTCTTTCTTTAAGTAAATAATTTCTTATTGAATAAAAATTGTAATGTCGAACAGTTTACTTATAGTTATAATAGGACTCAAAATTAATCAAGAATTTGTCCACTAGGATTTTAGTAAATCACCACCACTACATACAACAACTATACCTAATCCGTAATGGATCCCTAATTAATTAATGACTCTATATTCTATATAAATAAAAAGGTTTTGCTTATTATGGGTTTTACATAAAATTTGCATCAATTGTTGTTTGATATCGTGATTTCTGCTAACCCTGCCTGCATATCTGTCTTTTTTTTCTCATGTGTAGTAGACTTTTTATGCCTTTGAGAAAGAACAAATTACAAGGAAGAGAAATATAAAAGAACAGAAAATTAAGGACAATGAGACACGAGGAGATTTAATCAATTACAGACATTTAAATTAAATTGCAATGAAATTTTTACCTTAGTAATAATTTACCTTATATGTAATGTAATGAATCATAAGAAACTGAATCCCTTGAAAAAAAAGAATTATAGCAATATAGTTTCGGTCTGTCCCCAATTACTATAAGTGAATATTTTCAACAAAGCTTGTCATTTAGAGCCTGTTTGGATGGGCTTAAAAAAAGCTACTTATACCCCAACTTATTTTTTTGGCTTATAAGTTGTGTTCAGCTTATAAGCTTCTTTAGATAAGCTAAGTCAAACGGGCCCAATTATTTTTTTGAGCTTATTTTAAGCACAAAATAGCTTTAAGCTGGCAAGTCAAACACTCAAAAAAGCTGAAAACAGCTTATAAACTGTTTTCAGCAACTTATAAGTCAATCCAAACAGGCTCTTAGTATAAGAAATCAATTGATACGAGAACTTTTAAGTGTAAAGGAACACAAAATATCAACAAGAATTATCGGATGAGCAAATTAAATCGACTTACCAACGGTAAATAAAAGAATCGGAATTTAGCTATGAGCAATTTAGCAATTGATTAATGACGAAGCTCGTAGCTAAGTCCAATTTTTTCTGAGACATTTGTTGTCAAATGAGGTACGCATTTTACTCACGCGCAAAGCGCGTACACTAAACTATTATACACACACACCAGGATCTATAAAAAGTAATTTTGATGTAGATACAGAGTACTATGAATATAGTAGAAGTTACTTTTTTCCTTCTTCTTATTTATAGATAATATGTAGAGCAATATAATTAATAAGAGTACAAATCATAATTAATAAAAATGATACATTATAATTTTAGGTGAGAGAATATTATTATATATTATTGTAAATTTAATTAGGAGAGATATTTTAGGGATATGAAAGTTGTACACAGTGTAATTAAATGTTAAAAATAGAATAAATTGTACTTATGTACTGAAAGTAATTATAATTTTTAAAATACCTTTTCAAAAGGTTGTGTTCTGTGTAATTTCCTCTCTTAATTTCAGTTGGTATCTCTTTTTAGAAAGAAATTAGAATTGATCCAACTAGTATTGTTTGGCCCAATAGAAAATTGCTTCCTTTTTTATACCATCTCAAGATGTCGTTCAGTGTATGTTTGGTACGGAGAAAAATGTTTTTTTTCAATTTCCATGTTTGGTTGGTCAAAATATTTTGAAAAACAATTCTCTAAGAAAATAAATTCCTTAAAAATTAGAAAAACGACTTTTCTAATGGAAACTAGATGACGGGCCCAGCACTTTGGATTATAGTGTATCTATGTGTATGTAGTTGTGTTTGGGTAGTGATAATTTATATATTTTATATTGCTAATAGACATACATAAGTTTGCACTGTTTTTATATATATATATATATACATACATACTATGTTCAAAACACGATTAATATAACATTGTAGTTTGTGCTCGTATCCAAAACTTTATTATATTAGTGTTTGCTACGGATACAAAGTTTGCAAAAATTTATTACTACTTTTTAAAAGAGAAGACTTGTATAAAAGGAAACTATTTTCCTCTCTTTGAAACAAAACAATAGCAATATTTAAGCATCAGTTGATACTTTGAATTTTAATTCGATTAATTTAAAGGTATAAAATATTCTATTGTTAATATATGTAGATTGGACCTAAACAATACTTATTATTTTTTATCAAATTTTGATTTGGATAATTCTAATTCAAATTATTAAATTAATTTTACATGTTTAAAACGAAACAAATTAGAAATTTGATTTTCTATTTAAACGAAGAACTACTATTTTTTAATTTTTAATGAATATTCTTGGTTTAGCTCATTTTACTTGTCATGTTGTCTTTTGCATGTTTTTTTAAGGAAACGTCAATTAGAATTAGAATTTGAATAATTTACCTTATTTATTATTTGATCTCCATTTAATATTATTTTTTCTTTTACGATATTAATCTCTTTTCACATTTATTAGAGTAAGAATAAAAATGAAAAAGTAATTAAATTCTATCTTATTTTAAAATATAAATATTTTAAGTATATTTATTTTAGTAAACATCACAAATAAATGACATGGCGGAATAGCAAATACAACAGTTAAATATCTAGATTAGATCTCAGGCTAATATAAAAAAAGAAAAGAAATTGTATTGTTTGGCTACTTAACCTTTTGAAGAAAAGCAATAATATATTGTCTACATTACTGCATAATAATTTCAATGGCTGATACGCACGCGCACGAATCCACCATTATCGATTTAACGGGAGATATTTTGAATTACATTTAATATTGTTTGATTTTTTAATATGGGGTGTACTTTTTTTTTTTTTTTTTTATATTGCTTGTTTTTTAATATGAGGTCTACTATTTTTTATTTTTTATTGATATTACTTGATTTTTTTAACATGAGGTTCACTTTTTTTTTTGTTTACATGAATTTGGAGGTGGTGGAATCCACTTTTTATTTTTATTTTTAATATATTGCTTGATTTTTTTAGGGTGGGGTCCACTTTTTTTTTTTTTTTTTTTTGATTGGAGGATGGAGGTGGTCCACCCCCAACTCATGCTTCTAATATAGTATAAATAAATATAAATAAAACACGAGTTTCATGGGGGTGTTTACTTCCTCACTCACCCACCCAACGCCCTCAACCCCCTGCCAACCCCGAACCCTTACTCCCCATCCCATCCCACCCCTACAGTGTTTTGCTAGATTACATATAAATCTTTGTGGGATAATATTTATTTGCTTACTTACTCAACACTAGAAAACAAGTGAGAAACCCACTTGTTTTTCAAGAAAACATTTTCCATCATACCAAACACCATGTAACTCAAAAATATGCGAGACCCAATGTCCTTCCAATACTACTATTTCTCCACTATATTATCTCAAGTTGAATTGATTTCATGTATGCTCATTGAACTTTATTCACTCTTAAGTCTCTAATAATAAAAGTCAGAAAACTCTTTTGCCCCATCAAGGTAACTAAACTTTACCCCCTATAACAAGAAAAACTACCTATCACCAGATAAATTGAGTTACCTTTACGTGACAAAAACTAATTTTGTGACTTTATTATGATAATGAATAAAGTTTAGCAATTATATGTGAAATTGACCCTCCGCCAATTACAAAAAGTCAATACTCGGGCTCCCATGTTCACTAAAATACTGTCTCAAAATGCTTGTTCTCTTTTTCCTTTTGAATTGAATAAATCTTCAGACAAAGTTTTAATACACTTCAAAAACTACAAAAAAAATTGTAGGTCCCCATTACTTCTTCTTAATATACCCTTTCATTTCACAATGAAAAAGGTCAATGTAGACTATCACATTGGCATGAAGATTACTAAATTCTCTGCTATAAGATTGAGACACGCCATTATGGAAGAAGCCAAAGCACTAAACGCTAAAGAATAGTTAGAAAAGAAAAGGTGCTTTCATGTTCGTGTATGGGTGCATTGTGATATTGACTGGATGGATTCACATGAAAACATGAACTAGTGTACCGGTAGAAGTAGCTTTGAGAATGTGGATATTGGGAAAAGATGAATACTCATTTTTTGCATCCTCCTAAGTCCTAAACCTTATGAACAAATTAGTAAGAAACAATAACATATGGCCTTTTTGGTTTCTCAGTAATCCCCTTTTATAGTTTCCAAATATAAGCAACTATATAGGAAAGAACAGATATATTTACTCACAATGCGAAAAGTAACAGAACTTGAAAGACTAAAACAAACTAGAGAAGATATACATCGAGTGTGATTTGTTTCGACAATGGTTTTAAATTTGTTGTGTGAGGGAGAGGGATGAAGTCATTTGTCAATCATGGCATGGGGCGACTATGAGTTGAGTAGGGCAGCGCACAAGAAGAAAGCAACCAAAACTTCCCGAAATCAAAAGAAACCAGATGATACCACCGATCTCAGCATAAAAGTTAACAGTCCAAACGAATTATTCACACTTCACTGAAAGCTGGAATTCCTTTGTCATCAAAGGGAAACAAGAAAGAATTATCAATTTCTTCAAAATAATCAAACGGGGGAAGCAGCTCTTCCAAGTCGAGTAGACTGGAGTCCAGCACTGAAAAATATACTGGAGTGATGTTGCTTCAGCATCGAATCCACTAGATTTCGGTGTCAAATAGGCGGATAGTGACATTTGAAACCATTCTACGGGCAAAAGGAATATAACTTAAACTGTACCTGTAAACCAGACAATAGTAGCAAAGTAGTAAGGATAGCTCTGGTTGGTTCTTGGGAAGTTTCAAACAAATCATTTTCTGAACAATTTCTTTTCTCAATTCTCAGTTTCTTTTATTTTCATGAAATGAATAATGTGCATATATCTGTTACACGAAAAATTTCCTCTTCAACGGCACTTTCTATCAAGTGTATTGGAATCATCTAGCAAGCTAACACCACTTTTGCCTCAAGTGGACCTACAAATCAAGTTAGTGGAATATACTGTATACAGATGTGTCGTTCATTCTCTGGTTGAAGCAGCTTCACTAGAAGTTGGGTTTGGGCATCAGTGGTTGAATACAGTGGGTAAGTTAGTTTCAACTACCAAAATTAGCTGATTCAACCTTATACCTAATTAATTCTATGCTGGGACTGTTAAATTATGCTTGCTAATGGTGATTTTGGACAAAGATGAAATAGCAGGGACCAGTGTCGCCAGCCAGGAGTTTTTCTGTCCGTCTTTTTGGGGTTCATATGATAGACATTGGGGAAGATGTCTTAGGATTCGTTTGCTTCAAAATCTTTTCTGAAACGTAATATCTTTTGGATATAGTTTTAAAAAAAAAAAAAAAAAAAGGAGGGGGGGGAGGAAATGGAGGAGATACTTTCACATGTTTGGAAACAATAAAGTAGCATCTTCTACTGGGACACAAGTGGTTGCATCTTTATGGAGGACTCAAATAGGTGCATCTTTTGGTCCCCATGGCCACAAGTTCTTGAGGAAGCAATCTCTGTTCACAAAAACCACTGCAGAAATGTAGCTCAGAACAGAGGTACATCTTCTCTTGGTTACTAACTTGTATGTTCACTGCAACAGTTCCTCCCCATCATATTTCTGTTATCACTACCCTCTGACTTTTTAAGCATTATTTTTGGTCAAAAGCAACATTTAGGAATTGGTGAAAATCCACAAAAGATGGAAGACACCGAGATTCCTGAGAACTCTTGACTAACTAAAAGAAGGAAAAAAATAGAATGGAGATATGCAACTATACATACTAGAAGTGCTGAGTTTGCCTGAATATGTTCCAGGAGTAGGAAAAAAAAAAAGCTTGTGTTAAGCATATCGGTTTTGTAGAATGATTTGATCCGTCAATGAAAGATAAGATAGCCTCGGTTCGTACCTTCGGAACAACCACAACAGGAATAGTGGACCTAAGCAAAGGAAAAGATCGACCGTGAAGAAGAAGAGGATTACCAAAGGCAATACCCAAATAAGATAAGATCACTTCTAGCGGGACTGAACTCTACAGACTTGATGGACGGGCTTTCCTTTCAAAGGAAACAAAGAAAAGAAAGAGATATGTGACAGAATTTGAAATAGGTGTGGAGTTCAACTGAGATAAAACAGAATCAAAAGGGCGAGGAGCTCTGGCCGGTAACGAAACTAAAGCTTCACATGAGTCTTCTTTTTTTCCAACTTGAAAGGGAATAAATCATGATTGCGAGCTGCAGATAACTCGCTAGCGAGGAATAAATGACTAGCAGTAAGATGAAATCTGATAAAAACGGGAGTAGGCAGTCTTCAAAAACTAGGGTTGCTTTCTATGTTGGTTTAATTCGCCACTAGGTGGAATTAGACCGTCGGCTCTCGATTGTTGCTTGATTACATGTGTCGGTTGCATTAAGCTTTCAATTCTGCACATAGTGCAGGTGAGCACCACCGTTTTCCCCACCTGCCAGCCTACCTTGTTCATATCGAGTCGGACAGGAGAGAGACTCTTTAGTCGTTAAAGTTAATAGAAGCAATTACTTTTATAAGCTTGAAACTAGGTGTTGTAAGAAAATTTATTCAAATAGATACGGGAGTTCCAAACCAGCAACAAGCCCTTTCTCGCCCTTTCTAATGTCCTGGCTTCAAAGCCTTACCATCCCTTCACCGCCTCCACAGAAAGATTGGTCACTTTCTTTTTTTGGATTAAGTCTCTAAACTCAAATTCTCTCTAAAACGGTACAACAGACGGTGCAGCGCTGCCTAAGTGCTAATTAGCTTCCGATGTACTCTATGGCATTGATTTGATTAAAGGAAAGGCAAAGCCTTCAGTTCAAGCTTTGAAGGTAAGTTTGCGTAGTTAGGTGAGGAAAACTGAGAAATGATGAGAGTAGTTTTTGTCCTTTCAAATATAGTGGCATGTGCATAATGAGCTAACCAGATTTTAGTGATTATTTTTCTGATAATTCAGAGTCTGATAATGAACATTCCCTACGAAATCACTGAGAATACCTCAATCTTCAACGAGTTGAAAGCTGAAGTTGAGCTTCAACGAGTTGAAAGCTGAAGTTGAGAATTAACTGAAAATCTGAATACTTATGATTTACTGGCATGCACTAAGAAAACCTGATTCATGGAATCTCAACATTGTTAAGCAGCAACTCTAAGTCTCTAACCATCTATATCTCCGTTTCCCATTCATCGACTACAGGTGGCCTGGACTGCCTTAACAATTCAAACAGCTGGAAAGAAACCCCACCCATGTCCTCCCTTTGACATGTAAGTACTCCTAACATACCAACCTCATTATATCTATTCTCTTACATATTTCAGCGTAAAAACTACCACACCTATGGGTGGCAAGAAATCACAGATGGAGACCCTTTTTTAAAACTTTCAAATAATGACTAGTTTCGGATCGACATGACATACGTATGGCAGGTTTTGGCACCAAAAGTTTCTGAAAGAACATATATTAAATGACTGAAAATAATAAAATCAAGTATCCTAATAACTGAAAGTCGTGAGGTAACTTCAATGGAGAGGTTGAGCAGATCTGAATGTCACCTTTGCATTTATCTGATGCATGCTATTAATTTAACTTCTTAAGAACAATCAAGATTTTAATGAAACTTCCGACACAAATTTGGTTGGCAAGCGACCAAGGAAGATCTATGAACCACAAATGAGACATTTGTTAATACATTTTTTCCTTAGTTCCTTAATGTAATTTGTGCAGCTTAATTTTGAATTTCAACTTCACATTTAAGATGGAAACACACAGCTGTATCCTTGGACTAGAACCCTGTTATCTCCTTTCTTATTTTTGGGCTAAACTGTAACTTACAAGGTTAAAAAGGACGTAGCTTGTTGAAAGACAGTACATGCAAGAAACACTATTCCAGATAGATAAAGGAGATAAGCAACTAACCAAATAAGGGCACAGATCTCGCATATGATTGCAAGTAGTGTCAAAATCTTACTGTGGATCTGCAGAAATACGTAAATGATAAACAGAAAGATTGTACTTCAGATAATGCTGATTAGTGCATGTAACATAACAAGGTAGAGTGACTAGTGATATATATCTTTGATATAGAGAGAAGTCAGACCATGGGAAGCAGCAACAAGACAGTAAAAGGGACATAAATGTTTGCATCACACAGCAAAAAAATAATACGCTTTTACGGTCAAATTTTCAACATCACCGCCTTAAAACTACTATTAAGTAAAATTTATCTCGCTAAGTCAGTCATTTCCCCCTCATATCAACAGAGAGGGTTGCTTGTCAATCTGGACATTAAAAAAAAAAAAAGATAATAATAATAATAATATCTTTCTATTTATTAGATATCTTCCCTCAAGCAGAAGGGAGAGGAGGGATGACCATTACTTTAGCTGATCTCTTATCTATCTAATAAAAAAGGATATTGGGACGCAGAATTAATTCCCCTTGTAACATTGGATTTTTAACAACACTACATTTACCTATAACTACAACTTCCTCATAAAAAGAAGAACTCCTACAGGATAGCCTTCACCTTGGAAAGGAGACTGGGCAAGGAAGAAGATATCTCTGGTGCAGTAATAGATATGATTATCGCATTGTCTTCCTTCAAAAAGAAGGAGAGCAGCTGATTTGCAACATGCCCAAAAGGGATGAGCGCAAATAAAGAAAAAAAGAGTACTGGACTTTCCTAGTACTGTATATCAGAAGAAGAGAACTCTAATAAATAATCCATCTTATGTTATTAATCTAGAAATAAGTATTATTTAGGAAGAGGATCACTCTAATAGATAATTTACTGTATGGCACAGACACTTACCAAGAGTGCACAAATGAGAGCTAAAACAACACATCCGGCATAAATTGATGTGGCATAGACACGAACAGGATCCATCATCATTGAAATTTGCTGCACAGGTCCAATGAGAAAAGCTGTGCTGCCGTGAGAATATCCAAGTTCAGAAACACAGAAAGTGTAAGATGATATGAAATTCAAACGCATGGCTGATATCCAACAACATATATCTATCCTAGATACTAAAAAGGATAGTATAGTAGGAGTAAAAACATTCAAAAAAAAAAAAAAGGCTAGTACAATAATTGAAGGATTGGAAAGAGTTGAGAAATTCCATGCAAAATCAATTTCCGTATATTGATTTGAGAGCCACATTTCTAACTTTTGTAGAGCCTAACCTTCTAGCAACCAGACATGGAGACAGATTGGCTAGAAATGGAAAGGAAACATGGCATATTTCGACTTGAAAATGCAATTCTTCTCCTTTCCTTCCCTTCCTTCTGATTCCACTAAATCAGTAAATCCAGTGAAAGTATTTTCCCTTCAATTTTCACAATGCAAAGTAGAAGTAAAATCGAATACTCTAAAAAATTTAAAATGACAACAAACAACAGTATAGTTAATCAGTTCTAACAATTAAAAGTTCCACATTTCTATACCCAAGCATATTGTAGCATACCTTCCAATGGCCAACATGTTGCCAAAAGTAAATAACAAGGCAAACTTGATGGGCTTGACGAACACAATCATCGACTACAGGCCAAAATAAAATAAAGGCAAAACAATAATCAGCTAAGAAGTTGTTAATAAAAAAAATGCAGTAGCCAAACAACTAATAGATCTGGCCTGTTTGGCCAAACTTTTAAAATCAGCTTATTTTGAAAAGGGTTTTTTCCTAGAGTTCTTTTCAAAAAAATATTTTTGGTGAGAAGTAGGTTGTGTTTGGCTAATTAATTTAAAAAATACTTTTTAGCAGCAATTAGTGGTTGGCCAAGCATTTACAAAAGTGTTCTTCAAAAAAGTGCTTTGGGGAAAAGCTACCTTTTTAGCTACTGAAAAACAGTTTATGTTGCCCCAGCACTTATGTTCTCCTAAAAGTTTGACCAGACACTCGCTTTTTTAAAATAAGCATTTTTGGCCTCCCAAAAGCTTGGTGAAACAGGCTAAACAGTGAGTAGTTAGTCATACCAGGAGCATTAAAATCAAGCCGGCGACCAGACAGGCTGCGAAACCATAGATTCTCTGCACAATCAAAATCCAAGAATTCACGATAAATCAACTTGGGTTTTAGGGGAAAAGAAAAACTGGATCTTGTACATGGGGCAGTGAAATTGTGAGATAAATAATGAGTGAAAATAGTAGTACCTGTAAAGGGGAAAGAGAGCAGAGAGCTTCTTGATCACCAAACAGATTATCTTGTTGCTCTTCATTTTCCCCCAAAATGGATTCGTTTAACTTCCACATTTTTGTTGAGACTGACTTGGGGGGTTTAGTCAGCTGATCATCAATTACCTTACAAATAGCAATCTAACAGGCCCTACTCTTCAACAAGGTTATGAGCATGCACGTTGGTGGATTGACTTGATAAATTTCAATGAATTAATGGAAATGGAATGATCATATTAGCTGAATGATTTCATTCTTCAAAGAATTTTTGCTAAAATAATGGAGTATTGTTTACTTATTATTATAAGAAAAATAAAGTGTTAATGATATTTAATTAAAAGGAGTTGTATTGGCCATGAATAAAATTGGAATGTTTACAAGGAAATTATCTATATTTGTTCTTATAATTTTCGAAAATGTATAATTTTGCTCTTTGTTGAAAATTTAGCTCATTCATGTCCTCATCTATAATTTTGACTTGAAATTGACCTTAATTAATTTAGATATTACTTCAAATATTTGTTTGTTTATCGAATTGACTCCTTATTTTAATTTAAAATTTAAAATACATAATTTGAAAAACTTATTTTAGGAATTTTTTAAATTCAAATTTTAACTTACAAAACTTCAACTCTGTTTCATGCAAACATAATTTCAATTTCCCAATATCATTTTTCAACTTAAACTTCAATACTACTTTCTTCATATCGCAACTAAATTATGTCGAACAACCAATTTAGTATAGTCAAAGGATGAGTTTTCATCTTCTTATTTTAAGGGATAGTGAATACTACGTTATTGGTGGGATCTGAACTCTCTACCTCCGTGTGGAAGGCATGGAGCTCACAAGGTGAACTAGCACTCAACCCCGAGTTTCAATTTAGAAACTGCACTCCACTTCACTTTTTTTTAGAAATTTTCCAACATTTTCTTCTTTTTGTTTATGTAGATTCGTCGCGAGGATCCTCCACTCGTACAAAGGAACATATTGAGTCTGATAGAGACGGAGTCAATGAAGGACAACCGAAACTTACTCGAAAAGGCCCCTCGGGCGACAGCGAGAAGCCCCTTGAGTAGGGAAGACCACTTGTACCATGTGGATCTTGATTGCAACACCCAATAGGGCACTAGCAAACGAAGCCACCAGATCAACATTGCAAGCAGTAGTGTCGTCAGGAGACATTTTGGAATACAACCTTAAGCCCGATAAGAGAAGAACCGGCACTAACACCCTTCTCTTCCTCCATGAGCTCATGTCAGCCTCTAGATTCAAAGGTGTTACGTCACCACTACCACCAAGGTGTGACCTGAAAACTTAACTTCATCGAACAAACTTGTATGAAACAACTAAAGGCCTTTTTTCAACTAGAAGTCGGTGGGGCACGCCCTTCAATATCTCTAACAAGACATGCACACCCATCCCTGCCAGAACAACTGAAAAGTGGAAAAAAAAATAAGCATTAATAGTTAGAACAACGATGAAGCCAATGTGAAGAAAATGAATGCAAAGCCCTCTATTTTATGGACGAATGAAAATGACCAGATAAAGCATAATGGAGTAATTTTTACCTCTTAGAGAATCAAAAGGATGAGACGATTCGATTAATTAACTTGAGAAATGTTCTTAGGATTCACGAGAAATCTCTTTAACTAGAATTATTAAGATCATTTGTTTTGGAGAATGAACAACGCACGATACCCAAAGACACTGTCTCATCAAAAGCCCAATCATGATAACTCCCGGAATCAAGCGGACACAATTAATTTGCAGTAGCACGCTTATCTAACAAACGGAGGAAAACGTGTCCACAAATTTCAAAAGTAATTTTTTTTTTCCTTTTTGCTTTTGGCTGCTTCCTTCCCAAGGCAAATATGATTCGGCGTTAGCAATTGGATGGACTAAGTACTGTAGTGGTAAAAAAATATTCACACCCCAAGCATGTCCTAGACATATGGTCCTCTGACTTAATTCAAGAAAATGACCTAGCGTCTAAACCACATGACCCAGACAGGATGAACCCTCAACTATGACCTCACTTGCCTCAGACAAACCAAGGCTTATGGACCCGAGCCACGCCTCGCATTAACCAATCTTCCACGTAGCAAGCCATGTCACAGATCTCTCTAACCGTTTTGACCGAGTCTCAAGGATTACAATACATGTGTAACAAACTCCATCAACAATCTCCGTGAAAATCGTCCCAGTTGTTGAAACAATTCAATAGACTAACAGAAGACCTGACAAGTTAGCTGTGGACTCCAAACACTCAGATAACTATATATATCGGACAAAGGATACACTTCAGAACTTCGACCAACTCTACTCAAACTTAGTCTTCCCTATTCACTTTACCCGTTAGATTACACTCGTATACAAAGAAAAATATTGCACTTTCCTCTTCGATAGCTCCCAATAAAGGAGATCATTTGTACCATCATCTACACAATTATGGATACCATTTGATTTCAGCTCCCTATTCTTGAATGTTATACCTTACATTACGGATTCAGAGGATACTAATAAGATCACTCAATGCTTTTCTCTATTAATCATTTTCTGTTATTTCAATACTGTTCATCTTTACTTTGCACGCATCATTATAGGTCTTGTTTATAATCGGCTGTATAGCATATATTAGCATATATACTTATCTTTCTTACATTTCAAAATTAAATACTTAGAAACATCCATATAACAAAAGTCCATACAAAGATATTATGCAATATTTTCATTATATATGAAGTTTAAGTTTTTATGCAAATAGTATATTTACAATCGGTAAATTAGTACAACTCGAGAAACAACTAAAATGCAAATTGAAATTGAAATGAAAAAAACATTTTGTAATAAATTTTATGAGAGTATTTAATGAACATAATTTACATGCACAAATTTCAAAAAATTATCAGTTTGAATGGTAAGAGCTCTAAGATATACTCCCTCCGTCTCAAATTACATGTCGCCTTTTTGTTTTACAACCCCTTAAGAATTACTTCCTCCGTCCCCAATTTATGTGATATATAGTTTGACTAGGCACGAAGTTTAAGAAAGAAATGAAGACTTTTGAAACTTATAGTCTAAAATTATTTCATTAAGGGTGAAAAAAAATTAAATTATTTTTATATATGGAAATGTATCTTTTTTTTTGGACAAACTAAAAATGAAAATGTATCACATAAATCAGGACAGAGGGAGTATTAATACAACAACAACAACAACAACAACCCAGTGAAATCCCACAACGTGAGGTCTTGGGAGGGTAGAGTGTACGCAGACCTGACTCCTACCAAGGTAGGACGATCGTTTTCGAAAGACCCTCTACGAAAGCATAAAAAAAAAAAAAAAAATAAAAGCATAAAAAGAGGTCGGATAAGGCCGAGAGATTCAAAGCGATATGGAAACGCAAATAACGAAAGCGACTAAGCCATGATGAAGCAGTAAAGGAGCGTAGGCTATCGCGTATAAAATAAGATAATCAAAGTACATGATAACAAATAGCAGTAAATCAAAGCACAAGAACTTATATCGCGATAATGTGACTACTAATATGAAAGGATAAACGTTACTATCTACTAGCTTTCTACCCTAATCTGAGTCCTCCATACAGAGGGAGTATTAATAATGATGAATATTTGACTATTTTACTCTTATTTATGTCTAAGTTATAATCTTTCCATTAAATATTTACTTTATTTATGTGTCTATTAATGATAAAATTTATTAAAGGTAAAATGGCGAAAAAATAATTAATTATGTGAACTTCTAAAATCACGATAGATAATTTAAATCGGAGGATTAAAAACAAGAGCTTATTTCTACTCTAGTGTAAAAACATTTTTATTTTAAAGGCAAATAGCGAGGATAAATCATTTTTCTCCCCATCTCAAATCAATAATACATAGTAGCACTATCACAACTTTGTACTCCCAACTCGGAAAACCGACCTCCCTGAACTGGCAATTTCTTCTTTGGTGCAAAGGACGAACTCTAAACCCTAATCCTTGCAGAAGGTAAATTTAAGAAGCGGGTTTTATAAAATTAAAAAAAATTCAAACTTTTAATAAAAGTCATTTTTAACCGCTTTTTTTTTTTAGAAAAATTAATTTTTTAGATTGTTTTTAAAAAAATGCCACGTAGTTACCACATAGGCATCACATAAAATAAGTTAAATGTCATTTGGCGTTCATGTCATCCAATTTCAATGACTAGACTTGTTTATGTGGAAATATATTAGAAATGAGGGATATTTTTAAAATTTTGCTAATGTTAGGGGCATATTTGGCCCCAGCTTATAACGAAAGGAGTATATTTGATTACTTTTGGCTGACAGAGGGCAAAGACAGCCGGGGGTATATTTTACGCTTTTCCCTTTTAATAAACACAATAATTTGAGACGAGAGAGACTTTTAATTTAAACTCAAATAACTAAATTTTCTGCACATCTCAAATCAAAATTTGGGTGGGGGCAAGCAGTGTAACACAACTTTTCGTCCAACCCGGCACACGGACCGGCAAGTTGTTCGTTGGCGAAAGGAAGAAGTCTAAACCCTAAATAATCGTTGCAGATAACGTAAGTGGTAGTGGAAATCGAAGAGCAATGTCGTCGACTCTACTGGAGGTGACTCGTGCATCTCACGAGGAAGCTGAACGGCTCGAACGGCTTGTCGTCAAAGATCTCCAGACCGAGCCGCTTACTAACAAGGACCGGCTCTACCAGAGTCATCGTGTTCGTAACATGATTGAGCAAATCATTGACACCACACACAAACTGGTATTTTCTCCTCCTTCATTCCACAATTTTAAATTAAGAGATAATGGCAAGTTAACCATTCCACAATATCCATGTGTGTTATAGGTTGATATATATGAAGATAAAGACGGTGCCAGGAAGGATGAAATTGCAGCTCTAGGAGGCCAGACAGCAACTGGAACAAACGTCTTTAGTGCATTTTATGACAGATTGAAAGAGGTTAAAGCAGTCATCACTCTTATTTTGTGGTTACTTAATTTGTTTGATAAATTTTCTCTGTGTGTTTGTGCTTGTGATATTTAGATTCGTGAATACCATAGAAGGCATCCTGCTGCGCGTGGTATTATTGATACCAGTGACGAATATGAGCAGCTCCTTAAAGAAGAACCTCAAATCGAGTTCAGTGGCGAGGTCAGTCTCACTCTCATGTCTATTCCTGTTGCTTTTTGACAGGAAATTAGTTGCTTCTATTTTTCTTTTTGACGAGATGATAAATTCTCGCTGCATTTAATGTGAGTTTGCTTGAAATATTTATAACTATCAAGGATTTTAAGTTTTTAGCACATTACGTGTTTACACTGTTTAATTATTGGGCATTGGCTAAGTTGTGAACATGGCTTTCTGCTCTGAATATTTGTAGACAGATCTTATATAGCGCCCGTTTGGCTTAGCTTAAAAAAAGCAGCTTATAAGCCAAAAAAATAAGTTGGGCTACCCCAACTTATTTTTTTGGGCTTATTTTAAGCACAAAATGGCTTATAAGCTGTTTTCAGCAACTTATAAGCTAAGCCAAACAGGTTCATATTAACAGTCAGCTCTTCCCTGATAGTGAGGATTTTCTATTATCTGATACAGCAGTTGTGTTGAAAAGCTAATGGCAACCGAACATTCACCAATCCTGTAGCTTTATGATAAGGACATTATCCTAGATAGAAGCCTATGCTCAGCCGTTGGGCTTGTTGACAGTTTGTCGTGCAAACTGGTGTTGGCATTGAACTTGATTAGACTTCCTTTGTATACTAACTGCAAAAGAGACAATTCGAAGTTTATATACCTTTTTTTTTGAACCTGAGAAGTTTATATACTTTATAGCTGATGTTTATGTGAATTTTTCAATAATAGTCTAATGATTCTGCAGTGAGATTATGCTTACGTGTAACTTTGTGCTCCCTCTGTTTCAATTTATGTGAACCTATTTCCTTTTTAGTCTGTGCCAAAATGAATGATTTCTTTCCTAATTTGGAAACAAATTCACTTTATGAAGTGATTTACAGCCACACAAATATTCAAGACTTATTTTGAACCACAAGTTTCAAAAGTCTTCACTCTTTCTTAAATGTCGTGCCCAGTCAAATGGGTTCACATAAATTGAAACGGAGGGAGTATTAGTTTTAACTTTTAAAGCAAGAATTGTTTGGTTGATGTGTCCCTCTGGTGTCTATTGCTTTTTTATGTTTGCTTCTTGGTAATTGTGTGATACTATTTGTCTTATATCCCATTTTGCTATTGTGAGATGTTGACAGGAAGGTTCTGGGCGATACCTTGACTTGCATGAATTGTTTAACGAGTATATCAACTCCAAATTTGGTGAGCCAATTGAATACACAGCTTATCTTGATGTATTTTCCCAACCGCAGAAGATTCCCCGTAAAGCAAAGTCAACAAGGTAAAAATGTCAGTAGTAGTTGGTCTGGAATATTCAATCTTTCAAATCAGATATATCGTTCAGAGTTTGTTTCTTAGTACAGTTAATGAAGTTAGACAGTTTCAGGAAACAACTTTTGAAATAACAGCTACTTCAATAACTGCTTGTTAGCTTGGGAGAAATCTTGTTGTTCCTGTAAAGGATGTAGTAAACTGGTCCCCCCTCTTTATGATCCCTATGTTTTTCTGATACGCAATATTTGTCTTTTTTGCTCTTTTAACAGGCAGTACCAAGAATATTTGCAGAAATTATTGGAGTATCTGGTCTATTTTTTTGAGCGGACAGAACCCTTGCAGGATCTTGATAGAATATTCTCAAAGGTGCTATTTTCTTTTATCAACATGCTGTCTCTCAATCTGATTTTTATTATTGAGTGACAATTGCTTACTTGTTGCACGCTTCTGTCGGATATCACTGTGAAATGTATACAGAGTCCTTTATTCATTTAATATAATCCGCGCTAGCACCGTTGCGGGTTATTTGAAAAGAGCGAAATAGGAGAGCATTTGAAGGGGTGGAACTAGATATTGTAAAGTTGCAAAATGGTCTTTTGTTTCTAGTAGGCTTTTGGTGTTCCCATGTGTGTTTGTATAGAAGATTGGGTCTCCTTTTTTGAGAATCATGTTTTGATGTAGGTTCTCTCTTTTTGGTATACGGCTTGTATGCGGGGTCTTTTTTCCCCAAATTGTTAATAAGATTATTACCTTATCCAAAAAAAAAAAAAAAAAAAAGGGAGAGTTTAGTGAACACATGCCTAGAAGGTTTCTTTTGTCTGTTTCTAGAAATTACTGCAATTTTTGAGATTCGTTTGCTATGTGGAAGTTCTCTTGAGCTGAGGGTCGGCCTGAAACAGCCTCCCTACCTTTCAAGGTGGGGGTAAGGTCTGCGTACACTTTACCCTCCCCAGACCCCACATTGTGGGATTTCACTGGGTATGTTGTTGTTGTTTTTGTTGTTGTTGTTGTTTGCTATGTGGAAGTCACCTTCTCATACGAGACATAGTATAAATTCTCTGTTTTATAGTTGCTTCTGAAACAGTGTAGTTTAAGGATTATATGTTCTGATAAGAGGAGCTTATGCTGTCATACTTTGAATGTGATGTTCAGATTGGCATTTTAATGGTTGTTTTGAAAAATTCCAGAGAAGTCACAGTATTGTCGAGTTTTATCTGTGAATATGATTGATCTTTCATGCTGCTTATGGTTAACTTCTATATGCGCTTATGGAATGATATTTGACTTATCCCTACCCACCCACCAGCCCTCCTCATCCCCAAAAACCACATATGTATGGTTGTTTATTCTAATAACTAATTTCTGACAGGTAGCAAGTGAATTCGAAGATGAGTGGACTATGGGCAAAGTAGAAGGATGGGAAAATAATGGTCAAGAAAATGGAAGTGCTCCAGAGAATCATACTGTGATTGATCTTGATTATTATAGTTCAGCTGAGGAGCTGATGGTAGTGGGACCAGAGAAGTTAAAGGAGGTATGGAAGTTTCTTACAATTGTTTCTTTTCTATGTTTTTGAATATTGTTGCACGACTTTAGTGTGCTGGATGTTGATATGGACCTTCAATGTTGTGGTTTCTGTTGTAGGCATTGGGAGCACTGGGATTGAAGACAGGTGGTACTATTCAGCAACGTGCTGAGAGACTTTTCCTTACGAAGGTCAGTTGCTAGCATCTTTACCCAGAGATCTAGTGTTCTCTTCTATATGGCTGAGGATTTGATTTGCTTCTTTTTACAAATTATTTGTGAATTGGTTTAGACATGCATAAATTTGTTGTTTGATGTTTTGACAGAATACACCGCTAGAAAAACTTGACAGAAAGCATTTCGCAAAAGGCTCGCGGAAACCAGAACAAAACGGTGTTGTTCCAGCTCCTCAAGTGGGTAATGATGTAAAAGAGATTGCTCTTCTGGAAGCCAAGATAAGAAAGCTATGTGATCTGTTGGATGAGGTCGGTGACACAACACTTTATTATTTCTCAAAGGGAAAGATATCTAAGGCAACATGCTCACGTTTAATTAATGTGTAGTAAATTAAGAAAATGGATTCTTTATGCACTACCATAGCTCCAATGTTTTGAGTCATATTTGAGCAGGATATCAAGCATGGTGTGGATCTGCCTTATGTTAAACCCTTGAGTTGGTGGCTAATTTTTCAAAATATTTTATTACCTTGCAGACAATTGTGCGGACAAGAGAAAATGTTGAGAAAAAACAGGCTTTGACATATGAAGAAATGGAGGCAGAACGTGAAGAGGTAATTCATGAGAAACCTGCAACCTTAAATGGGTAGAAAACTCCATTTTAAAAGAAATTGATGTTTTAATTAAAGTAATATTCTAAGTTAAAAAAACAGTATTTCAAGTAAACAAATGGCAACAATCCAGTCATGACTTGCTGTTGGTTCATTTGATCTGACTTACCTTTTGTCCTGAATTGGATTGTTCAGGATATTCGATCATGCTAGATGATGTCTGTCAACCACCCCCCCCGGTCTCCCAACACGCACACACCAAAAAAGGGAAAGAAAGAAGGAGGATGATGTCCATCTTCCCAATAGAAAATCTCACTAGTTGTGATATCATTAAATTTTGAAGTGTCCCATTTTTCATTTCACCTTCTAAATGACAAAATTGTTAGTTTCCCATCTTTAACCTACTTACCCTAACACAATTCATTTTTAAAATTCCAACATAATGAATTGTTATAAAGCAATGTCTTAATCATGTAGAGTAGGTCAAGGGTCTATCACAATGTCAAATTAGTAGTGTAGAGCACTTCATTTCTGGTATCTTCACTATTGTTGGACTTGTACATACTTCAATCTCTTCCAGATGATAAAAGAAAAAATTCCGGTGCACATTGAATTAATCATATAGAGTACACAGGTCTGGGCTCTCTGAGACCATTTTCAAGGTTCATGCCCTATTTATTTGCACTTAATAAAGATCTGAACTTACTTTTACCCAAGGGTGTGGCCTAGTGGTCAATGAAGTGGGTTGAGCACCATAAGGTCTCAGGTTCAATTCCTAGCATTGACATAACACTAAGTGATTTCTTCCCATCTGTTCTAGCCTTGGTGGATAGAGTTACCTGGTACCTGTTGCTGGTGGGAGGTGGCAGGTGTCGCTGTGGAATTAATTGATGTGCGTGAGAGCTGGCCTGGACACAACAATTATAAAAAAGATGTGAATTTGAATTATTCTGATCTCATCTTATTGAGTGCATCTTCTTTTTCTTCCTACAATCACTTATTAACTTAAATATGTTAGAATCATTCAGATCTTGTAAAGAGCCTTAAAACTATTAAGATATTTCCTTAAAAAATGCATGCAAATGAAATATTTTACCACTATATTTATTGGCACCAAGGTTAAACTCCCGACTCAATATTATTTGACACCAAGGCCACCCTGGGTGGACAGAGTTACCCGGTATCTGCGCTGGTGGGAGGTAGCCGTTATCCGTGGAATTAGTTGAGGTGGCGTGCAAGCTGGCTCGAACACCACAATTATTTAAAAACGAATTATTGCCACCGCCAGCAATCACGACCACCACCACCGCTATCATCCACCTCCACAACCTGATACCTCTACCACCAACCTCCACTATACAACTACCACCATCAGCCATCACCACAAATCGCCAGTCACCTCCAATTACTTCCATTACCGGTCACTACTACCACTAGTCGCCACCACCAGCCTCCAACTGCACTACCACCACCAGCCTCCAACTGCACTACCACCACTAACCACTTCTACCATCAACCACCACCAGTGCCAGCCACTGCACATCCATCACCTCTAGTCACCATTAAACCATGCTAGCCTTCATCTTAATAAAAAGCAAATAAATGGAGTCTTAAACTAAGATCTGGCTGTAACTGCAATTCTGTCCTTATTAAAAAATTAAAAATGAAAAAAAAGAAGAAGTTGAGGGACTTGTGATCTATTAGTTAATACCATCCTTTTGCCATTTTTTTTTGCTGACGTCTTGTGCCATCATTAGATTAGTAATTCTGATTAGAAGAATAATCATAAATGGAAAGAAAATGTACAGCACCCTCTCTTTTTGTTTAATAAATATAAACAATGAAGTTTTTTCCTTGTTTTAGTTGAGATCATAGATGGTGAAGTAGAAGATACAACGGAAAAGCCCCTTGAAGTTTATTGCATTGACTAGTAAGAAAGCGGAGTAGAGAATTTAACAGAACCATAAAACATGTCCCTTAGGGACCTTTGGTCACACTTATTAATTGGTTTTAGTTTTTCATTTTAGCATATGTTGCCTGATGTATAAGTTGCCATCCTTTCTGACAACAGTGCTGTTTTGTTTATTTCTGTCAGGACGATGTGCAGGCTGAGTCTGAGAGTGATGAAGATGACCAACAAATTTATAATCCTCTGAAGTTGCCAATGGGCTGGGATGGGAAACCTATTCCTTACTGGTTGTATAAGCTTCATGGTCTTGGTCAGGTAGTTTCTGTGGTGTGTTTGGTCATTTTTCTTATTTTTGACTGTATAAAAATCTTGCGTTGTATTTTACAGTTGCCATTTGTATTTTGGATGTTGACATATATTATCTGCTTGCATAGTTCCAAGCCATGTATTGAAGATTGGAAATCTTAGTTTTTAGCTCTTGAATAGGTATTTGACTTGGAGTGATCTTTGTTTTTTAATTGAAATGGTAAAGGTTCATTCCTCATTGATGTTGGCATCGCATGAGCCCAACCAACCCCAAAAAGCACTTCGAGTAATCTTTGCCTTTGCGCTTGCAATGGTGTTCTTTTTGTTCTAGAGGTCCTTGTTATGGACTTTGCTAGTTTAAGCTTTAGTTCACCTTGATTAAAAAAAGGCTTTAGTTCATCACAGATTTGTTGCTTTGGTACAGTTTGTACTGCTTACAACTTTTCTTTGGAGATGGAAAAGCACCGCTTCTACTCTGAACCATGCCCTAAAAGTACATTCAAAAACTTCCTTACCTGCCTCAAAAAGAGTGGAAAGGATGAAAGGGAATGCTTCCATAGAGAAAGGAAAAAAGGATGAAAAATGGGTCTGCAAGAGGATTAGAGGATGCTTCCATAGGATAATAACCCTTTTCTTTACTGTAATATCTAAATGATTATAGCTGTTTGCTTGTTGGATCAATAGGTGTTATCTGCTGCCGATGGTTGATTAGCTTGTTATTCATATTATATGCCACTTATTTTGATATATGAGCTCTTCAGCGCTTTTGTATGAATGATTTCAGGAGTTCAAGTGCGAGATATGTGGGAACCATAGTTACTGGGGCCGTAGGGCTTACGAGCGGCATTTCAAGGAATGGAGACATCAACATGGGATGCGTTGTCTTGGTATCCCCAATACTAAGAACTTCAATGAGATCACATCAATCGAAGTATGTTTCTTTAAGCTGCAGTTTCGGTTCAACTTTGTCACAATATAATGTTGTTTGTTTAGTTTTCGAGATTTTAAACCAGTAAAAACATCTGCTATTCATAATCAAATGAAACTGCAAAACAACTGCATTATTCATCTGAAAGGCGTCTATATTTAACAACACTGATTATTCAGAATTAAGGGCACCTATTCATGTACTTTTTTGCTGTATATATTCAGCACTCTCAGTGCTTCTGCTTCAATATAATTATACCTTTTTTTTTTTTTTGATGACATGGGATCCTGCAGCCGCTGCCCTTTTGGGTGCGCACAGGGTAAACCCAGCTCCTGTGCAATAGCTCGCAAACCACACAGGAGAGGTAACCCGCACTAGGCAAGCCCGGTGCGACGAGCTCGACCCAGAAGGCAAATCCCCTGCTGTCGTAGGCAGGGGGTTTCGAACTTGAGACCTCCATTATGAAAGCCCCATGCTCAACCAACTGAGCCACCCTTGCGGGTTTCAATATAATTATACCTTAGCTGATCCAAAAAATTAACACTGATCATTCAGACATTAGTATTGCTTATGTTGGCTTGACGAGTGATCTTCCTAAAGTACATGGATGTTCTGGATGAAGGAAAGGGAGAGAAAAGAGGATTTTCACTTTTGCTTGCCTTAATTACTAGCGAGAGAAAGGTTTGTAAAAAGACACATAGTAGTTTTGTTTGGACAGAAGTAAATGAAAGAGACCTATTTTAGATGGAAATTTGTAATGCCAAAAGGACCATAGACTTGTGAACAATTAAAATCTTTATCAGGTATGCTGTGTTGTATGCAATAATTCCATTCCCTTTGTTTCGATCATTCTGAAAACAAAAAATTAACGGTTTCCTCCTCTCATTTCTGTTTGTCCTGGTTTCTGTTCCTCGTCTTCCATTCCTTCCAAAATTTATTTAGGATGTCTTAATTTTGATTGTTTTCCTATTTTAGAGGCCAAGGGATTTTGAGTAAAGTTCTTTCATTGTGTTTGTCATGTTCCTGATAGAGGCTGCAAAAGGGTAAACAGGGTGATAAATAAGTAGGTATAAGCCCCCATTCATAATCTGCTTATCTGACTTTTATACCCATTTTTCGATCCGTATTACTTCCAGCAGAAGATTCTTTCTCTCTTCAAATTGTGTCCTACTTCCATGTTAATTGCGGTCTCAAGTGCGATATTTCTTGTGAACCAAGCTGTTGAGACACGACCTGTAGCTTTTGAGTAGAATTTGCTGGTGATTGGTAACAGTTCGACATGATTTAATGAATTACTTTATTCATCCAAAAAAAATTCATTGTGATTTTAGTAGCTTAAGAACCATTTGACCTGACTTACATGTTAGGACAGATGGTGATGCCTTTCTGCGTCTGCCGTCTAGGCTTAAAAGAGCCCTTACCTCTTCCTTGGATCGGTGTTAATCATGTCTTAGTTTATTTTTGCAGTCTGATGGACTTTTTGTTGTGTCACAGGAAGCCAAGCTACTTTGGGAAAGAATCCAAGAAAGACAAGGGGTGAATAAGTGGCGCCCAGATCTTGAAGAAGAATATGAAGATCAAGAGGGCAACATCTACAACAAAAAGACATACACTGATCTACAACGCCAGGGATTGATTTAAATGAATTTCTGTAGAGCTCTCATTCCATGTGGCGGTATGTTGCTTTATTTGTTTTAGTTGACCTGGGTGGAAATTTTCTGCTCCTTTTGCTTATGCATTTTCTTTTTCCTAGATGATATCGGGCAGACCAGATGTCTTTGTTTTGGTTGAGCAAGCACTTGTTGTCAGTGAGCGACTGTTGATGTATTCACCTAGTAACTCCTCAGAAGTTACTTGGAATTTCGAATTCACTAAGTTCAGAAACTGAGGGACAAGAGAGAGAAACCTCTTTTTGGAATGTATGAAATGTCACGCATTGGTAGTGACGAGGATGTCTTTAGATGGGCTATAGTTGTTAGATTTAATTTTCGAAACAAACTCGTGGTCGTTGGTATTTGATCGTTCTGATGAAGACATCCAAATATTTTTGTATACATCACTGTTATCCATACTTTTATAAGTTATTGTAGTACAGGCATGCTGGCGCATCTTCGTTGCCGGGTCTAGTTCATCAAATTCTTGGAGTCGTATCACATGAATGGTTACTGAATTTTCCATAAACATGCCTGCAACTTTTTTGGGGCTACAAATGTTTGTCGCGTGTTCTTTTAGCCTGGTTAAGGAGATACGTGAAAAAAAAAATATTACGTTTCATTTTAATATTAAAAACTAGATGTCTTGTCTTAAAAGACAAATCTTTTAGTATTAAAATGAAACTAACTTAGATTGATTGGCATGGTGGTTTTAACTTGTTCGAGATTAGCATGCAGTTATCTATCTGTTAGGGGTCGTTTGGTAGGAGGGATAAGTTATTTCATATAGATGGGATTGGGTGGGATATAACGGGATAACTTATCCCACAACCTTGTATCCCGTGTAGATGAGATTGAGTGGGATATCAAAAGGAGTTATTCCACCAACCAAATATGGGATAATTCCAATTACTAATAATGCAATACCATTCTATCCCTCTGACCATTTAGTTACTCCATTCCTTGGTGTGATTAAATTAGCCTATGAAATCATGATCCCTTTAACTACCCCAAGTTTGGGTAGATTATTCTCATTTTGATCTGCCCATTCAGCCCATCTAAAAATTGAATTGGTATGTTGCTTAAATTGATCATGAAAAATCTTGTCAAATATTTTTGGCCAAAGTCATAGATGGACCCCTGAACTTGTCCTGATTTTCCATCTAGACCCCTCAACTGAAACGTTGACCATCTGAACCCCCGAACATAAGATAAACTGTGCCATTTGAACCCCCTCGTGCCAGTTGGCACATGCGTGAAGCTCACTGCTTTAAACAGAGCGTGAGAGACCAATTTTTTTCTTTTTTTGAATTTTTAATCATTAAAAATTAATTTTAACAAAAACTCTATTTTAAAATCTATTTAAATAATTAAAAAAAATTGAAAAACCCAACCCATCCTCTCCGATAGCCCACTTCACCGCCGCCACTGCCGCCGCTGCCTCCTCTGCCGCCGCCTCCTCCTCCGCCGCCGTCGCCGCTTTCTTTTTTTAAATTTTTAATCATTAAAAATTAATTTTAACAAAAACGCTATTTAAATAGATTTTGAAGCGGCGGCGGCGGGGGCGGCGGTGGCGGCGGTGAAGTGGGCTATCGGAGAGGATGGGTTGGGTTTTACAATTTTTTTTAATTATTTAAATAGATTTTAAAATAGAGTTTTTGTTAAAATTAATTTTTAATGATTAAAAATTTAAAAAAAGAAAGCGGCGGCGGAGGAGGCAGCGGGGGCAGTGGCGGCGGCGAGGTGGGCTATCGGAGAGGATGGGTTGGATTTTTCAATTTTTTTTAATTATTTAAATAGATTTTAAAATAGAATTTTTGTTAAAATTAATTGTTTTTGTTGACATGGCTTATTTTAAAAAAAAAAAAAAAAACAGATAACATGACATGGCTCCATGTCACTGGTCTATTTTTTCATGTCACAGCAAGTGAGCTTCACGGGTGTGCCCAGCTGGCACGAGGGGTTCAAATGACACATTTTATCTTATGTTCGGGGGTTCAGATGGTCAACGTTTCAGTTGGGGGGTCTAAATGAAAAATCAGGCCAAATTCAGGAGTCCACCTATGACTTTAGCTAATATTTTTAGAACGATATTTTTGTTTGGTGTTATATAGGAGGATAATCGTAATAGTCTTTTAATTTTCTTAATTAAAACTTAAGAAGAGTTGGGCAGTTCATTTCATCCATAATAGTTATATTTATGGTATTTATCAACTTTGCATTTTAACCCGTCCATGTTCAGCCCAATCTGTTCATTTGACACTCACACCCTCATCAGATAATAAGCCGTAGGATCCGAATTTTCCTTCAACACTTTGTGATGCGCACAGATCTTTTGCTAGAAAGTGGGTGACATAGAGAGATTAAGAGAATCTCTGTGATCTAAAATACACAAATCCTGGCTTCAATTCTTACCAATCGCTTGTTTGCTCCCTGTTAGCAAATACAGAAAACTGAAATATAATCTTATTTACAAAGTGGATGAATAATTTTTTTTAGTCACAATCAACTGTCATTTGTACATCTAGTAAAAACGAGGGCAGATCCATTTACACTTCGAAGCACAAGCAATCTTGAATCTAAATATGTTCCGCAAACGATTTTTGACAGATCAAACATTTCAGGAGGTATTTGAGTGCGTACTTCTTGAAGTGCTTTCTGTGCAACTTCCATGTTTCCACTCAGTGGTTCATTAAGACTCATTGTCACGTCAATTTCACTTGACACAAGCTTAGCTACAGAAAGGCTTGAAGGGACTTCGTTTATCGGGATGGCTTTCCTCCATTTCTTACTGGATAACCTTTTCAGGACGGAAGCTTGAGCATCTGGTGTAGCTGAGGGAGATGTCGAGGTGGTAGTTTCCTCCTTAAGATATAACCGTCTCCCAGCTCTCAATCTGGAAAATGAATTAACTTGCAATTTTCCACCTACACCAGACTTGTCATGAGCCCAGTCCCTACCAGCCATAACAGTGAAGCTAATATGCGAGGCAGCTGAAAATGTTGTGTTAGGTTTTGATACTTTAGATATCGTTAGGTATGCTTCCCCAATGAGTGCTCTAACAGAAGGCTGTCGAAGGGTCAATCCTATATGTCTACCAGTACAGTATAACAGGCGCCACTTTCCAGGAAGCAATCCCAGCCAATGCTGCAGATCAGTAGATACTCATTCAGTTGCAAGCGTAAGCACATTGCTCAAGGCATAATAGGTATCATTTACAAGGAAAACCAATTCTTTCCAATTGGACAAACGCAAGCAACGAATTTTACAAAGAATCAGTACTAAATAGAGTTCAGAATCAGATCAAGTGGAGCATATTTAATTGAATAAACAGAACTCAAACAAAGGGCAGCAGATATTAGGTGTTAATTCAGTTTGCAAAGCAAATTTGTAACAGTTGGGCAGCAGAGAAGGATCACTGAAGAAAGTTAACAAATAACCGTCATACTCTAACATCAGTGCATGGGACCTTGCAATGCAGATTATTGCACAAAAAGAACCAGCATGAAATGCATAATATGTGCGATTTGGAGAAACTGTAAAACAAACATTGTCAAACTGCTATAACTGAGAAACAGATGATGCAGAAGTTCTTCACTAACCAAAGAATGTAAAAATTTGAAATAAAGAAGAGAGATTTTTACCTTTGGCTTTGGATAAGGATTTAGCATCTCCATTAGTTCAATGAAATGAGCAAGCCTACTTCGCTGGAAAAAAGAAGAAACACAGAAAAAAAAGAATAGATTAGCAAATCCTTTAGTTTCTGATCCTGCTGACAGGTTTCACCATGTGAGGACTAATGGGCACGGCAGCCCGGTGCACAAAGCATCTGTGTTACCAAGTGAAGACTGATGACTAAAGAAATATAGTAATGATGAGCTAAATAGAACTATAATTTGATAATGCTTGGATGAAAAAATTTGAGGGGCATATTTTAGCAAATCTAACAGTAAATATGAACTAATACTACAAGACAGAAGCAAGCTTAACTACAGATAAAAGGAGTGAAGACATTCGAAATTCCAGCTGAAATAAGAGGTATGTTTTTCAAATAGACCGTTGAGAAACTAGGAGGGGAGATAGAAGTGATTATACATTAGAAAATCAAACACTTTGTAGTATGAAATCGACAGAAGAACTACTTTTCACGATCAGCTGACAGTTATTACCTGCTGCTGCCCATAAATGTATTCCTCTGCAATTCGAACAGTGGTTGAGCCAAGACTCCATCTGATTAGATCAACTGATGGATTCACACGCCATTTTGGTCCACACAAGAAGGGGTGCCTCAGAGCATTTAAGCAACTGTGAAATATCAGTACAGATCTTCATTAATGTTGATGTAATTATACATTAATGTCATTCACTTAACTATCTATAGTGGTGCTCTAGTTAATACTGCTGTTTTGAGAAGCAAATATCACCACTAGAAATAAAGTATCTAAAATTATGTACATTCAACCTGTCATGCTTTTTAACTTAATGTAAAAATTCTTCTAAGCTACTCTATTAGAGGTCACAATCTCTCTGTTTTACCAAGAAAACTCGTCATCATTAGAAGTTGCTTCTCCTTGATCAGCCCCCAAAATGATTTTTGATGTTCTGATAAGAAGATACATATTTCTCCAAAAAAAATTCAAATATTTAAGTAGCAAGGGTTCTTGCAGAAATCAGTAGAAGAGTTCCAAATGCAGTTCATCAATTCTGTCATCTTCAAGAAAATTTACTCTAACCTCTTGACCATAAATTCTCATCTAATAGACTGGTTTTCATTAATACTGCACAGCTTGTAAGAAATTTAAGATCTGATGCATGCATATGAAGTTTCCAGAAGCCATCATCAACCCACAACGACTCAGTCTACCTTATCCTGTCCAAAGGTTTAGGTGCAAGGAGTACTGAGAGCAAATGCCAACCAGCACCCCAGTTTCTATCGAGTATCTGCAAGAACAACAAAATTTAGTATATTACCAAAAAAATGGAAAGCAAACAGTGAAGAGGAAGGGGAAAGAACTTGTCCTGAAGTATTGTTGGCAATATTCCCAGCGGGCTTCTTATCAGGACTTTAGGTTACTAGATATAAGACGATATCAAACAACATGAAATACGAAAAAAGTTGATAAAAAGGGAGAATTACCTAAATAGGTGAATTACATCCACCTTTACCTAAGTGAATTACCTAAATAAGGCTACACAATAATAAATATTTTACCATGTGTCACAATATTCACCCTTCATTATAGCAAGATGAACCAACCAAGTAACCATGTGATAAAAAAATTACTCATTTACATCCACCTTCATATATTTGAATCTCATAAACTCAATTTTCTAATCTACTAGGGAACAGGACAATCTCATAAGAGTCCTCAGGTTGAGACATGACTTGTAAAACAAATAGAAGAGTGGTTTGAGTTAAGCTAATTGGGCTATGACGCTCTTACTAAGTAAATCTCGGACGAGTTGAGACATAACTTGTTTATTAACTCAACCACTTATAATCTCCATACCCGTCAATTTGACACCTTTTGAGAAATGTGATTATTTCACCGACACTTTGAGCACAAAAGAACTTACATAGTTATGTTCATAGAAAGAAATAGAGGAAGTTAATAAATATATATTACAAAAAGAATTCATTAGTCATAATTGATTTATAACTATATTCAATTCTCTTGACTTTCAGCAAACAACAATGGAACAGTCGACAATAAACAAGGGATCGGGTACTAACTTGTAAACCAAAATTTTCCGCTGAAGAATTTCTTTTTACAGCATGCAGAAGAAACTCGCGCAAACAGGAGGGATCATTTCCCTGAAGATGATGTGAACAAAGTTATTGCATGTGAAAGCATGTATATGGGAAACATCTAAGAATAGTGCACAACCTTGGTGAGGAATGCTTTGAACTTGGCAAAGATCGTTGGGTCCATGAGTTCCCTCAAAACCATTTTTGCCATGATGAATCCAACACATCTTTGCAACAGGTAAAAGCAGATAGAAATTCATGAATAACTTGCTTCACGCTAAATTAAAAAAACATAAATATCTAAGTATGCACGACGTACCTCATGTCAAATGCAATCATCATTCTCCTCCTATCCATATTGTCATCTGATGTGTTATCCGCAGGATCAGCCTCATTAAAGTCAGCAGCATTTCCCAATATACCTACCTGATAAGAAGTGATCAGTTGGACACTCTAAGACAAATAAAAATAGAACTCTTCTTCCCAGATAGGTAAAGTTGAAATGTTAAACTATCAAAATGCATATTTTGGTTTAAATTTTGAAGTATAGCACAATGTTTCCAAATGGAACCATATCAGCAATAAGTATCAGAACCACTAGCCATCAGAAAGAAAAACAAAACGTAGGGATTTTTGTCCTTTGGCAAAACAGCGAGTATCCTAATCTAAGTAAGCACTCTTGCAATATCACAATAATTAGCATCTGGATGAACTAATAGAAGAGATTATATACCAGAGTAAGTATTGATCAAGTATGCTGAAGTATTGTCAAATTTATGCATTATGGCATGTATTCAAGATGTAGTAATAATTAAGACATGGTTCGTAGCTCTGGTTTCACAAAAGAAACATGTCTCCCACCAGACAATTTGGAACCTATAGAGAGTATAACCTATCCGTTTTCATGATAATTGTACATTTTCCTTTATAGTAGAAGGTGAAGGTCTAACCATTATGGTATGCCTATCACAAAATTTAAGCATGTGAAGGCATCCAAGCGTTAGTTGCAGTACTTTGTCCTTAATGTACTAATACCATCCAATCCCTACTACAAACAGGCAATAAGAATGACACTCACTTTAATATGTTTATCCACCGCGCTAATGTGCAAATTTTCAAGCCTCAGCTCTGTATGAGCAAGGCCATGGCTGTGTACATAGTTCACCTGAGAGACGAAAATCAAGGATCAATCCGAAAATAGAGGAAAACTTGTTATCTGGTACCTGTTCAGATAAGAATGAAAGCACAAAGCACATACTCCAATCAAGAGATCCCTCATTAGAATTCGGATTAGTCGCAATTGTCGAGAAATAGCTGGCCCTCCTATAGTATCATCCCCCACCCTTCTAACAGACTCCTGATCTAGAGAAAGAGTAGCTTCCAGAGTTGGAAGCCAATCGGATCGTTGAAGCCAGTGTCTCAATGAAGAACTTCCATGATGCTGAGAGAACAAACCAAGGTCCTCAAGGATGTCAGCTATTTGAAGGTCTAAAATAGGAAACATAGATAGTTTAAATACTAATGCTCACTATATGCAAAGAAGAAAACTCATTACGTTTCATTTAAGCAGGTCTACAGTACTTGTATTTAGTTATTTCTCAAGCACCTGCGTGGAGCTAAAAAGTACTCGATTAGAACTTTTGAGACTAAGCAAGTATAATTATCTTCATTATGTTAAGTCAAAGAATAGTCCCTTAAAAATAAAGAATGAGCTTAACATCGAAATCAACATACCCCATGGACTAGAGTGAATGAACTGTTCTCATCTATCATGGATGAGCAGATATACCCATGCACTTGCATCGAGTACGAATGATACATGAGCTTACGACGTGCCAGTCTCTTCAACACCTAAAACACATGGACTATCAATAATTAATGGACAAAGCACGAGACATCTCCGGAACTGACACACAAGTACAAAAAATAATGGCTAGGTGCAATATACCTCTATTGCACGACGTCCTCTCCGCTTTGCTCGAGCACTAAGAAGTTGTCTAAGTACAACTCTGGTCTTATACAATGGACTGCATTTATCGTTAAAATCAGGAAATGATGAGTTTTACTACTATAATTCGGTCGTCTACTCAAAATTGTACCACAAGGAAACACTCGCCTATGAGGATCATTCACCATTGCTTCAAACACTATTTCATCTCCCTGCCACAAAGCACAAAATGCAACCCAAGATTAAGTATTCTATAACATTTTACTTCCAAACCAAAACAAATTCACTGTTCTAATAGAAGAATGAGTTAATGGTCAAAAATACACCTAAACTATCACTTTTTCGTGAGTTTCATTACTCAACTATTCATTGTTTCCTTTACCTACCTAAACTATAAATCCCTTTGTATTAAAACACACCTCGATCTTTGAGTTGGCCAAATATTTAAAATCAACCCACAATAGGCGTGTGAGGCGCAACTCAACATCGAGTGTGTTTTACTACAAAATGAGTGACAGTTTAGGTAGGTAAATAGAACAACGGACAGTAGTGGAGGTATGAAACTCGCGAAAAGGTTACAGTTTAGGTGTGTTTTTGACCATTGGAAATTTTCATTACCTTGCCACCAAGGCCAATGCTGACACGATTCCGTATCTTAAAATCAGACATTTCGAATTTCGTCACGTGGCTGAACTCATCCTCGAGGGAATCACTGCTAGTTAAGGTTGCATTGTCCTCTGATTCTAATGGAGACAATGTATTTGGCAATGAACAAGTCACTTGTACCCTTTTTCGCCGAATTGAAAAGTTTTTTCTCCCAATCATAGGCCATAGTTTTAGACTAGTCGACGAATTAATAAAACTGAAGCAACGTCCTTCAACATATTCTATTTTTGGAATTGAATATACTCCCATAGCCGCCATTTTACGTCGAATTCTAAATGATCAAAGAGATACACAAAACAGTTGTTAATTCTCATCACAAAGTGCAGAATAGCAAATAAACATAAGAATTTGAATAGAAAATTAGGAAAAAAAAACAGAATATTCCATTTTTGGACTTGAGTATAGTGCATAGACGCCATTTTACGTCGAATTCTAAACGATCAAAGACATACACAAACAATTTCTCATCACAATTCACAAAGTGTAAAAATAACAAATAAACATAAGAATTTGAATAGGAAATTAGGTAAAAACAAAAGAAAATAGATTAAATTGAGCTGATGCAACAGTGGTAGGATCGTAATTCGTAATCATAAAGTCAAATAGAATCAGCTCAAATTTAATAATTTACCAAACCTAGAAAGCAAAAAAGGAAAAAGAAAAAAGAAATAAAGTGAGTTTGACTTACCAGAAAGAGAGAGATAGGAGAAGTGTAGAGAGGAGAGGGAAATATATAAATAGTGAAGAGAGAGTTGCAGAGACGAAAAAGGAAGCTTGTGAGAGTGGCGTGTAACACTAAGTTTCAGGCGTTTCCACACGAGGCTACCGCGTGTCTACGTCCGCCTACCCAAATATCTACTACTACTAGTACGTAACAAGCTCAATTTATCCCGTAAAATTTGATTAGACACAGAGTTTAATTTTAGAAAGAAAGAAATATTTTTGAAATTTGTGATCTAAAATAAATCATATATATATATATATGTGGTCGGAAATCATTTCATTCAGAGTAAAGAAGAAGTTTGAAGTTAAATTATTTCTAAATATATATATATATATATATTTTTTTTATTCGGATTAAAAAAAAAACTGTATAAACAGAGGAGTAGTACTAGAGTCTAGACTAGCAGTAATAAACTGGGAAGAGTTTTCTTTTGTTTGGATTGAGGGAGCAGACAGGCATGGACTCCTCAATTCGCGGTGGCACAGGTGAATTCATTGCTTTTGACTCTGAATTGTTACCTATTCTCTCATTTTCAATTTATGAACCATCGTTTTATGGGACATAAAATTTAAGAAGGAAATAATTTATTTTTACACTTGTGATGAAAAACAAGTCATAAAGATTTGTATAGTTATTAATATCTCATTAAAGATAAATGTAAATAGAATTTAACTATTTTTAAATATAAACGATATTATTCTTTTTGAAATAAACTAAAGACAAGAGTTTCGATATAAATTGTTGTAGAGGAAGTATATAAATGTATATAGAAAACTGTATCCACTTCGTATCCTTGATTCCAAATTAGCAATTTAGCATGTCTCTCACAAATCAAGATGGAAAGCAAAGGAGACGTAACACTGTTATTCCGTATTTGAGCATGTTATCTTTTTCATCACGAGTCCGAATTCCAACAAGGCAAGCTTGATGAGATATACGAATAGTTTATGGAAATTAATTAAAATACATTGAGGACTTAAAACCTACTCCTCCTTCTGTTCACTTTAACTTGTTCATTATGAATTTTGCACACCCTTAAGAAATAATAAATGAAGTGCTTAATTTACCATGAGATCTATATTAATTGATGCATATTTTTAATGAATTTGAAAGATGATTTGAAATGAGTATAATTCATACTATGGGTAAAATAGGAAAAAAGAAATTGTCTTCTCTTAACATGCTAAAAGTAACTAAGTAAAAGTAAAAATATTTTTTTTAAATAGTGAACAAGTAAAAGTAAACGGAGGGAGTAAGAGATACAGTGTAAGAGAGAATATGGCAGTTTAATAGGGAACATTTACTCTTGATTATGGTGTGTTAATGCCCCAATCGAAGTGAATGTTTATCTGACACTGTGGATGGACAAAACTAGGTTTTGGAAACCAAGAAGGACGAATCTGTTCATTTGCAGACACACGAGGGACTAAAATTGCAATATCTCTAGTCAATCATCACATTAATTTCAAAATAAATAAATGTCAAATTATGTACCATTATAACTTGCAACATATAAACAAATTCTGCTTTAGCCCGATCCTCTTGTTACAAAAATGTTTCTCCTTTTTTCATCATATAATCTGTCCATCCGATCTAGAGAAATGGCTGACGTGCATAAAACAACATAGGGGAAACAGAGAAAGGTTGGGCTAGCTCAAGTTGCAGACGAAAATCCTTTCATCTCGAATTGGAAGCTTCAGATTTGGCTATAGCAGAACCCACAAATCACTCCACTGATCACTTGAAAAAGGTACATCTTTTCTAGTCCTCTTACACCCCCCACCCCCACGCCCCCCATCCCTGTTATGTTGCCAACGTTTGTATGAAAAGAAGTGGTAAATGATAATTCCTTTTTTTATTTTTTTATTTTTAGTTCAGATCAATTTGTCCACAACTCGACTATTCTACAGGATAAATTGTATAATAGTCTATAATTCCATAATTGTGTCACCGCCCACCAATACAACGTGTCCACTCGATTATTCCACATAGATTGTATCGCCCTGTAAACGATAATTCCATAATTGTATCACCGCCCACCAGTAAATGTCCACAACTCGATTATTCTACATAGATTGTATCGCCCACCTGTACGTGTCCACAACTCGATTATTCTATAGGTTGTATCGTCCACCAGTACAACGTGCCAACAACTCGACTAGTCTAAATGATAGATTGCATCGCCCATCGCCCACCATAGGTACGAACTAACTTTGCTCATTTTTTTTAATCTCTGCACGAATTGCCTTGCTTCTCATCCAATTGACCACACAGCCACATTTGGGGGTGCAGTAACTTGTAGCTTTTCTTATCTCCTTTTATTCTATTGATTTTTTTTTTTGGTTGTTTTTATTTTATTTTTGTGTGTGGTGGTTGGTGGTTAGGTGGGGAGGGGGGGGGGGTGGCGGGTGAGTAGGGATTCAGATTTCTATGGAGAAACTTGCATCTTTTCTTTTTTTTTTATTTGTTTCATTTGTGTTGCTCAAAGGAGTTTACATTTGTATAACGGCAGAAGGATGCAGAAAAAATATCTGCCTTGTCTGAATCTATACATAATAACTAAGACCCAACTTTCCCAATATTATTGACCCAAATCATCTATGGAAAGACCGCCCTAGAAGAAACGTAACACTAAGAATTACATATATTCTCTAGAATCACTAATTAGCAAGCTGTGAGGTCAGGTGGCAGAGCTAATGGTTAGATCTCCTTGTGGAGGCAAAAATTAATGGGAATGTGAACCTAATTCATGAACTTTCTGCAGTTTGGAGCTTTACACAGGCAAGGAACCTTAAATTCCTCACATTCGTCTGGATCAAACAAGTAGTCATACCTGTCAGTATAGCCAAATAAAATTTATCAGCGGCGGACTTGCCAATATGTAGGCATTAATGTGTGTGCGTGGATGCGTGTGTCAGAGAGAGAGAGAGAGAGTTACGTTAATTCATCACCAGCAGCCACATTTGCCTTTGCGATCAGTACAATCCGACTCTCATCAGCTCCTACACTCATGATCCTTGCATAGCAGTTTGGCATGCACTGTGAAAATAACAAAGCAAAGCCGTGAAAAGAGTCAGTAAGAGGAATCATCAATTAAGGTAACTTGAGAATGAAAATATTGCATCCATAGACTTGCTAAATTTGTTGATCACAGATAAATTATAGAACAAATATGGCTTGAAAGGGGCACATAATTTCTAGCATTGCCAGGTCTAAGGAGTCTGTGCCATGATAGGACGTATATTGAAACATATTAATCAAATTAGGAGTATATTTAAGCACATTTAATCTGGTCCAATATAAGGCTTCAGTCAGACAAATCTTCACTGATATTAGATCAGATTCAGATTACAAACAAGCTTAGATATCCTACTATAATATTGTGCGCTATGATAGATATTCAATTTTTTCCCTGCTGAAACCATCGATGAGGTTAATATGATTAAAGCACTAACCGCACAATGGGATGAAACTGATCTCCTTCAGTTTTAGAAGACGAATTACACCGGTGAATCTTATTTACTTTTTACCTAATTTACTTCACTAGTCTTTGCTTCTTCATTTGCAGGTTTTGATAACAAAGAACAGCACAAAAGTCGATAACACATGAAAAGAAAAAGAAATAAATGATCACTTTTCAAGAAAAAAGAAAAGGAATTAACAAGATCTAAAAAGCATGGTGGAAGGGAGAAGCACCACCATCAAATACATAATTCTAGTTTGATGCCACAGATGAAGAGAAACATCAGGTACAATGAAAGATAAGTGATACTTACTGAATGGTTAATTAAACGTGCAATGTTCCCCTTATCAGTGGCATCCACCACAACTTCTTCACTAATCTTAAATAGCTGCACCAAATAATTCAACGGCATTAATTGGTGCTTGTGACAACGGACAGGTTGAAGACAGAGCACAAAGAAAGGAGTGAAAAGAACCTACATAGCAATCTTTTCCCTCAACACGGTACCGTGCCTCCCTTAAATCTGCAACACTGCGTCTGACTTGCTCGCCCCGATACTCAAGAACCTGAAACAAGTAAATGTATGCTGCATAAGTAACTTCTAGATTTGATGCTGAAGTAATTAGCATTACGAGCACAGGTTATGACTCAAAAATGATTGCCTATCGAGAAAAGCTCCTCAGTATGAAAAGATATAGGACTCCATTTTCATGCGATTACTCGGACTGCCATTTGTTTCTTTTCCTAATATGATCAAAGCATTAGCTAGGGGTAACCAGTTACAACTAAAAAAGATTTATATACCATCTCTCCTTCAGGGATATCTCTACGAGCAAAGAGACCCCATCTATGTATCCCAGATCTACCAAAGCAAACACGCTCATTTTCTGTTCTCTGCAATTGCAAAATAAGATTTAGAAGTTGAGAAATTTAACTGAAAAACTGTTAACTTGATGAACAGAGGTGTTAAAAAGAATGCCTGTAATGCACGAAGCCGCTCCCTAAAGGTAGAAAATGTTTCGGATCCCTCGACTTCCTGTTAAAAAGGGAAGAAAGGAATAACATTAAAAATACCATAGAAGCAAAGAGAATTGACAGGAGAACATCACTTTACATAGGAAGTAGGGATATGGGAGGGAGTGGAAAATATTTACTTTTATATTGTTCAAACTTCGCATTGAACTTGAAGAATGGTGACAGGGTCCCCTCACATGGTGGGCAATGGCCGTTTCTCCAGCTCCCTGACAAGCAAAAGATAAGGAGAGTCATAACTGGCAACCCTCTAGGATGATTAAACAACAGGACACCAGCTACTTAAAAATTTGCAATCAGAAGGCAGATGTGTAAATGTCAATTAAAAACTTAAACCACAAACATAACATACTAGGAAGCGTGACTTTATCAATACCAGGGAGCATAACTAGAAAATTTAAATTAAAAAGCATGATTAGAAGCAACTATGGTTATTGGACTTATAAATAGAACAAACTACGGGAAGATATTAAGCGTCAACAAATAAGCAAATTGTAGTGCTAGACATTATAGCATCCCTGTAGTAGGATCTTGGGGAATGATTCGACTTTAGCTTTTTGCGTAAGTTGTAAAGTTGACTTAGCAGTCTTTGTGCTACACAGAAAATATTGTTACCATTCTCAAAATAAGTATTAGTAGATAGATATTCACAAAAATTTTAGTTCTTATATCTCTAATAATGTGCAACGGATGCTAATAATGAAATCACTCATTAAGAATCTCAACGGTTCAAAAGCCAAAAGGGAACACCAGTTTTCAGTTGCCTAGTGTCATAAAGACGTCAGTAGCTTAAAAAACATAAATCTTTCATTCCTTCCACCAATCCTAACACTGCATATCCGTGACATGGTGTTATACCTTATCACGCGATTGATTATAAACACGGCACCTTGCTGCAGAGAATGGCTCAATCTCTTGTATCTCTACTGCTGGAGCTTCCTCAAGTTTCAGTCTGCTTGTTGAAATTAGACGTGAACCTGTGCGCTTATTGTTTTGAAGAAGGCTTCTGGCAGAGAATACCCCTTTGGGAGTCTGAATGATGAGAACAGTATCCGGATTAGGAGCCCTGTAAAACCACAAAGCCATTAGATTTGAAAGCCCCCATTAGATGTCATAGCTTGAATAATCAAGTATCCATTATTTTGACTGAATCAGTTTTCATAAATGACTTTCTCTCTTTCCTCTTTCTCGCTTTTTAATCTTTAATCCAGAGAAAATGGAGCAGTACCTATGGTAGGCACAATATGAAACCATTCTTGTGACCTGTTTTCCATTTTTCTCCAAGCAGTGCAGCTGCAGGAGGGAATGACAAAGTAAAATGATAGGGGTAAATATAGCTAAAAGTGTTGAATGCATGGACTAAACAGACTGAAAAACGTGCTGGCAGTCAAAATGCCAAAAGGACATCCCAATGAGGAAAAAATAGAAGGAAAAAGATCTGCATGTACACATGCTTGTTAGCCAAATGATGATTCAACAGTTACCATAAAACATGTTATAAATATTTCATACACGAGTTGGACAACCGTGTTTCCTTTCAGTGGGCACTAAAAGGAATGACAGGCTCTGAAACTAAGGCAAGTTGGATATTCTGGAAAGTACCTCCTAAATTTTAGTACCTAAATCAATGACAATAACAGATTAACTAGATAAGTTATCTCACCTCCATGCGATAGCCAGCCCTTGATGCGCACATAGCATGGTAATAAGTAGAGCACTTGCAACATTGTGTGCAGGAACCATGAATTTGTTTGCAGATCACACATATCTGAAATTTACAAAATCAAGCTGATAATATATTACATTATAGATGGCAATCGATGACCATGACAAAGTAAAGTCATATAATTGTATGTTTGTTAATATATATATCAACCAAATAATTTGGTGAGGAGCTCTTCCGACGGGATCCAATGTGTTAGTGTTGGGATATGATTGCATCCAGAGGAGCTCTTTCCATTCTTTATAAGATATCATTACAATGTTTACCTATGCTAGTAGTGCTCTTCTTAACAAGGGCGGCTGATTAATTCAAATTGGCAAGCACCCACCACATAGAATTGCCAATTTTCTTTTCCCCCATGTCAATTATGAGGTCTGAATTAGTAAAATAGCCATCGAGATATCTAAAATATAATATTATGTCCTTTAAATTAGTGAAAGAAACCCGGCACCTAAATTATCGGTATAGATAATGTCAAATTTAGCATGGATGAGAAACAAATATTACTAGAAACTTTTCATTATATCCTGTTACAAAATTAAAATGAATCACGAAGAAAGATGTAAGGGTTATGAACTTCATTTTTTTTTTTTTTTTTAGATGAGGTGAGGAAAAATTGAGACATCTTCAAAATTTCTTGCTTCCCTCAGCTATCCAGGATAAAAATCTCCAAAGCAAATGATCGGAAATGTGATATGTTACATATTTTTTCTTTTTTAAAGATGGTAAAAGGCTAATGCTACATGCTATTGTCTCACTCATAATACAATATTTTCTGCATCACTCAAGTCATTTTCCTTCTGGAACAGTGAAGTGAGGTCACCTTACCCATAACAAAAAACTTACCTTCACAAAAGAATTTGAAGGGATTCTCAAAATTCCAACCGCAGGCTCCATTTTCTCATCACTAGCAAAACAAACTTCAGGTTGGAACCAAGCACAAGTAATATGAACCCACAATTGCTTAATATCTGTGGGCTTCAAAGCACCTCCTAAATTAATCAACAATCTAAGGTTAGTAATAGCAGGTGAAAGGAAATGGGTTTAAGAACAGTTTGGTCGAATTCCGACAGCACTACAATTAATGAAAAACATAGTAACTAGTGACATGCCTTTCACAGGACAAAGACAACACTCCCGTTCAATCTCAGGAGTCTCGCAAGATCTGCAGACCCATGAAGTGAAATCACGAACATTTCTTGCTCCATAGCATTCTTGATGAACAGCAATTTGACACCTGATGGAAAATAGAATTTCAGTACAATTGTTTTCCCTAAGAAAAGAATTGGAATATCATCTTAAGATTAAACAACCTTTGCAAGGAAATCTACAAGGAATCATGAAATTACTTGAGAAATCCACCAAAAAAATATAATGAAGACCTAGCCAATCACATATCCTATTTCAAATCAAAATCTTTTCCAATGAATAGTATCAAGAAATTGGTTTTCAAATCAAATAACAACGAACAGAGTTCGAATACACATGAAAAGTTTCCACTAATCTCCCACCAGGCGGATTAGCTTTTTGAAGTTTGGTCATACCTAATGCATATAATAATTTTGTTGTAGTCCCAATCTTCAACCCATCGACATACTGCACACCTTTCCGTGGTCCACTTCGCATAAACAGGTTCATATTTTTCTGTAGCATTAAAAAAAAGAATTGCCAACCGATCAATGTTTTAGTTATAAAGCCGCACATGTGTACAACTACAGATACGGATGCAGAGGTCAGATACGTCGAACTTAAATATTAGGATTCAGATAGAAATACAAACACGGGTATAGGGGATTCAGTTCTTTAGGCTTCTCTAAATTATTATTTTATGAAAAAGAAGTGGTTACTAGGTATGTCTCTGCCAAAACAGGTAAATTCAAGCAAAGCATATACCTCCGAGAAAGCTAAGCAGCTTTTGTCTCCGTACTTTTAAAGGAGGCCGTTTAGCCGATTTGGTAGAAACAACATTCTGTGCATGATACTCTGCCATTTGCAGCATCTGTGGAGCAAAACAAGATGTTACCTGTCTTACATCATTTCTAATGGAAAAACAGAAGACCATATTATGGCTACAGCATATAATAAGACTGAGCTAAAGAATGTAACTGAACTGTGACAAACAATCTGAGAATGAACCCATGCCATGTAATACTGAGAGCATTGTTTCCCTTGACAACCCCCTCCCACAAAAACAAGAGAGAGCACTTTCCAACAAATCTTCATAATTGATGGACTGTAAGAGTTCACAATTTTTTTCCATAAAAAGCAAATGAATGAATCCCACTAACACATGAAGCAATTTCAGATCAATTCCCAATAATTAAAAACCTTCCGTTGTTTGAGAATATGAATTTCATCAACCCCCCTGGACAGTCAAATTTGCAGTATCAAAGGAGAAAATTTACTCTTTCCAATTTTTTCCTTCATGAAATTCATAAAACTAAATATCATTCCACCAAAATACTAGAAAATATTAAAACAAAAATGAAAGGGATAGAATACTTTTAACTTAATGTGGGACTAATTCGCAAAGCTGTAACATCAATTGTTGATAGTTTCCAATAAGAATGAGTAGTCCATTTCAAATCACAAGCAGCATAAGAAATTGAAGAATACAAACCCATTGTTCTAGAGGTAGCATAGAACCCTTCACCCTGACACTGGTCTTCCAGTTTTTTATTTTAGAACCTGTGTGCCGCTCCCATTCACTAAGTGCCTGTTTTTGTGCTCCACAATATCCACACTTGCAAACAACTCTGGAAAAAGAAAGACGGCCTGAGTCAATGATAGGCAAATCCTTGATCTCTTAATGATCGACATTGCCTTGAAGAGAACGTAAGTCCACCCAGAAAAATCACATGTAAACAACTGGATAGATCAACTTTCCTAACAGTGACTTGCATTCATGTTTGCTGTTTTGCTTTCCACAAAGATTAGATAGAAATTCTTTTAGTAAGACAAATTAGATAGAGTTAATTCCAGAAGTTAACATCTAAGTGTCTGAACCTCCACTTGATCATAAAAGTAAACACCTAAGTGTCTGAACCTCCACCTGACCATAAAATCTGAGATTTTCTAAAGGAAACACTAACAAAAAACTTCTTTTTTTTTTTTTTTTTTTGAAATTGAAAACACTAACAAAAACTATGCTCCAGATTAAACATAAGAATCCAAAAAAGTGTGCCTTTCTTTGGATTGATTCATTCGTTAGTGTCCACTTGTGATTTGACCTACGGCTGATTTAAGGATATATCACACACAACTACTTTCATTGAATTAAGGATCCTACTCGAGTGCAGTCATTCATAAGTGCAAGGTAATATTCAGAAGTATGAGAGCAGACAAACAACTTAAAGGAAGTGACGCACAGCATCAGACAGCCAACGGCTGATAAGTGATAAAAAAAGTGCACATAACAAACGCCCATGTACACTTACAGGTGAAGCCTTGGGAAATAAACGCCTTCCACTCCTGAACAGATAACAGAAACCTTATCTGGCAATGCTACTGTCTGACAATCATTTTTGTTGTTTCTGAACCAGGAAACAGTAACTCTTTAGTTCAAACCACAAGCTGTCAACTTAAACATAACTGATTGATGGGACTTACTTAGCCTTAGAATTCATGTTTTCTGAGTCTGACAATTCAAAGTTGAATCTTGCTCTGCATTCTGGACAATAGTAATCAGAGGTACTCAGCTCCTGTAAATATACGAAACAGCAGATTATGTTATCAAAAGAAGTAATAAAAACATGGATATTGAAAGGGAAGAAAAACTTTCAGCAAGATTGAGATACTTTTAAACTTCTGCTTGAAATTTTGTCGCACTCAGCATGCACCCACACTTTGCAACCATCACAACGTACCTAAACCAGCAAAGAAATTATAGCTGCTTCTATGAAGAAATATCACCATAATTAATTTCATGGAAAGAAGTCGAAAGCTATTACAAGCGACCAGCAAAAGATAGCAAATTTCTCACCCAAGTTCCACTATCTGAGGGATTCCGAATCTTCTTGCATATGCCACAAAAATGTTTTATCTTCTTTAGCTGGAATACAAGTCACAAATTAGTACTATTTACGACATCAACATCTAGATCTTCCATGAAACTTAGTCAAAGAAAGCTAGAAAGATAATTTGAAAGCTGTAACAGACCCTCGCACAAGCAGTACACAGTCGATGACCCTCGTTCAATTTCCTGGATGGCTTAGAAGAAAGACTTGATCCACAAGCATCACAAGAGTCAAGTTCTTTCTTCTTCAACAATTTCTGCACAGAGATTCCACACATGATAAACTTACTGGAAGTACCTATAATCTGAGACATTTGTTGTATCTCTTGGTTTTAGGGGTTGTGTGTAAGGGAAAGTACTGCAATGAAATTTTAGCAGAATCTTTCCACCCAGATCAGTATAGGAATGCTAACTAAGCAAAAGTTACTAGAAGTCCCTTGATGATAGTATGCTAGAAAAAGCAGGGTAAAAAAATTTGAAACGTGCCTGGCTTGGAGAGTAACACTCTTGGTCCTGATTTGAGTCAGAGGCCTCAAATACTCCTCGGGGAAGAGACCGGAGATAATCTAGATTGCCAGCTGCTGCATTTATTTCAACCATCAACATCTCAACAACGCCATTTTCGGCAAGAAATGCCTCTTCTATGGCAGCGCGAAGATCAGCGGGCGTGCTGTCGTTCAAGTCAGTCTGGCCCTGAAACCTAAATGAAGCAAAGTTTCACCACACCCTGACAAATACTAAAACTTTACATCAACACTAACATATATAACCGTCACAAACCTGTCTACATGTTCCAGAAATGGAAACAGCATCCCACGCCTAATCCATGCATAATCCTGCTAATTAAAATGTGTCATCATAATAGATATATCACTTTGATACTTTTGCATAACGCACAAAAGATAAGTCTTACCCTTTGAGTGCCATTCCCAGAGTAACCAAAGAACATGACACAGACTGTTCCAGCAACACGATAATTCAGAACTTGTTGAGGAGCTTGTGTTTCCGAATCAAGAACAATAGCAGGCCAAGCAGGACAATGTCTTCCAGATATCGCCCAAACTATATCACCTGAACTAAAATCCTCACCACCAAACTTATCACCTCTCTTCCCTCCCTCCACCTTCACCATTCCATCATCTATATCTTCATCACACTCCCCATTAAACGACGTTAATGTACTACGTGAACTAGAATACTTCCTCTTCGACCCATTACACCCGATTTCTACTGTTCCATCGGGCGAAAACACACGACATTTCTTAGTTGTTCCAATTTCACGTTTAGCATTTCTCAAGCTAACCTTTTCTCTATAGGGATTAAATTCAGGGTCCAAATTCGATTCTTTAACAGTAGTTTTACTCTTCTCTTTCTTCCAATTATCAAGAACCGAATCATTAAATCTAGATGGAAGTACCTGAACACGGCCACGTGAAGTCCTCACTAATGGTGGCCGTGAAGCCTCATGTACTGGATCATTCCTCCTCTGTTTCGGCATAGAATTTAACGCCGCCGTAGCTCCGCCGTTACCTCCACCGTTGGCGGCTGATAAAATTCTCTGAAAACCGAACGGAATTAGACCGGCTGCCACGTCACCAAGTAGATGTAAAGGGTAATAACCACTACTACTACTATTACTCTTCCTTTTCTTTCTATTAATAGAAAAGTCGTCGTCATCTTCACTTATACGACACCGTTTCAAACTCGGCATTACCGTTTTCAAGCTCTTCTTTATAATCATCAGACAAAATTTCCTCTATTCGAAACCCTAATTTTGACTGAAACAAATCCAGCAATTTGTTTTTTTTTTTTGTTCACACCGAAGAAGTGAGGAATACAAGAAGAATCATTCAATCGAAGTAACAGAGATAAAGAAAAATTGAAGTAGAATTATTTTTTTTATTTAAAGAAAAAAAAAGGATAAAGAAGGTATAAAGAGTGAAATCGAGAAGAAGATCTGATTAGCTGAAAGAAATAGGGATCTCTGTTTCACCAAAGTTTTCCCCAAAACTGTTGATGAGAGAGAAATATAGATTGAAGGTAACGATTTTGTATTTATATTAAAAGAAAATGTAAAATGTGTGTGACAAATGTCGAATTTGACGGGGAAAAAAATAAATTTAGGAACATTTTCGTATATATAGATATAGGTTGTGTGAATGTATAGATAGACTGCAAGTTAGAGAGGAAAGGGAATAAGGATGAATGACATGGAGAGGGGTGGGGTGCGGGGGTGGGGGTGAGTTGGCGTTAGGAGTAAAGCAAAGCAATATAGTAATGTTACAGAGAGAGCGTGAGTTTTGACAACTTGACCAGACGTGCTTGGAGTCCAAGATTTGCATTGAGATGGTTCGAGACATTGGCTAAATTGACGTTGGTTTTTTTTTTTTTTTTTTTTTTTTTTAAACGTCAGACATGGTGTTTTTAATTTTTCCGTTGCAGAGGTTGTTGTTTTTGTTACAAGAGTGCTCTCCAAGAAGCTTGGAAGAAAAAAGTGAAATGGATAATTCATGTCTTGTCAATTTTAATTTCTTTTATGTTTGTTTTTTATTTTTTTAATGGGTTCAGAATTTGGAAATCTTGAATTCGATTCTCTGGCAAAAGACAAAAGGAGGCTTCAATATCTGCAAGGAGTAATTACTTTGCCAATATCTGCAAGGAGTAATTACGTTGAATCAAGAAATTTTTTTGGAGGTGAAGGCTGCAATATTCCGATTGAAGAAGCTCCCGTTACGTCCTTACCATAAAAAAGAAGAAAAGAAGCAGAGTGGGGTTGAAATTGATTATTGATTAATTTTGTAAATCTTAATTCATTATTTAAGTAACTTGCCCGAGAAAATAATTAAGAATTGGTGGTGAATAAATTCACGGGTCTAAATGGGTGATCGAACTCCCACTGTGGAAGAGCAAGATGGAATACGAAATTTTGTGAATAGATTTTTCTTTTTATTTAGTCAATGGATCGAATTGGGTGTTTGAAGAAAGTGGAGATTTTTGGTAAAGATTAGTCTTTCTGTTGGCCCTCGTTCACCGGAGTTTTTGTAGTACTTCTACCTGCCGGACGAGGGAGTGGGAGAAGAAGTTGCAAATGATATTTGTGGTACTTCGAGCTATGAAAAGGAAATGTAGACTTGGATATATTTCACTGACAATTTAATTAGTAGTGCTTTTGTTTTTCATATTTTTGGCCGGCACTCCGCTGTAGAGGTCTTCGTTTGTGAAAGAGTTTAGTTTGGGACGTGTGAGAAGAGAAGAGAGAACTTTGTTTAGTGACGATTTGCACTGTTCGTCCTTTTTTTTTATAATTTTTGGTACCTTTTAGTTATAAATAGGCACTAGTAGGATGGCAATTTGGAGAAGGGGGGTCATTGTGGCTTTGTGGTTGGGGGTCTTGTCAGTGATTTGTGTGGTGTTGCATAAATAATTAGTATTTGTAAAGAGTATTTTCTGGACAAATAATTATTCTTCAGATACTGTTGCCATGCGAGGCATAGAAGAATGGTGTTGTCTAGTACTAATCTCCTATCTGCCGATGAATGGTGGTGGTTTTTATTTTTCATTAACTTTATTTAATAGAAAAAGAAATTCTTGTTTGTATTCCCTTGCGATTACTCTCTACTCTCTTTCTGATTTCTTTTTCCTTTTTTTTTCCCTTATAATAATTGCTCTCTTTTCATGAGGCTGCTGCTACTGTAATTGTGTGGATCTAGATCTGGCTTGATTTATGTTACATATGACAGAAAAAAATGGAAGTCTTAAGGTTTCAAAGGTCTTTCTGGTACAAATTCTTCAATAATAGGGGGGACGACTTTTCTTTGTTTTAGGGTGGGTGGGTGGGTGGTGGTGAACCTGGTATTCTTTTAGTCAAAAACTGCAAGTACGATTCTATTTATATTATTTTATTTTTTGGTGGGTGGCGGAAGTTGGAATATGGTAGTTGTAGACTGAAAATCGGAAAGGAAAAGATTCGATTGTTGGAAAAAAGCGCTTGGGCAGATTAAACTGATTTTGTTATTGGAGAAATTAGAAGAATTAGCAGGGGGGGGGGGGGGGGGGGGGGAAAGAGAGAAAATCTAGGAAGGTATTGTTGTATACTGCTGGTCTTCTCAAATTCTGGCAGGGTTAGAAACACCACAAAAGGACTATGGTTTATAATTGCAGAATGTTGGAAGCTGCATTCCAGCTTTACTACACGATGAATGAAATAAGTTGTTCGTTTGGAAATAGTTCAAGCAACAAAATGAGTTCCACAAGAATCTCAATTTTTTGCAGTACGAAAGGGAAAGTGGCCCAAATATTTCTACAAGAGTAGAGATGATCTTGGACGCTGCCGGCTGACTAAAGTACCAACCAAACCGTTGTGGGTAGTCTGGAAATCTGACTCTAGGAATCCAAAGAAGGCTACAAACAATGGCAGAGGGGTGTTAATTGACACTCATTCATCGGGAAATTACTTTGTATAACTAGGTAAAAAAAATCTTTTCTTGTGTATATATATACTATATATATTATTTCTCTTCGACATCTTAGGTAGCTTACTCATTTATATTTTAATGACTCGCTTAATGAAAATCACAATGTGTATAATGCGGACTAAAAACCAATAATAGGCGGCATTGAGATTCGAGTTTATTGTAATACTAGAACGAATGCAAGTAAATGAACTCCGTAGAAGACAATAAATGGGCTGATGCTATTATAACATTTTTATGGAGTATTTTTATGCTTCCTTATGAAGCGTTTACTGCTATGACTTTAGCAGAGACCGTATTTTGTCTGTTCTTTTGTTGGGTCTTTACCATTTAACAACCATTTCCCTTCGAGAAGTGGACGCGGACTTCAATGAATTCAACATCTATATCTCGTGTAATCGAGGGGTTTAAGAAGTAGCGATAAAAAGAAAAACGAATAAATTTCATAATCCACTTCATTTTCATGAAAGTACGGTTAAGGTTTCCTAGTTGAATTTGGTAATCCTGTCTATCGAGTACTCATATTAGTCCAAAACACACGATGGCTCAATCCCCTATATTTAGAAACTGGGCTGTGTTTTGCGCCCACAAAAACAGGATTCGACATAGGAACTGTTCATGGTTTAGCTAAAAGTATTGCAGAGTTGTCCAAACCCCACTCGAAGGTCATACAGGATAAAACGGCTGGCCCGTAGGCTTTAAGGTTCTCCAAACAATCGGCCAGTAACTTAATTATGATCTATTTTAATTGATTATCTGAACACATAATATAATGTTCCTATTAGACATTTTGGATAGAAATTCTTGAAAAAATTTTGCGCTTGGTCTCTAGCGTTTATTAGGTAGTTAAGTTGACCACATAAAATATGTCATTCTCATTTAATTTTACACATTGGCTTCAATTGGAACATGCTTGAGATTTTATGGCTTATATTTGCTAATGTTTATAAGTAAAGAAAGTGACATTTTAAGTAGCTTACTTATTTATATAATTGGCACTTGAGAACAAGCGTAATTTTTTTTTTGAAATTTGAACCAAAAGTGTCGAATAAGAACACTTTATCACGTATTTAGGTACTCAATTAAAACTTGCCGTAGTTGGAATGTCTAAATGAAATTTACTGACAAGTTTAAAAGATTATCAATATATTAAAGTCTTTTTTTTTTTTTCAACTAGTGTTCAGTACAGACATTGGGGCCCCACTAAATCCAAATTCGTATTGGGAAATCCCACATTGAAGGGTATAATGTTCCCTAACAAAGGCACCTATATGTTGAATATGAAAGTGAAAAGGATCCAAATGGAAGAAAACTAAATAGCAATGATTCATATAATAGACTCAACTAGTTTGGAATTAGAGCATAATACAGCTGTTGTAGGCGGTGGCGGCGGGGGGTGGGGTGGGGCAGGGGAGGGGAGTACGATACGGCGTAGCATCTCTATAAGTGAGCCGCTACTCAATCCTAAGGTGATCAATAATGGAAAAAGGTGGGCAGCATTAATAACAAGGTTTTATTTAACAAACACTATATACAACACTAGTTGGTTTGTCTAATCTACAAAGATTATTGCCGCTACCCAAAGATTTTTAACAAACTTGCAAAGATGTTGGATGGATCCCCCAGCTTATTTAAGCAGATCCTATCTAAAGCTAGCTAGCTTCCATTTGCTATTTATATCAGCAGCTAATATAACCAGTGAATACATTTCCCCCCCATTACTACCTTACTATGTAATTCTTCCAACTCATAGACAGTTAATCAGTTAATGCTTCTTCGATGTGTCAATTTCTTCGGTCTTGGCGAACCTTCCACGGATCCTAGGTTGGCTATCAGCCAATGCCTTTCTGCAAGCATACTGCAAAAACATATAACAAACGCATAAGTCATTTCGCCTTTGTTGCTCTTCACTACATGCATACCTCACTTCAAGTATAACACTAATGTAACGATATCATAATTTAGTAAGCGGTGTCAATATTCTAAAAAATGAAACAAGTGAATATATAGCGATATCATAATTTAGAAAAACACATTTCAAGTACCCATAATGCACTTCATAACGAGTTTTCATCTTTTGAAAGGTACCCATAATGCACTTCGTTTTCTATATAAGCCACAAAACAACTACTTGAAATCTTCTCTACATAATAAATTATTTTTTGCACAAACACAACCATGATAGGTGCTGGTTCATATTGTTTAGCTACCTTTTTAGGGTACGAGTCAAAAGGATCAAAACCTGGTGGCTACAGTAATTTTTGGAAGAAAGCTAAAAAATTAAAAGTCAAAAGGGCTTGCCAGGATTCTATCCCTTTGACCTCAATGGTAAAACTGAGCCCTTACCCAATGGAGCCATTGTTGACAAGCGGTTTCATTTATCTTATGTAGTAACTATTTAGGTTCGCAGATTATTTACATATACATAAAAGTCTAAAATATTTTCTGCCAAGCGGTGTCGGATGACACCGACTGAATCAACGTGCCTCCGCCCCTTGCCATAGATTTCCTAAAAATCAAAGAGAGAAGTTCTATGGGGGTCCCTCTTCTTACCAAATGTTTCATGAACAGATGGTTTCATTCAAGTCAATTTCACACTTTCAAAAGTTTGGAACTGCAGCACCAGGCTAATTATTAGAAGTAAAGAGAAAAGAAATTGTTGGCAATACCTTGATTTTTCTGCCAAAATTCCTTTTATTCTTCTTGTTCCGGTATCTGGAGAGCTGTTCCTTGCGAAGGGTTTCAGAAGTGGAACTTCCGACAGTCTGTGGTTGACCCCGTGGAGAATGGATCAGATTTATGTTGCCATTACCCAGAGTCTGCAGTACAAACTCAGTATCAGTAACCTAATCCCATTTTGTTGAATAGGCCAAAAATATCTATACATTTCTCAACTATCATTTACACCTCAAATCATCATTTAACCAGTTCACTTAGTTAAAGGATTACTGAGAATATCATTGAATTCAATACCTTTTCTATAACCATACTAAAGGCACTTTTACGTTGCTAAAACATGGATCTTCCAACTATCTTGTTCTCACTCTCAAAATTCAATTAATGACTCTCGATCATAAATCTATATTATCCTGATGGACAGAATGACAGTTTATCTCTGATTCCTTTTAGATATTAACAAGAAAACATTGATATCAAACTATAAAGAAAAGGGACTTTCATTGTTTAAAGAATAAAGAATACTAATTCAGATTTAGCAGAACAGATAAAAAAGGACAAAGATGGAACACAAATAAATCATAATAGAAACAACACATGAGAGTAAGTAATGATGGACCTTTATGTCTCCTTCACTGAATGCTCTTCGCATACCATAAGCAGCTCCGAAGTCCATTCCACCAAAATCTATAAAATTTGGTCTCATTGGAGGTCCATGCATCCAGTCCATGGAGCTTAGACACCCTGAACTAATACTTTTCTGGAAAGATCCCTCAGAATCCAAGTTTTCATCGGCCTTCACAATAGGAATTTTCATGTCCAAGACTTCAGAAAGCGGCATATCAAATGATGCATCTTTTCCAAATAGATCGTTTTTGCATTCATAAAAAACTTCACTGAGGAGTTGTTCATTCTCAAAAGAAGTTTCTAGATCCGAAACTTGGAGTCCCTGTGGGGAGATGGCATCTTCTGAACAAGAAATCATAGAAATAGCAGCAGTCATAGGATCAAGGCCCATCAATGGTTCTTCAATAATTGGTTGTGGAGCTTTAAAGAGATCCCCTTCTCCCCCAAGATCATATTCTGATATGTTCGATCCCTGTTGAGATTACCCACATAAGAATTCAACATCGAAGCTATAAAGAACATGGCAAACAAAATGCTTCAAATTGTCATCTGGGGTACACATATTTAGCACAACAAAGTTCAAAGGCATAGATCTGTCAACTCATCATGGCATTTAAATGTCATACTTGATGCTTCACGGCGAGGAGTTTAACTTAAATACACCAACAATAAAGAAGTAGAGTAGAAAAAATGATTCACTCAAATGCAATCAGACTGTCAAGATCACTCAAACCTGACATATATTAATGAAGTACACCATCACTTTTAGCAAATCAAAGGGACTTGACATTTGTGTCATGGCAGAAGCACAAATATAAACCACATGAACTTTTACATAACTTATCATCAGCTCACCATCAGGTATTTCTGACAACTAGAGCACACGGATTCTCGTCTTAATGGAAGAAAAAGGAACAAGGATTCTTGTGACGAACAGATAATTAATTGAGTAACAATGACAGACAATGGTAGCACTTGTTTATCTCTCTTATGCATACAAAGTTAATAAAAGGTGAAGTAAAAGAACCAAACAACTTTCCAAAAAATTCAGCCTGCATACACCCCTAAGAAAGAAAAAGGGGAGAGAAGGAGAGAGATAGAGCACATTCATACAGATAGTGGAAACTCAATAATGTCCATTAAGTTAAACAAACCTGAAAAAGAACAAAACCAACAACTAAGGACAAGAGAATCGACTCTTGTCGTTGGTACATTTCAGGCAAAGATAAGATCCGACCGAATCAACCATGAATTCGATGTTTCCATGTAAAAATAACTTAAACTAAGTGGTTTCCTCATACTAAATAGGTTCTCTTACTACCTTCCGAAAGGTACTAATCTTTAACCTTTATGCCCCCAAAGGCATTAGAGTTAGAAACTGCCCAAATTCTTATAAGAGAGTATAGGACAGACTTAACAGAACTCCTTATCCTCTAACAAGAAAGGTGAAACTTAACTTCTACTTTTCTCTTTTTTCCAACTTTTCTCAATCTTTCAACTCTTTCAAGTGGGGTGAAAAAGTGAGGCCTTAACGACAACTTGGCTGCCAAAAAAGGAAATGAAGAATCAAGAAAAGGGAATACATGGGAAGTAAGTCGTGGCCACTTATGTGTTTTTTTTCTTTTATATGAAGAAGGTAAATAGAATAATGAACACGGAACTTGATGATTTTGATATTCTGACTTCTTTCTCTTTGTTCAATATACAGATCCAGCACATGCCATGAAACTCACATGTTATCAATTTGAACTCTATAATACTAGCATAACACATCAAAAGATTTTTCCAAGCAATAATCAAACATTTCTTGTTCTTCTTCTCTTAGTCAATTCTGATAGCAGACAAAATACTGTCTCCATTAATAATTCAACAACTCCCATTTAATTAACAAAATCAAGCAAAAACAGGAAGATTTTAACACAAAAAACTGATTTTTTGTCCTTCATTTCTCCAATTACTGAGGAAAAATTTGGAAAAGGGAAGCAAAATTGGTACTTTATCCTTCATTTCACAAATCACATGTAAAAACTATGGGAAAAAAGCTTAAATCCCCACAAAAAAAATATATATAGTTGGAGGGATTTGGACTCTAAAGACCAGATTTTTTTCACCTTAAAAGATTAAAATCAGTAACCCTAAGTTTACAGCCCCATACTTAAATCCAAAACTGAAAACCTACTAACCCTAAGTCTACATCATCTCACATTTTTCAAAGTTCAAATCTTTTGCAACTTCAAGAATAAAAAAAATGCCTATGAAAATTTTTAAAAAAAGGAAGAAAACCCACAAACAAGACAACAACAAATACTACTAGAATAGGCTTAAGGCTAACTACCATTGAGACATTTGGTTCTTGAGAGCAACAAAAATCTTCAAGTTGTTGAACTTCTGATGGGAAACTCTGAAAATAAGGAAACATTAACCCTGTCTCTGCAAACATTTTTTTTTTCTTATTTTACAGTCTTTTCAAGAAAAGCTTAAAACCCCTTTTTTTCCTGATGTGTCAATAGAATAAATAAGGGGTATTTCAATGAAGAAGAGGGAGAATTTATAGGCGTCAAAACAGAGCAAAAAACAAAAGTGAGTTACTATAGCATAGCAGAAATACAAGCAGCTCAAGAGAGAGAAAGAGAGAAAGTAAAGAAAGGGTTAAAAAAAGAATCTAATTTTGGCTGGTTCTTGGAGTCTTCATTCATGAAAAAGAATTTTAGCAATTAAAAAAAATAGAGAGAGTTTCTATAGGGAATTAAATAATGATGTAATTACACCAAAAGCTAGTAACCTACAAAAGGTCATTTTCTAGGTGTTAGTCCAACTTGATGAATTAAATTCGCTACAATTATCAGTGATTTGACAGATTAAAACTGATTAAATAGGTAGGCTTATCTTTGGGCAAGTCTAAACAAAATGATGTACCTCACGACTTTGATTTTGTATAGTCCCACATGACAAAATCTTTGTACTAGTACTACTTACCACTACAAAATTACTACTTACCACTACAATATTAACTTCTATAAGGTCGTATACATGCATAAATACAAAAACATGTGAATGAAAACAAGGACGAAAGAATAAATGTTAGTTACCGAACAATTTATTAGCTATTACCCTATTATTAATAGATTACATTAGTTTATTTACAACGGGTTGTCTTTGGGAGATTTCTCGCCATAACATTCATTTTCTTGAAATTTCCATATTCTGTAAAATATTCCCCCTTTTTGTAGTGTTTGAGTATCAAATCAAAATAATGTGCACGCAGCCGTTATAATGACACACACCCTTTGGAATAATGTAATTGCTCCATTTCATTTTATATGATGTGTTTGACAAATAAAGATTAAAACAAGAATAATTTGTTAGCATATCAAAGTATTCTTAATAACTTTTGTCTTAAACGTAGACATTTTTATGTATAAGAGCGTGTCATTAACGGTAATGAGAAATAAAAAGTCAACTTAAATTCTTAAAAATGTGTCCTTCTTTCTGAAACATAATAAAAAGGAAATACTATCATATAAATTGAATAACAATAATAATAAATAAAATTAAAAAAAGTTGAAACCTGGCGAATTTATTTGATAAAGATATTGCACTGTGTATGATATTGACTACTTTCTAATTACTCTAATATAATATATACTAATAGTTATTTCTAATTATTCTATTGTATAAATTACTTCATCTTCTATGGCTTTCAAAAGCTTGCGAACTCGAGGACTTTTTTAACCTTTTCTTTTTTAACGTTTTATTATCCAAATGAAAATCTGATCAATTCAAGCTTTAAAGCTCCAGGTCCACTTAAGGGAAGCTTAGAGTGAATTCAGTTCTTTGACTACTAAAAAAACACAGGAAGGCAAAAGTAAATATCTATAGAATGTTTTTAGGTTTTAAGGAAATGAAAAGAAAAAAAAAAAAAAAAAGGAAGGAAGAAGAAAAACATTTTTTCTCATCCGGCCTAACACCAATGATGAAGGACGAAAATCATGAGACACTGTAGTTTTTATTTTAGCGGAGATAAAAATTGTTAGAAATTTTTTTTTATCTGTCATAATTTTAATGAGCACAATTACCAAATACATATCTTAATAAGAGGCATTAGATATTTAATCGAATAATGAAATGGAAACCGAGCACTTCTTTTTTTTTAATTATTATTATTGTTATTATTATTTGAAAATGATGACCGAAGAAGGTAGTCATCGGCATGAAAAACAAAGAGTGTTCATGAGGAGAAAGCGTACAAAAAAGAACGTCAACATCATTTATTATGTAATTGTCCCCATTTCTGTGATCACGCTTAATAATTTAATCGCAGCTCAATGTATATTTTATTGTTTGTATATGGAGGGTACTGGTGAATGCATCAAACCCTTTTCTTATTATAGATCAGTGGACCTTTTTGTGGAGTAAACAGTAGTCATTTGGATCTTAGTAAAGTCCAAGCAATTCCAAAACAACCTCCCAAGCTTGTGGACGGAAATTTTCCTCCTGTTTTTTGGTTTTCAATTCCGTGTACTGGGTTTCTAAACTTAGAGTCGCACTCGGAAGTCCCATATTTGAGATAAAACATTTCGGCCAAGAACAAAGGCGGTTAAATACCTTGATAGAGCAAACCTTTAACATTTAGAATGAAAAATACTGCAGATTCTTTCATCTGTTTTCTCTGTTGGTGCTAGACAAGCAACTGACACAATGTCTTGGAATGGCCTCATGTGTTAGTATAAGTAGTGCAAATGCAATGAATAAATAAAAAAAAGTATTTAGGTGTGAATTCAAATAAAGTAATAAGGATTTATTTTTTAAATAGATCTTTTTGTAGTTTTTCTTAGTAATCATAAAATAAGTTATCGATCGGACCAAGAAAGTTTGGTAGTGATTTTGAATAGTGGACGAGAACGTGACTATATTAGATTTAGAGTTATGAATTGGGATTCCATTATTGTGGGGATACCATAAGTGGTAATGCATCGCCCTTGTTCACGTGCGTTGTGCATCCACTTTGTGGGAAGGATATTTAAAACTTAGTTATAAAAATTCAATAATGTTGGGGATCATGTACAAAAGTGGATCTAACCATCCATCACGAGAGTAAATGATTGGTTTTCTTTTAATACTAAATAAGAAAAGGTTTGAGTGTACGTCACTAATTTACTCTTGATCTGCTAATCCCCAGAAACACTCGCGTATGCCAAGAAATCATGTTTATCGAAATTGAAACAAATGAGATCACTAATTCAATATTGTAATTAGAATTTGAAGACGTAATCTTCATCTTATTAATCTTATGCTTCGACCATGCATTCTCTTAATGGAGAATCGTGTGGTTAAATCGTTATAAGCGACGATGATAAGGCGAGTGACTAGCCCTCCTAATCTCAAGAAATCTTTCATAGGTGAGTAATGATTAGTTCTCCTTATCTCAAATAATTACCTCTAGAGTGTTTTTATGTTGTCACGCAAAATCAGAAATTCATTCTCAAAGATTTTGGCTATAATACTTCCGATAATTAAGTTAGTAAACATTGTGAAAATTGCATCGGCATATACAGCGGATATGAATGCACTTGTTGTTTTCTTCTCATAAAAATATTTTCAAAGAACATTATTTCTATGTATATTAAATATTCATCCATTGTATATTAATATATGCGGTCATAATTCTAACTTCAACTCTGAACAGTTCCCTTGGCTAAGAAAGTATATATGTGTTTCAATCGCCTTTTAATGAAGAATCATGTAAGTAAGCTGTTTGGATAGGCTTATTTTTAAGTAGCTTGTGAGAACACATTTTATGAGCCTTTATAAGCTAAAAAAAAGTTGGGGTAAGAAATTTCAACATTATTTTTCATTATGTTCAACTAGATAAAAAAAATGCAGCCAAACTTACCACTATTTTTTGAAATTATTTGAAGATAAAATGAGCACGTGACCAAATACTTAAAAAACTGACAACACTATAAAGAACTTTATAAATCTAATCCAAGACTCCTAAATCATTATAAGTGATGATGATTAGGTGAAGGCGGAAGCAGGGAGTAGTGACTAGCCCCCCTTATCTCGCAATCGTCGAGTAGAAATGATTAGTCCTCCTTGTTAGAAGTGCCATTAGGTGTTCGCGTATTTAATATAATTGTCATCGATATCTTATCAATTAAAAGCGCTTATTTTTTATCTAATAAAGTGTTATTTTTATGGGTTATATCTAAATCTTATGTTATAAGGTAGAATTATATATGCGTTAAAACCCTAACTTTGTATAATTATGGTTAAATCAAGTATTACTCCCAAATTTGCGAAGAGTTACTCTCTTAAAGTTTAATACCGGGGGTTTCCCCCATTTTTTTAAATATTAAAGGGGATTTTTATATTTTTTTCCCCTTTAAA